>NC_090379.1:99353947-99708431 GCF_036365525.1 Heterodontus francisci | reverse complement strand
AAATTTACCCTCTATTTAATCTCCCAACACTGGGAATGCAGAGGAAACTTTACCCTCTATTTAATCTCCCTACACTGGGAATGTAGAGGGAACTTTACCCTGCATTTAATCTCCCTAAACTGGGAATGTAGGTGGAACTTTACCCTGTATTTAATCTCCCCACACAGGGAATGTAGAGGGAACTTCACCCTCTATTTGATCTCCCTATACTGGGAATGTAGAGGGAACCTTACCCTGTATTTAATCTCCCTACACTGGGAATGTAGAGGGAAATTAACCCGGTATTTAATCTCCGTACACTGGGAATGTAGGGAAACCTTACCTTGTATTTAATATCCCTACACTGGGAATGTTGAGGGAACTTTACCCTGTATTTAATCTCCCTACACTGGGAATGTAGAGGGAAAATTACCCTGTATTTAATCTCCCTACATTGGGAATGTAGAGGGAACTTTACCCTGTCTTTAATCTCCTTACACTGGGAATGTATAGGGAACTTTACCCTGTATTTAATCTCCCTACACTGGGAATGTAGAGGGAAAATTACCCTGTATTTAATCTCCCTACATTGGGAATGTAGAGGGAACTTTACCCTGTATTTAATCTCCCTACACTGGGAATGTAGAGGGAAATTTACCCTGTATTTAATCTCCCTACACTGGGAATGTAGAGGGAAAATTACCCTGTATTTAATCTCCCTACACTGGGAATGTAGAGTGAGCTTTACCCTGTATTTAATCTCCCTACACTGGGAACGTAGGTGGAACTTTACCCTGGATTTAATCTCCCTACACTGGGAATGTATAGGGAACTTTACCCTGTATTTAATCTCCCAACACAGGGAATGCAGAGGGAAATTTACCCTGTATTTAATCTCCGTACACTGGGAATGTAGGGAAACCTTACCTTGTATTTAATATCCCTACACTGGGAATGTTGAGGGAACTTTACCCTGTATTTAATCTCCTTACACTGGGAATGTTGAGGGAACTTTACCCTGTATTTAATCTCCCTACACTGGGAATGTAGGGAAACCTTCCCTTGTATTTAATCTCCCTGCACTGGGAATGTATAGGGAACTTTACCCTGTATTTAATCTCCCCACACTGGGAATGTAGAGGGGAAATTACCCTGTATTTAATCTCCCCACACTGGGAATGTAGAGGGGAAATTACCCTGTATTTAATCTCCCAACACTGGGAATGCAGAGGGAACTTTACCGTCTATTTAATCTCCCTACACTGGGAATGCAGAGGGAACTTTACCCTCTATTTAATCTCCCCACACTGGGAATGTAGAGGGAACTTTACCCTATATTTAATCTCCCTACAATGGGAATGTAGAGGCAAATTTACCCTGTATTTAATCTCCCTGCACTGGGAATGTAGAGGGAAATTTACCCTGTATTAAATCTCCCTACACTGGGAATGTATAGGGAACTTTACCCTGTATTTAATCTCCCCACACTGGGAATGTAGAGGGGAAATTACCCTGTATTTAATCTCCCCACACTGGGAATGTAGAGGGGAAATTACCCTGTATTTAATCTCCCAACACTGGGAATGCAGAGGGAACTTTACCGTCTATTAAATCTCCCTACACTGGGAATGCAGAGGGAACTTTACCCTCTATTTAATCTCCCTACACTGGGAATGTAGAGGGAACTTTACCCTATATTTAATCTCCCTACAATGGGAATGTAGAGGCAAATTTACCCTGTATTTAATCTCCCTGCACTGGGAATGTAGAGGGAAATTTACCCTGTATTAAATCTCCCTACACTGGGAATGTATAGGGAACTTTACCCTGTATTTAATCTCCCCACACTGGGAATGTAGAGGGGAATTTACCCTGTATTTAATCTCCCAACACTGGGAATGCAGAGGGAACTTTACCCTCTATTTAATCTCCCTACACTGGGAATGCAGAGGGAACTTTACCCTCTATTTAATCTCCCTATACTGGGAATGTAGAGGGAAATTTACCCTGTATTTAATCTCCCAACACTGGGAATGTGGAGGGAACTTTACACTGTATTTAATCTCCCCACACTGGGAATGTAGAGGGTACCTTACCCTCTATTTAATCTCCCTACACTGGGAATGTAGAGGGAAATTTACCCTGTATTTAATCTCCCGACACTGGGAATGTAGGGAAACCTTACCTTGTATTTAATCTCCCTACACTGGGAATGTACAGGGAACTTTACCCTCTATTTAATCTCCTTACACTGGGAATGTAGAGGGAAATTTACCCTGTATTTAATCTCCCTACACTGGGAATGAAGGGAAACCTTACATTCTATTTAATCTCCCTGCACTGGGAATGTAGAGGGAACTTTACCCTGTATTTAATCTCCTTACACTGGGAATGTAGAGGGAACTTTACCCTATATTTAATCTCCCTACACTGGGAATGTACAGGGAACTTTACCCTCTATTTAATCTCCTTACACTGGGAATGTAGAGGGAAATTTACCCTGTATTTAATCTCCCTACACTGGGAATGTAGGGAAACCTTACATTCTATTTAATCTCCCTACACTGGGAATGTAGAGGGAAATTTACCTGTATTTAATCTCCCGACACTGGTAATGTAGAGGGAAATTTACCCTGTATTCAATCTCCCTACACTGGGAATGTAGGCAAACCTTACCTTGTATTTAATCTCCCTACACTGGGAATGTATAGGGAACTTTACCCTGTATTTAATCTCCCTACACTGGGAATGAAGAGGGAAATTTACCCTGTATTTAATCTCCCTACACTGGGAATGTAGGTGGAACTTTACCCTGTATTTAATCTCCCGATACTGGGAATGTAGAGTGAAATTTACCCTGTATTTAATCTCCCAACACTGGGAATGTGGAGGGAACTTTACACAGTATTTAATCTCCCAACACTGGGAATGAGGAGGGAACCTTACCCTGTATTTAATCTCCCTACACTGGGGATGTAGAGGGAAATTCACCCTGTATTTAATCTCCCGACACTGGAAATGTAGGGAAAACTTACCTTGTATTTAATCTCCCTACACTGGGAATGTAGAGGGAAATTTACCCTGTATTTAATCTCCCAACACTGGGAATGCAGAGGGATCTTTACTCTGTATTTAATATCCCTACACTGGGAATGCAGAGGGAACTTTACCCTTTATTTAATCTCCCTACACTGGGAATGTAGAGGGAAATTTACCCTCTATTTAATCTCCCAACACTGGGAATGCAGAGGGAACTTTACTCTGTATTTAATATCCCTACACTGGGAATGCAGAGGGAACTTTACCCTGTATTTAATCTCCCTACACTGGGAATGTAGAGGGAAATTTACCCTCTATTTAATCTCCCAACACTGGGAATGCAGAGGGAACGTTACTCTGTATTTAATATCCCTACACTGGGAATGCAGAGGGAACTTTACCCTGTATTTAATCTCCCTACGCTGGGAATGTAGAGGGAAATTTACCCTGTATTTAATCACCGTACACTGGGAATGTAGGGAAACCTTACCTTGTATTTAATCTCCCTACACTGGGAATGTAGAGGGAAAATTACCCTGTATTTAATCTCCCTACATTGGGAATGTAGAGGGAATTTTACCCTGTATTTAATCTCCCTTCACTGGGAACGTAGGTGGAAATTTACCCTGGATTTAATCTCCCTACACTGGGAATGTAGGGAAACCTTACCTTGTATTTAATCTCCCTACAGTGGGAATGTTGAGGGAACTTTACCCTGTATTTAATCTCCCTTCACTGGGAATGTAGAGGGAAAATTACCCTGTATTTAATCTCCCTACATTGGGAATGTAGAGGGAATTTTACCCAGTATTTAATCTCCCTACACTGGGAATGTAGGTGGAACTTTACCGTGGATTTAATCTCCGTACACTGGGAATGTATAGGGAACTTTACCCTGTATTTAATCTCCCTACACTGGGAATGCAGAGGGAAATTTACCCTCTATTTAATCTCCCAACACTGGGAATGCAGAGGGAAATTTACCCTCTATTTAATCTCCCTACACTGGGAATGTAGAGGGAAATTTACCCTGTATTTAATCTCCCTAAACTGGGAATGTAGAGGGAAATTTACCCTGTATTTAATCTCCCAACACTGGGAATGTGGAGGGAACTTTACACTTTATTTAATCTCCCCACACTGGGAATGTAGAGGGAACCTTACCCTGTATTTAATCTCCCTACACTGGGAATGTAGAGGGAAATTTACCCTGTATTTAATCTCCCTACACTGGGAATGTAGAGGGAAAATTACCCTGTATTTAATCTCCCTACACTGGGAATGTAGAGTGAGCTTTACCCTGTATTTAATCTCCCTACACTGGGAAAGTAGGTGGAACTTTACCCTGGATTTAATCTCCCTACACTGGGAATGTAGAGGGAACTTTACCCTGTATTTAATCTCCCTAAAATGGGAATGGAGGTGGAACTTTACCCTGTATTTAATCTTCCGACACTGGGAATGTAAAGGGAACTTCACCCTCTATTTGATCTCCCTATACTGGGAATGTAGAGGGAAATTTACCCTGTATTTAATCTCCCAACACTGGGAATGTGGAGGGAACTTTACACTGTATTTAATCTCCCCACACTGGGAATGTGGAGGGAACCTTACCCTGTATTTAAACTCCCTACACTGGGAATGTAGAGGGAAAATTACCCTGTATTTAATCTCCCTACACTGGGAATGTAGAGGGAAATTTACCCTGTATTTAATCACCGTACACTGGGAATGTAGGGAAACCTTACCTTGTATTTAATCTCCCTACACTGGGAATGTTGAGGGAACTTTACCCTGTATTTAATCTCCCTACACTGGGAATGTAGAGGGAACTTTACACTGTATTTAATCTCCCCACACAGGGAATGCAGAGGGCACTTCACCCTCTAATTGATCTCCCTATACTGGGAATGTAGAGGGAAATTTACCCTGTATTTAATCTCCCAACACTGGGAATGTGGAGGGAACTTTACACTGTATTTAATCTCCCCACACTGGGAATGTGGAGGGAACCTTACCCTGTATTTAATCTCCCTACACTGGGAATGTAGAGGGAAAATTACCCTGTATTTAATCTCCCTACACTGGGAATGTAGAGGGAAAATTACCCTGTATTTAATCTCCCTACACTGGGAATGTAGAGGGAAAATTACCCTGTATTTAATCTCCCTACACTGGGAATGTAGGTGGAACTTTACCCTGTATTTAATCTTCCCACACTGGGAAAGTAGAGGCAACTTTACCCTGTATTTAATCTCCCAACACTGGGAATGTAGAGGGAAATTTACCCTCTATTTAATCTCCCAACACTGGGAATGCAGAGGGAACTTTACACTGTATTTAATATCCCTACACTGGGAATGTAGAGGGAACTTTACCCTGTATTTAATCTCCCCACACAGGGAATGTAGAGGGAATTTTACCCAGTATTTAATCTCCCTACACTGGGCACGTAGGTGGAAATTTACCCTGGATTTAATCTCCCTACACTGGGAATGTAGGGAAACCTTACCTTGTATTTAATCTCCCTACAGTGGGAATGTTGAGGGAAAATTACCCTGTATTTAATCTCCCTACATTGGGAATGTAGAGGGAATTTTACCCAGTATTTAATCTCCCTACACTGGGAACGTAGGTGGAACTTTACCCTGGATTTAATCTCCGTACACTGGGAATATATAGGGAACTTTACCCTGTATTTAATCTCCCTACACTGGGAATGCAGAGGGAAATTTACCCTCTATTTAATCTCCCAACACTGGGAATGCAGAGGGAAATTTACCCTCTATTTAATCTCCCTACACTGGGAATGTAGAGGGAAATTTACCCTGTATTTAATCTCCCTAAACTGGGAATGTAGAGGGAAATTTACCCTGTATTTAATCTCCCAACACTGGGAATGTGGAGGGAACTTTACACTTTATTTAATCTCCCCACACTGGGAATGTAGAGGGAACCTTACCCTGTATTTAATCTCCCTACACTGGGAATGTAGAGGGAAATTTACCCTGTATTTAATCTCCCTACACTGGGAATGTAGAGGGAAAATTACTCTGTATTTAATCTCCCTACACTGGGAATGTAGAGTGAGCTTTACCCTGTATTTAATCTCCCTACACTGGAAAAGTAGGTGGAACTTTACCCTGGATTTAATCTCCCTACACTGGGAATGTAGAGGGAACTTTACCCTGTATTTAATCTCCCTAAACTGGGAATGGAGGTGGAACTTTACCCTGTATTTAATCTTCCGACACTGGGAATGTAAAGGGAACTTCACCCTCTATTTGATCTCCCTATACTGGGAATGTAGAGGGAAATTTACCCTGTATTTAATCTCCCAACACTGGGAATGTGGAGGGAACTTTACACTGTATTTAATCTCCCCACACTGGGAATGTGGAGGGAACCTTACCCTGTATTTAAACTCCCTACACTGGGAATGTAGAGGGAAAATTACCCTGTATTTAATCTCCCTACACTGGGAATGTTGAGGGAACTTTACCCTGTATTTAATCTCCCTACACTGGGAATGTAGAGGGAACTTTACACTGTATTTAATCTCCCCACACAGGGAATGCAGAGGGCACTTCACCCTCTAATTGATCTCCCTATACTGGGAATGTAGAGGGAAATTTACCCTGTATTTAATCTCCCAACACTGGGAATGTGGAGGGAACTTTACACTGTATTTAATCTCCCCACACTGGGAATGTGGAGGGAACCTTACCCTGTATTTAATCTCCCTACACTGGGAATGTAGAGGGAAAATTACCCTGTATTTAATCTCCCTACACTGGGAATGTAGAGGGAAAATTACCCTGTATTTAATCTCCCTACACTGGGAATGTAGAGGGAAAATTACCCTGTATTTAATCTCCCTACACTGGGAATGTAGAGGGAACCTTACCCTGTATTTAATCTCCCTACACTGGGAATGTAGAGGGAAAATTACCCTGTATTTAATCTCCCTACACTGGGAATGTAGGTGGAACTTTACCCTGTATTTAATCTTCCCACACTGGGAAAGTAGAGGCAACTTTACCCTGTATTTAATCTCCCAACACTGGGAATGTAGAGGGAAATTTACCCTCTATTTAATCTCCCAACACTGGGAATGCAGAGGGAACTTTACACTGTATTTAATATCCCTACACTGGGAATGTAGAGGGAACTTTACCCTGTATTTAATCTCCCCACACAGGGAATGTAGAGGGAACCTTACCCTGTATTTAATCTCCCTACACTGGGAATGTAGAGGGAAATTTACCCTGTATTTAATCTCCCTACGCTGGGAATGTAGAGGGAAATATACCCTGTATTTAATCTCCCTACGCTGGGAATGTAGAGGGAAATTTACCCTGTATTTAATCACCCAACACTCGGAAAGTAGAGGGAAATTTACCCTGTATTTAATCTCCCAACACTGGGAATGTGGAGGGAACTTTACACTGTATTTAATCTCCCCACACTGGGAATGTAGAGGGAACCTTACCCTGTATTTAATCTCCCTGCACAGGCAAAGTAGAGGCAACTTTACCCTGTATTTAATCTCCCAACACTCGGAATGTAGAGGGAAATTTACGCTGTATTTAATCACCGTACACTGGGAATGTAGGGAAACCTTACCTTGTATTTAATCTCCCTACACTGGGAATGTTGAGGGAACTTTACCCTGTATTTAATCTCCCTACACTGGGAATGTGGAGGGAAAATTACCCTGTATTTAATCTCCCTACATTGGGAATGTAGAGGGAAAATTACCCTGTATTTAATCTCCCTACACTGGGAATGTAGAGTGTTCTTTACCCTGTATTTAATCTCCCTACACTGGGAACGTAGGTGGAACTTTACCCTGGATTTAATCTCCCGACACTGGGAATGCAGAGGGAAATTTACCCTCTATTTAATCTCCCAACACTGGGAATGCAGAGGGAAATTTACCCTGTATTTAATCTCCCTACACTGGGAATGTAGAGGGAAATTTACCCTGTATTTAATCTCCCCACACAGGGAATGTGGAGGGAACTTCACACTGTATTTAATCTCCCCACACTGGGAATGTAGAGGGAACCTTACCCTGTATTTAATCTCCCTGCACTGGGAATGCAGAGGGAATTTACCCTGTATTTAATCTCCCGTCACTGGAAATGTAGGGAAACCTTACCCTGTATTTAATCTCCCTACACTGGGAACGTAGGTGGAACTTTACCCTGGATTTAATCTCCCTACACTGGGAATGTATAGGGAACTTTACCCTGTATTTAATCTCCCGACACTGGGAATGCAGAGGGAAATTTACCCTCTATTTAATCTCCCGACACTGGAAATGTTGGGAAATCTTACCTTGTATTTAATCTCCCCACACTGGGAATGTAGAGGGAACCTTACCCTGTATTTAATCTCCCTACACTGGGAATGTAGAGGGAAATTTACCCTGTATTTAATCTCCCTAGACTGGGAATGTAGTGGGAAAATTACCCTGTATTTAATCTTCCCACACAGGGAATGTAGAGGGAACTTCACCCTCTATTTGTTCTCCCTATACTGGGAATGTAGAGGGAAATCTACCCTGTATTTAAACTCCCAACACTGGGAATGTGGAGGGAACTTTACACTGTATTTAATCTCCCCACACTGGGAATGTGGAGGGAACTTCACCCTCTATTTGATCTCCCTATACTGGGAATGTAGAGGGAAATTTACCCTGTATTTAAACTCCCAACACTGGGAATGTGGAGGGAACTTTACACTGTATTTAATCTCCCTCCATTGGGAATGTTGAGGGAACTTTACCCTGTATTTAATCTCCCTACATTGGGAATGTTGAGGGAACTTTACCCTGTATTTAATCTCCCTACATTGGGAATATTGAGGGAACTTTACCCTGCATTTAATCTCCCTACACTGGGAATGTAGAGTGAAAATTACCCTGTATTTAATCTCCCTACATTGGGAATGTAGAGGGAACTTTACCCTGTATTTAATCTCCCTACACTGGGAATGTAGAGGGAAATTTACCCTGTATTTAATCTCCCTACACTGGGAATGTAGAGGGAAAATTACCCTGTATTTAATCTCCCTACACTGGGAATGTAGAGAGAGCTTTACCCTGTATTTAATCTCCCTACACTGGGAACGTAGGTGGAACTTTACCCTGGATTTAATCTCCCTACACTGGGAATGTATAGGGAACTTTACCCTGTATTTAATCTCCCTACACTGGGAATGCAGAGGGAAATTTACCCTCTATTTAATCTCCCAACACTGGGAATGCAGAGGGAAATTTACCCTCTATTTAATCTCCCTACACTGGGAATGTAGAGGGAACTTTACCCTGTATTTAATCTCCTTAAACTGGGAATGTAGAGGGAAATTTACCCTGTATTTAATCTCCCAACACTGGGAATGTGGAGGGAACTTTACCCTGTATTTAATCTCCCTACACTGGGAATGTAGAGGGAAATTTACACTGTATTTAATCTCCCGGCACTGGAAATGTATGGAAACCTTACCTTGTATTTAATCTCCCCACACTGGGAATGTAGAGGGAACCTTACCCTGTATTTAATCTCCCTACACTGGGAATGTAGAGGGAAATTTACCCTGTATTTAATCTCCCTACACTGGGAATGTAGAGGGAACCTTACCCTGTATTTAATCTTCCCACACTGGGAAAGTAGAGGGAACCTTACCCTGTATTTAATCTTCCTACATTGGGAATGTAGAGGGAACTTTACCCTGTATTTAATCTCCCTGCACTGGGAATGTAGAGTGAAAATTACCCTGTATTTAATCTCCCTACCCTGGGAATGCAGAGGGAACCTTACCCTGTATTTAATCTCCCTACACTGGGAATGTAGAGGGAAATTTACCCTGTATTTAATCTCCCTACACTGGGAATGTAGAGGGAACTTTACCCTGTATTTAATCTCCCTACACTGGGAATGTAGAGGGAAATTTACCCTGTATTTAATCTCCCTACACTGGGAATGTCGAGGGAAATTTAGCCTGTATTTAATCTCCCTACACTGGGAATGTAGAGGGAAAATTACCCTGTATTTAATCTCCCTGCACTGGGATTTTAGGTGGAACTTTACCCTGTATTTAATCTTCCCACATTGGGAATGTTGAGGGAACTTTACCCTGTATTTAATCTCCCTGCACTGGGAATGTAGAGGGAAAATTACCCTGTATTTAATCTCCCTACACTGGGAATGTAGAGGGAACTTTACGCTCTATTTAATCTCCCTACACTGGGAATGCAGAGGGAAATTTACCCTCTATTTAATCTCCCAACACTGGGAATGCAGAGGGAAATTTACCCTGTATTTAATCTCCCTAAACTGGGAATGTAGGTGGAACTTTACCCTGTATTTAATCTCCCCACACAGGGAATGAAGAGGGAACTTCACCCTCTATTTGATCTCCCTATACTGGGAATGTAGAGGGAAATTTACCCTTTATTTAATCTCCCAACACTGGGAATGAGGAGGGAACTTTACACTGTATTTAATCTCCCTACACTGGAAATGTAGGGAAACCTTACCTTGTATTTAATCTCCCCACACTGGGAATGTGGAGGGAACCTTACCCTGTATTTAATCTCCCTACACTGGGAATGTAGAGGGAAATTTACCCTGTATTTAACCTCCCGACTCTGGAAATGTAGGGAAACCTTACCTTGTATTTAATCTCCCCACACTGGGAATGTGGAGGGAACCTTACCCTGTATTTAATCTCCCTACACTGGGAATGTAGAGGGAAAATTACCCTGTATTTAATCTCCCTACACTGGGATTGTAGGGAAACCTTACCTTCTATTTAATCTCCCTGCACTGGGAATGTAGAGGGAACTTTACTCTGTATTTAATCTCCCTACACTGGGAATGTAGAGGGAACTTTACCCTGTATTCAATCTCGCTACACTAGGAATGTAGAGGGAAATTTACCCTGTATTTAATCTCCCAACACTGGGAATGTAGAGGGAAATTTACCCTGTATTCAAACTCCCTACACTGGGAATGTAGAGGGAAATTTACCCTGTATTTAATCTCCCTACACTGGGAATGTAGAGAAACCTTACCTTGTATTTAAATCCCTACACTGGGAATGTAGAGGGAACTTTTCCCTGTATTTAATCTCCGTACACTGGGAATGTAGGGTAAACCTTCCCTTGTATTTAATCTCCCTACACTGGGAATGTAGAGGGAATATTACCCTGTATTTAATCTCCCTGCACTGGGAATGTAGAGGGAAAATTACCCTGTATTTAATCTCCCTACATTGGGAATGTAGAGGGAACTTTACCCTGTATTTAATCTCTCGACACTGGGAATGTGGAGGGAACTTTACCCTGTATTTAATCTCCCTACACTGGGAATGTAGAGGGAAATTTACCCTGTATTTAATCTCTCGACACTGGGAATGTGGAGGGAACTTTACCCTGTATTTAAACTCCCTACACTGGGAATGTAGAGGGAAATTTACCCTGTATTTAATATCCCTACACTGGGAATGTAGAGGGAAAATTAACCTGTATTTAATCTCCCTACACTGGGAATGTAGAGGGAAATTTACCCTGTATTTAATCTCCCTACACTGGGAATGTAGTGTGAACTTTACCCTGTATTTAATCTCCCTACACTGGGAATGTAGAGGAATCTTTATCCTGTATCTAACATCCCTATACTGGGAATGTAGAGGAATCCTTACCCTGTATCTAATCTCCCTATACTGCGAATGTAGAGGAATCTTTATCCTGTATCTAATCTCCCTATACTGGGTGGAGGAATCTTTACCCTGTATGTAATCTCCCGATACTGCGAATGTAGAGGAATCTTCACCCTGTATCTAATCTCCCTATAGTGGGTGGAGGAACCTTTACCCTGTATCTAATCTCCCGACACTGGGAATGTAGAGGAATCTTTATCCTGTATCTAATCTCACTACACTGCGAATGTAGAGGAATCTTTATCCTGTATCTAATCTCCCTATACTGGGTGGAGGAATCTTTACCCTGTATGTAATCTCCCGATACTGCGAATGTAGAGGAATCTTCACCCTGTATCTAATCTCCCTATAGTGGGTGGAGGAACCTTTGCCCTGTATTTAATCTCCCAACACTCGGAATGTAGAGGGAAATTTACCCTGTATTTAATCACTGTACAATGGGAATGTAGGGAAACCTTACCTTGTTTTTAATCTCCCTACACTGGGAATGTAGAGGGAACTTTACCCTGTATTTAATCTCCCTACACTGGGAATGCAGAGGGAAATTTACCCTCTATTTAATCTCCCAACACTGGGAATGCAGAGGGAAATTTACCCTCTATTTAATCTCCCTACACTGGGAATGTAGAGGGAAATTTACCCTGTATTTAATCTCCCAACACTGGGAATGTGGAGGGAACTTTACCCTGTATTTAATCTCCCTACACTGGGAATGTAGAGGGAAATTTACACTGTATTTAATCTCCCGACACTGGAAATGTAGGGAAACCTTACCTTGTATTTAATCTCCCCACACTGGGAATGTAGAGGGAACCTTACCCTGTATTTAATCTCCCTACACTGGGAATGTAGAGGGAAATTTACCCTGTATTTAATCTCCCTACACTGGGAATGTAGAGGGAAAATTACCCTGTATTTAATCTCCCTACATTGGGAATGTAGAGGGAACTTTACCCTGTATTTAATCTTCCCACACTGGGAAAGTAGAGGGAACCTTACCCTGTATTTAATCTCCCTACACTGGGAATGTAGAGTGAAAATTACCCTGTATTTAATCTCCCTACATTGGGAATGTAGAGGGAACTTTACCCTGTATTTAATCTCCCTGCACTGGGAATGTAGAGTGAAAATTACCCTGTATTTAATCTCCCTACCCTGGGAATGCAGAGGGAACCTTACCCTGTATTTAATCTCCCTACACTGGGAATGTAGAGGGAAATTTACCCTGTATTTAATCTCCCTACACTGGGAATGTCGAGGGAAATTTAGCCTGTATTTAATGTCCCTACACTGGGAATGTAGAGGGAAAATTACCCTGTATTTAATCTCCCTACACTGGGAATGTAGAGGGAAATTTACCCTGTATTTAATCTCCCTACACTGGGAATGTCGAGGGAAATTTAGCCTGTATTTAATGTCCCTACACTGGGAATGTAGAGGGAAAATTACCCTGTATTTAATCTCCCTGCACTGGGATTGTAGGTGGAACTTTACCCTGTATTTAATCTTCCCACATTGGGAATGTTGAGGGAACTTTACCCTGTATTTAATCTCCCTGCACTGGGAATGTAGAGTGAAAATTACCCTGTATTTAATCTCCCTACATTGGGAATGTAGAGGGAAATTTACCCTGTATTTAATCTCCCTACACTGGGAATGTAGAGGGAAAATTACCCTGTATTTAATCTCCCTACACTGGGAATGTAGAGGGAACTTTACCCTCTATTTAATCTCCCTACACTGGGAATGCAGAGGGAAATTTACCCTCTATTTAATCTCCCAACACTGGGAATGCAGAGGGAAATTTACGCTCTATTTAATCTCCCTATACTGGGAATGTAGGTGGAACTTTACCCTGTATTTAATCTCCCCACACAGGGAATGAAGAGGGAACTTCACCCTCCATTTGATCTCCCTATACTGGGAATGTAGAGGGAAATTTACCCTTTATTTAATCTCCCAACACTGGGAATGAGGAGGGAACTTTACACTGTATTTAATCTCCCTACACTGGAAATGTAGGGAAACCTTACCTTGTATTTAATCTCCCCACACTGGGAATGTGGAGGGAACCTTACCCTGTATTTAATCTCCCTACACTGGGAATGTAGAGGGAAATTTACCCTGTATTTAACCTCCCGACTCTGGAAATGTAGGGAAACCTTACCTTGTATTTAATCTCACCACACTGGGAATGTGGAGGGAACCTTACCCTGTATTTAATCTCCCTACACTGGGAATGTAGAGGGAAATTTACCCTGTATTTAATCTCCCTACACTGGGAATGTAGAGGGAAAATTACCCTGTATTTAATCTCCCTGCACTGGGATTTTAGGTGGAACTTTACCCTGTATTTAATCTTCCCACATTGGGAATGTTGAGGGAACTTTACCCTGTATTTAATCTCCCTGCACTGGGAATGTAGAGTAAAAATTACCCTTTATTTAATCTCCCTACATTGGGAATGTAGAGGGAAATTTACCCTGTATTTAATCTCCCTACACTGGGAATGTAGAGGGAAAATTACCCTGTATTTAATCTCCCTACACTGGGAATGTAGAGTAAAAATTACCCTGTATTTAATCTCCCTACATTGGGAATGTAGAGGGAAATTTACCCTGTATTTAATCTCCCTACACTGGGAATGTAGAGGGAAATTTACCCTGTATTTAATCTTCCCACATTGGGAATGTTGAGGGAACTTTACCCTGTATTTAATCTCCCTGCACTGGGAATGTAGAGTAAAAATTACCCTGTATTTAATCTCCCTACATTGGGAATGTAGAGGGAAATTTACCCTGTATTTAATCTCCCTACACTGGGAATGTAGAGGGAATTTTACCCTGTATTTAATCTCCCTACACTGGGAATGTAGAGGGAACTTTACGCTCTATTTAATCTCCCTACACTGGGAATGCAGAGGGAAATTTACCCTCTATTTAATCTCCCAACACTGGGAATGCAGAGGGAAATTTACCCTGTATTTAATCTCCCTAAACTGGGAATGTAGGTGGAACTTTACCCTGTATTTAATCTCCCCACACAGGGAATGAAGAGGGAACTTCACCCTCCATTTGATCTCCCTATACTGGGAATGTAGAGGGAAATTTACCCTGTATTTAATCTCCCAACACTGGGAATGAGGAGGGAACTTTACACTGTATTTAATCTCCCTACACTGGAAATGTAGGGAAACCTTACCTTGTATTTAATCTCCCCACACTGGGAATGTGGAGGGAACCTTACCCTGTATTTAATCTCCCTACACTGGGAATGTTGAGGGAACTTTACCCTGTATTTAATCTCCCTGCACTGGGAATGTAGAGTAAAAATTACCCTTTATTTAATCTCCCTACATTGGGAATGTAGAGGGAAATTTACCCTGTATTTAATCTCCCTACACTGGGAATGTAGAGGGAAAATTACCCTGTATTTAATCTCCCTACACTGGGAATGTAGAGTAAAAATTACCCTGTATTTAATCTCCCTACATTGGGAATGTAGAGGGAAATTTACCCTGTATTTAATCTCCCTACACTGGGAATGTAGAGGGAAATTTACCCTGTATTTAACCTCCCGACTCTGGAAATGTAGGGAAACCTTACCTTGTATTTAATCTCCCCACACTGGGAATGTGGAGGGAACCTTACCCTGTATTTAATCTCCCTACACTGGGAATGTAGAGGGAAAATTACCCTGTATTTAATCTCCCTGCACTGGGATTGTAGGGAAACCTTACCTTCTATTTAATCTCCCTGCACTGGGAATGTAGAGGGAACTTTACTCTGTATTTAATCTCCCTACACTGGGAATGTAGAGGGAACTTTACCCTGTATTCAATCTCGCTACACTAGGAATGTAGAGGGAAATTTACCCTGTATTTAATCTCCCAACACTGGGAATGTAGAGGGAAATTTACCCTGTATTCAAACTCCCTACACTGGGAATGTAGAGGGAAATTTACCCTGTATTTAATCTCCCTACACTGGGAATGTAGAGAAACCTTACCTTGTATTTAAATCCCTACACTGGGAATGTAGAGGGAACTTTTCCCTGTATTTAATCTCCGTACACTGGGAATGTAGGGTAAACCTTCCCTTGTATTTAATCTCCCTACACTGGGAATGTAGAGGGAATATTACCCTGTATTTAATCTCCCTGCACTGGGAATGTAGAGGGAAAATTACCCTGTATTTAATCTCCCTACATTGGGAATGTAGAGGGAACTTTACCCTGTATTTAATCTCTCGACACTGGGAATGTGGAGGGAACTTTACCCTGTATTTAATCTCCCTACACTGGGAATGTAGAGGGAAATTTACCCTGTATTTAATCTCTCGACACTGGGAATGTGGAGGGAACTTTACCCTGTATTTAAACTCCCTACACTGGGAATGTAGAGGGAAATTTACCCTGTATTTAATATCCCTACACTGGGAATGTAGAGGGAAAATTAACCTGTATTTAATCTCCCTACACTGGGAATGTAGAGGGAAATTTACCCTGTATTTAATCTCCCTACACTGGGAATGTAGTGTGAACTTTACCCTGTATTTAATCTCCCTACACTGGGAATGTAGAGGAATCTTTATCCTGTATCTAACATCCCTATACTGGGAATGTAGAGGAATCCTTACCCTGTATCTAATCTCCCTATACTGCGAATGTAGAGGAATCTTTATCCTGTATCTAATCTCCCTATACTGGGTGGAGGAATCTTTACCCTGTATGTAATCTCCCGATACTGCGAATGTAGAGGAATCTTCACCCTGTATCTAATCTCCCGATACTGCGAATGTAGAGGAATCTTCACCCTGTATCTAATCTCCCTATAGTGGGTGGAGGAACCTTTACCCTGTATCTAATCTCCCGACACTGGGAATGTAGAGGAATCTTTATCCTGTATCTAATCTCACTACACTGCGAATGTAGAGGAATCTTTATCCTGTATCTAATCTCCCTATACTGGGTGGAGGAATCTTTACCCTGTATGTAATCTCCCGATACTGCGAATGTAGAGGAATCTTCACCCTGTATCTAATCTCCCTATAGTGGGTGGAGGAACCTTGGCCCTGTATTTAATCTCCCAACACTCGGAATGTAGAGGGAAATTTACCCTGTATTTAATCACTGTACAATGGGAATGTAGGGAAACCTTACCTTGTTTTTAATCTCCCTACACTGGGAATGTAGAGGGAACTTTACCCTGTATTTAATCTCCCTACACTGGGAATGCAGAGGGAAATTTACCCTCTATTTAATCTCCCTACACTGGGAATGTAGAGGGAACTTTACCCTGTATTTAATCTCCCCACACGGGGAATGTAGAGGGAACTTCACCCTCTAATTAATCTCCCTATACTGGGAATGTAGAGGGAAATTTACCCTGTATTGAATCTCCCAACACTGGGAATGTGGAGGGAACTTTACCCTGTATTTAATCTCCCTACACTGGGAATGTAGAGGGAAATTTACACTGTATTTAATCTCCCGACACTGGAAATGTAGGGAAACCTTACCTTGTATTTAATCTCCCCACACTGGGAATGTAGAGGGAACCTTACCCTGTATTTAATCTCCCTACACTGGGAATGTAGAGGGAAATTTACCCTGTATTTAATCTCCCTACACTGGGAATGTAGAGGGAAAATTACCCTGTATTTAATCTCCCTACATTGGGAATGTAGAGGGAACTTTACCCTGTATTTAATCTTCCCACACTGGGAAAGTAGAGGGAACCTTACCCTGTATTTAATCTCCCTACACTGGGAATGTAGAGTGAAAATTACCCTGTATTTAATCTCCCTACATTGGGAATGTAGAGGGAACTTTACCCTGTATTTAATCTCCCTGCACTGGGAATGTAGAGTGAAAATTACCCTGTATTTAATCTCCCTACCCTGGGAATGCAGAGGGAACCTTACCCTGTATTTAATCTCCCTACACTGGGAATGTAGAGGGAAATTTACCCTGTATTTAATCTCCCTACACTGGGAATGTTGAGGGAACTTTACCCTGTATTTAATCTCCCTACACTGGGAATGTAGAGGGAAATTTACCCTGTATTTAATCTCCCTACACTGGGAATGTCGAGGGAAATTTAGCCTGTATTTAATGTCCCTACACTGGGAATGTAGAGGGAAAATTACCCTGTATTTAATCTCCCTGCACTGGGATTGTAGGTGGAACTTTACCCTGTATTTAATCTTCCCACATTGGGAATGTTGAGGGAACTTTACCCTGTATTTAATCTCCCTGCACTGGGAATGTAGAGTGAAAATTACCTTGTATTTAATCTCCCTACATTGGGAATGTAGAGGGAAATTTACCCTGTATTTAATCTCCCTACACTGGGAATGTAGAGGGAAAATTACCCTGTATTTAATCTCCCTACACTGGGAATGTAGAGGGAACTTTACCCTCTATTTAATCTCCCTACACTGGGAATGCAGAGGGAAATTTACCCTCTATTTAATCTCCCAACACTGGGAATGCAGAGGGAAATTTACCCTGTATTTAATCTCCCTAAACTGGGAATGTAGGTGGAACTTTACCCTGTATTTAATCTCCCCACACAGGGAATGAAGAGGGAACTTCACCCTCCATTTGATCTCCCTATACTGGGAATGTAGAGGGAAATTTACCCTTTATTTAATCTCCCAACACTGGGAATGAGGAGGGAACTTTACACTGTATTTAATCTCCCTACACTGGAAATGTAGGGAAACCTTACCTTGTATTTAATCTCCCCACACTGGGAATGTGGAGGGAACCTTACCCTGTATTTAATGTCCCTACACTGGGAATGTAGAGGGAAATTTACCCTGTATTTAATCTCCCTACACTGGGAATGTAGAGGGAAAATTACCCTGTATTTAATCTCCCTACACTGGGATTGTAGGGAAACCTTACCTTCTATTTAATCTCCCTGCACTGGGAATGTAGAGGGAACTTTACGTTGTATTTAATCTCCCTACACTGGGAATGTAGAGGGAACTTTACCCTGTATTCAATCTCGCTACACTAGGAATGTAGAGGGAAATTTACCCTGTATTTAATCTCCCAACACTGGGAATGTAGAGGGAAATTTACCCTGTATTCAAACTCCCTACACTGGGAATGTAGAGGGAAATTTACCCTGTATTTAATCTCCCTACACTGGGAATGTAGAGAAACCTTACCTTGTATTTAAATCCCTACACTGGGAATGTAGAGGGAACTTTTCCCTGTATTTAATCTCCGTACACTGGGAATGTAGGGTAAACCTTCCCTTGTATTTAATCTCCCTACACTGGGAATGTAGAGGGAATATTACCCTGTATTTAATCTCCCTGCACTGGGAATGTAGAGGGAAAATTACCCTGTATTTAATCTCCCTACATTGGGAATGTAGAGGGAACTTTACCCTGTATTTAATCTCTCGACACTGGGAATGTGGAGGGAACTTTACCCTGTATTTAATCTCCCTACACTGGGAATGTAGAGGGAAATTTACCCTGTATTTAATCTCTCGACACTGGGAATGTGGAGGGAACTTTACCCTGTATTTAAACTCCCTACACTGGGAATGTAGAGGGAAATTTACCCTGTATTTAATATCCCTACACTGGGAATGTAGAGGGAAAATTAACCTGTATTTAATCTCGCTACACTGGGAATGTACAGGGAACTTTACCCTGTATTTAATCTCCCTACACTGGGAATGTAGAGGGAAAATTAACCTGTATTTAATCTCGCTACACTGGGAATGTACAGGGAACTTTACCCTGTATTTAATCTCCCTACACTGGGAATGTAGAGGGAAATTTACCCTGTATTTAATCTCCCTACACTGGGAATGTAGTGTGAACTTTACCCTGTATTTAAACTCCCTACACTGGGAATGTAGAGGGAAATTTACCCTGTATTTAATCTCTCGACACTGGGAATGTGGAGGGAACTTTACCCTGTATTTAAACTCCCTACACTGGGAATGTAGAGGGAAATTTACCCTGTATTTAATATCCCTACACTGGGAATGTAGAGGGAAAATTAACCTGTATTTAATCTCGCTACACTGGGAATGTACAGGGAACTTTACCCTGTATTTAATCTCCCTACACTGGGAATGTAGAGGGAAATTTACCCTGTATTTAATCTCCCTACACTGGGAATGTAGTGTGAACTTTACCCTGTATTTAATCTCCCTACACTGGGAATGTAGAGGAATCTTTATCCTGTATCTAACATCCCTATACTGGGAATGTAGAGGAATCCTTACCCTGTATCTAATCTCCCTATACTGCGAATGTAGAGGAATCTTTATCCTGTATCTAATCTCCCTATACTGGGTGGAGGAATCTTTACCCTGTATGTAATCTCCCGATACTGCGAATGTAGAGGAATCTTCACCCTGTATCTAATCTCCCTATAGTGGGTGGAGGAACCTTTACCCTGTATCTAATCTCCCGACACTGGGAATGTAGAGGAATCTTTATCCTGTATCTAATCTCACTACACTGCGAATGTAGAGGAATCTTTATCCTGTATCTAATCTCCCTATACTGGGTGGAGGAATCTTTACCCTGTATGTAATCTCCCGATACTGCGAATGTAGAGGAATCTTCACCCTGTATCTAATCTCCCTATAGTGGGTGGAGGAACCTTTACCCTGTATTTAATCTCCCAACACTCGGAATGTAGAGGGAAATTTACCCTGTATTTAATCACTGTACAATGGGAATGTAGGGAAACCTTACCTTGTTTTTAATCTCCCTACACTGGGAATGTAGAGGGAACTTTACCCTGTATTTAATCTCCCTACACTGGGAATGTAGAGGGAAATTTACCCTGTGTTTAATCTCCCTACACTGGGAATGTAGAGGGAAAATTACCCTGTATTTAATCTCCCTGCACTGGGAATGTTCTTTTTCTTTCTTTCTTTCTTTCTTTCTTTTGGGCCTCCTTATCTCGAGAGACAATGGATACGCGCCTGGAGGTGGTCAGTGGTTTGTGAAGCAGCGCCTGGAGTGACTATAAAGGCCAATTCTGGAGTGACAGGCTCTTCCACAGGTGCTGCAGAGAAATTTGTTTGTTGGGGCTGTTGCACAGTTGGCTCTCCCCTTGCGCCTCTGTCTTTTTTCCTGCCAACTACTAAGTCTCTTCGACTCGCCACAATTTAGCCCTGTCTTTATGGCTGCCCGCCAGCTCTGGCGAATGCTGGCAACTGACTCCCACGACTTGTGATCAATGTCACACGATTTCATGTCGCGTTTGCAGACGTCTTTATAACGGAGACATGGACGGCCGGTGGGTCTGATACCAGTGGCGAGCTCGCTGTACAATGTGTCTTTGGGGATCCTGCCATCTTCCATGCGGCTCACATGGCCAAGCCATCTCAAGCGCCGCTGACTCAGTAGTGTGTATAAGCTGGGGGTGTTGGCCGCTTCAAGGACTTCTGTGTTGGAGATATAGTCCTGCCACCTGATGCCAAGTATTCTCCGAAGGCAGCGAAGATGGAATGAATTGAGACGTCGCTCTTGGCTGGCATACGTTGTCCAGGCCTCGCTGCCGTAGAGCAAGGTACTGAGGACACAGGCCTGATACACTCGGACTTTTGTGTTCCGTGTCAGTGCGCCATTTTCCCACACTCTCTTGGCCAGTCTGGACATAGCAGTGGAAGCCTTACCCATGCGCTTGTTGATTTCTGCATCTAGAGACAGGTTACTGGTGATAGTTGAGCCTAGGTAGGTGAACTCTTGAACCACTTCCAGAGCGTGGTCGCCAATATTGATGGATGGAGCATTTCTGACATCCTGCCCCATGATGTTCGTTTTCTTGAGGCTGATGGTTAGGCCAAATTAATTGCAGGCAGACGCAAACCTGTCGATGAGACTCTGCAGGCATTCTTCAGTGTGAGATGTTAAAGCAGCATCGTCAGCAAAGAGGAGTTCTCTGATGAGGACTTTCCGTACTTTGGACTTCGCTCTTAGACGGGCAAGGTTGAACAACCTGCCCCCTGATCTTGTGTGGAGGAAAATTCCTTCTTCAGAGGATTTGAACGCATGTGAAAGCAGCAGGGAGTGTATGTAGAGTGTTCTTTACCCTGTATTTAATCTCCCTACACTGGGAACGTAGGTGGAACTTTACCCTCTATTTAATCTCCCAACACTGGGAATGCAGAGGGAAATTTACCGTCTATTTAATCTCCCTACACTGGGAATGTAGAGGGAAATTTACCCTGTATTTAATCTCCCCACACCGGGAATGTAGAGGGAACTTCACCCTGTATTTAATCTCCCGACACTGGAAATGTAGGGAAACCTTCCCTTGTATTTAATCTCCCCTCACTGGGAATGTAGAGGGAACCTTACCCTGTATTTAATCTCCCTACACTGGGAATGTAGAGCGTAATTTACCCTCTATTTAATCTCCCTACACTGGGAATGTAGAGGGAACTTTACCCTGTATTTAATCTCCCCACAAGGGGAATGTAGAGGGAACTTCACCCTCTAATTAATCTCCCTATACTGGGAATGTAGAGGGAAATTTACCCTGTATTTAATCTCCCAACACTGGGAATGTATAGGGAACTTTACCCTGTATTTAATCTCCCTACACTGGGAATGCAGAGGGAAATTTACCCTCTATTTAATCTCCCAACACTGGGAATGCAGAGGGAAATTTAGCCTCTATTTAATCTCCCTACACTGGGAATGTAGAGGGAACTTTACCCTGTATTTAATCTCCCAACACTGGGAATGTGGAGGGAACTTTACCCTGTATTTAATCTCCCTACACTGGGAATGTAGAGGGTAATTTACCCTGTATTTAATCTCCCTACACTGGGAATGTAGAGGGAACCTTACCCTGTATTTAATCTCCCTACACTGGGAATGTAGAGGGTAATTTACCCTGTATTTAATCTCCCTACACTGGGAATGTAGAGGGAACCTTACCCTGTATTTAATCTCCCTACACTGGGAATGCAGAGGGAAATTTACCCTGTATTTAATCTCCCTACACTGGGAATGTAGAGGGAAATTTACACTGTATTTAATCTCCCGACACTGGAAATGTAGGGAAACCTTACCTTGTATTTAATCTCCCCACACTGGGAATGTAGAGGGAACCTTACCCTGTATTTAATCTCCCTACACTGGGAATGTAGAGGGAAATTTACCCTGTATTTAATCTCCCTACACTGGGAATGTAGAGGGAAAATTACCCTGTATTTAATCTCCCTACATTGGGAATGTAGAGGGAACTTTACCCTGTATTTAATCTTCCCACACTGGGAAAGTAGAGGGAACCTTACCCTGTATTTAATCTCCCTACACTGGGAATGTAGAGTGAAAATTACCCTGTATTTAATCTCCCTACATTGGGAATGTAGAGGGAACTTTACCCTGTATTTAATCTCCCTGCACTGGGAATGTAGAGTGAAAATTACCCTGTATTTAATCTCCCTACCCTGGGAATGCAGAGGGAACCTTACCCTGTATTTAATCTCCCTACACTGGGAATGTAGAGGGAAATTTACCCTGTATTTAATCTCCCTACACTGGGAATGTAGAGGGAACTTTACCCTGTATTTAATCTCCCTACACTGGGAATGTAGAGGGAAATTTGCCCTGTATTTAATCTCCCTACACTGGGAATGTCGAGGGAAATTTAGCCTGTATTTAATGTCCCTACACTGGGAATGTAGAGGGAAAATTACCCTGTATTTAATCTCCCTGCACTGGGATTGTAGGTGGAACTTTACCCTGTATTTAATCTTCCCACATTGGGAATGTTGAGGGAACTTTACCCTGTATTTAATCTCCCTGCACTGGGAATGTAGAGTGAAAATTACCCTGTATTTAATCTCCCTACATTGGGAATGTAGAGGGAAATTTACCCTGTATTTAATCTCCCTACACTGGGAATGTAGAGGGAAAATTACCCTGTATTTAATCTCCCTACACTGGGAATGTAGAGGGAACTTTACCCTCTATTTAATCTCCCTACACTGGGAATGCAGAGGGAAATTTACCCTCTATTTAATCTCCCAACACTGGGAATGTAGAGGGAAAATTACCCTGTATTTAATCTCCCAACACTGGGAATGTAGAGGGAAATTTACCCTGTATTTAATCTCCCTACACTGGGAATGTAGAGGGAAAATTACCCTGTATTTAATCTCCCTACACTGGGAATGTAGAGGGAACTTTACCCTCTATTTAATCTCCCAACACTGGGAATGTAGAGGGAAATTTACCCTGTATTTAATCTCCCTACACTGGGAATGTAGAGGGAAAATTACCCTGTATTTAATCTCCCTACACTGGGAATGTAGAGGGAACTTTACCCTCTATTTAATCTCCCTACACTGGGAATGCAGAGGGAAATTTACCCTGTATTTAATCTCCCTAAACTGGGAATGTAGGTGGAACTTTACCCTGTATTTAATCTCCCCACACAGGGAATGAAGAGGGAACTTCACCCTCCATTTGATCTCCCTATACTGGGAATGTAGAGGGAAATTTACCCTTTATTTAATCTCCCAACACTGGGAATGAGGAGGGAACTTTACACTGTATTTAATCTCCCTACACTGGAAATGTAGGGAAACCTTACCTTGTATTTAATCTCCCCACACTGGGAATGTGGAGGGAACCTTACCCTGTATTTAATCTCCCTACACTGGGAATGTAGAGGGAAATTTACCCTGTATTTAACCTCCCGACTCTGGAAATGTAGGGAAACCTTACCTTGTATTTAATCTCACCACACTGGGAATGTGGAGGGAACCTTACCCTGTATTTAATCTCCCTACACTGGGAATGTAGAGGGAAATTTACCCTGTATTTAATCTCCCTACACTGGGAATGTAGAGGGAAAATTACCCTGTATTTAATCTCCCTACACTGGGATTGTAGGGAAACCTTACCTTCTATTTAATCTCCCTGCACTGGGAATGTAGAGGGAACTTTACGCTGTATTTAATCTCCCTACACTGGGAATGTAGAGGGAACTTTACCCTGTATTCAATCTCGCTACACTAGGAATGTAGAGGGAAATTTACCCTGTATTTAATCTCCCAACACTGGGAATGTAGAGGGAAATTTACCCTGTATTCAAACTCCCTACACTGGGAATGCAGAGGGAAATTTACCCTGTATTTAATCTCCCTACACTGGGAATGTAGAGAAACCTTACCTTGTATTTAAATCCCTACACTGGGAATGTAGAGGGAACTTTTCCCTGTATTTAATCTCCGTACACTGGGAATGTAGGGTAAACCTTCCCTTGTATTTAATCTCCCTACACTGGGAATGTAGAGGGAATATTACCCTGTATTTAATCTCCCTGCACTGGGAATGTAGAGGGAAAATTACCCTGTATTTAATCTTCCTACATTGGGAATGTAGAGGGAACTTTACCCTGTATTTAATCTCTCGACACTGGGAATGTGGAGGGAACTTTACCCTGTATTTAATCTCCCTACACTGGGAATGTAGAGGGAAATTTACCCTGTATTTAATCTCTCGACATTGGGAATGTGGAGGGAACTTTACCCTGTATTTAAACTCCCTACACTGGGAATGTAGAGGGAAATTTACCCTGTATTTAATATCCCTACACTGGGAATGTAGAGGGAAAATTAACCTGTATTTAATCTCGCTACACTGGGAATGTACAGGGAACTTTACCCTGTATTTAATCTCCCTACACTGGGAATGTAGAGGGAAAATTAACCTGTATTTAATCTCGCTACACTGGGAATGTACAGGGAACTTTACCCTGTATTTAATCTCCCTACACTGGGAATGTAGAGGGAAATTTACCCTGTATTTAATCTCCCTACACTGGGAATGTAGTGTGAACTTTACCCTGTATTTAAACTCCCTACACTGGGAATGTAGAGGGAAATTTACCCTGTATTTAATCTCTCGACACTGGGAATGTGGAGGGAACTTTACCCTGTATTTAAACTCCCTACACTGGGAATGTAGAGGGAAATTTACCCTGTATTTAATATCCCTACACTGGGAATGTAGAGGGAAAATTAACCTGTATTTAATCTCGCTACACTGGGAATGTACAGGGAACTTTACCCTGTATTTAATCTCCCTACACTGGGAATGTAGAGGGAAATTTACCCTGTATTTAATCTCCCTACACTGGGAATGTAGTGTGAACTTTACCCTGTATTTAATCTCCCTACACTGGGAATGTAGAGGAATCTTTATCCTGTATCTAACATCCCTATACTGGGAATGTAGAGGAATCCTTACCCTGTATCTAATCTCCCTATACTGCGAATGTAGAGGAATCTTTATCCTGTATCTAATCTCCCTATACTGGGTGGAGGAATCTTTACCCTGTATGTAATCTCCCGATACTGCGAATGTAGAGGAATCTTCACCCTGTATCTAATCTCCCTATAGTGGGTGGAGGAACCTTTACCCTGTATCTAATCTCCCGACACTGGGAATGTAGAGGAATCTTTATCCTGTATCTAATCTCACTCCACTGCGAATGTAGAGGAATCTTTATCCTGTATCTAATCTCCCTATACTGGGTGGAGGAATCTTTACCCTGTATGTAATCTCCCGATACTGCGAATGTAGAGGAATCTTCACCCTGTATCTAATCTCCCTATAGTGGGTGGAGGAACCTTTACCCTGTATTTAATCTCCCAACACTCGGAATGTAGAGCGAAATTTACCCTGTATTTAATCACTGTACAATGGGAATGTAGGGAAACCTTACCTTGTTTTTAATCTCCCTACACTGGGAATGTAGAGGGAAATTTACCGTCTATTTAATCTCCCTACACTGGGAATGTAGAGGGAAATTTACCCTGTATTTAATCTCCCCACACCGGGAATGTAGAGGGAACTTCACCCTGTATTTAATCTCCCGACACTGGAAATGTAGGGAAACCTTCCCTTGTATTTAATCTCCCCTCACTGGGAATGTAGAGGGAACCTTACCCTGTATTTAATCTCCCTACACTGGGAATGTAGAGGGAACTTTACCCTCTATTTAATCTCCCTACACTGGGAATGCAGAGGGAAATTTACCCTCTATTTAATCTCCCAACACTGGGAATGCAGAGGGAAATTTACCCTGTATTTAATCTCCCTAAACTGGGAATGTAGGTGGAACTTTACCCTGTATTTAATCTCCCCACACAGGGAATGAAGAGGGAACTTCACCCTCCATTTGATCTCCCTATACTGGGAATGTAGAGGGAAATTTACCCTTTATTTAATCTCCCAACACTGGGAATGAGGAGGGAACTTTACACTGTATTTAATCTCCCTACACTGGAAATGTAGGGAAACCTTACCTTGTATTTAATCTCCCCACACTGGGAATGTGGAGGGAACCTTACCCTGTATTTAATCTCCCTACACTGGGAATGTAGAGGGAAATTTACCCTGTATTTAACCTCCCGACTCTGGAAATGTAGGGAAACCTTACCTTGTATTTAATCTCACCACACTGGGAATGTGGAGGGAACCTTACCCTGTATTTAATCTCCCTACACTGGGAATGTAGAGGGAAATTTACCCTGTATTTAATCTCCCTACACTGGGAATGTAGAGGGAAAATTACCCTGTATTTAATCTCCCTACACTGGGATTGTAGGGAAACCTTACCTTCTATTTAATCTCCCTGCACTGGGAATGTAGAGGGAACTTTACGCTGTATTTAATCTCCCTACACTGGGAATGTAGAGGGAACTTTACCCTGTATTCAATCTCGCTACACTAGGAATGTAGAGGGAAATTTACCCTGTATTTAATCTCCCAACACTGGGAATGTAGAGGGAAATTTACCCTGTATTCAAACTCCCTACACTGGGAATGCAGAGGGAAATTTACCCTGTATTTAATCTCCCTACACTGGGAATGTAGAGAAACCTTACCTTGTATTTAAATCCCTACACTGGGAATGTAGAGGGAACTTTTCCCTGTATTTAATCTCCGTACACTGGGAATGTAGGGTAAACCTTCCCTTGTATTTAATCTCCCTACACTGGGAATGTAGAGGGAATATTACCCTGTATTTAATCTCCCTGCACTGGGAATGTAGAGGGAAAATTACCCTGTATTTAATCTCCCTACATTGGGAATGTAGAGGGAACTTTACCCTGTATTTAATCTCTCGACACTGGGAATGTGGAGGGAACTTTACCCTGTATTTAATCTCCCTACACTGGGAATGTAGAGGGAAATTTACCCTGTATTTAATCTCTCGACATTGGGAATGTGGAGGGAACTTTACCCTGTATTTAAACTCCCTACACTGGGAATGTAGAGGGAAATTTACCCTGTATTTAATATCCCTACACTGGGAATGTAGAGGGAAAATTAACCTGTATTTAATCTCGCTACACTGGGAATGTACAGGGAACTTTACCCTGTATTTAATCTCCCTACACTGGGAATGTAGAGGGAACTTTACCCTGTATTTAATCTCCCTACACTGGGAATGTACAGGGAACTTTACCCTGTATTTAATCTCCCTACACTGGGAATGTAGAGGGAAATTTACCCTGTATTTAATCTCCCTACACTGGGAATGTAGTGTGAACTTTACCCTGTATTTAAACTCCCTACACTGGGAATGTAGAGGGAAATTTACCCTGTATTTAATCTCTCGACACTGGGAATGTGGAGGGAACTTTACCCTGTATTTAAACTCCCTACACTGGGAATGTAGAGGGAAATTTACCCTGTATTTAATATCCCTACACTGGGAATGTAGAGGGAAAATTAACCTGTATTTAATCTCGCTACACTGGGAATGTACAGGGAACTTTACCCTGTATTTAATCTCCCTACACTGGGAATGTAGAGGGAAATTTACCCTGTATTTAATCTCCCTACACTGGGAATGTAGTGTGAACTTTACCCTGTATTTAATCTCCCTACACTGGGAATGTAGAGGAATCTTTATCCTGTATCTAACATCCCTATACTGGGAATGTAGAGGAATCCTTACCCTGTATCTAATCTCCCTATACTGCGAATGTAGAGGAATCTTTATCCTGTATCTAATCTCCCTATACTGGGTGGAGGAATCTTTACCCTGTATGTAATCTCCCGATACTGCGAATGTAGAGGAATCTTCACCCTGTATCTAATCTCCCTATAGTGGGTGGAGGAACCTTTACCCTGTATCTAATCTCCCGACACTGGGAATGTAGAGGAATCTTTATCCTGTATCTAATCTCACTACACTGCGAATGTAGAGGAATCTTTATCCTGTATCTAATCTCCCTATACTGGGTGGAGGAATCTTTACCCTGTATGTAATCTCCCGATACTGCGAATGTAGAGGAATCTTCACCCTGTATCTAATCTCCCTATAGTGGGTGGAGGAACCTTTACCCTGTATTTAATCTCCCAACACTCGGAATGTAGAGGGAAATTTACCCTGTATTTAATCACTGTACAATGGGAATGTAGGGAAACCTTACCTTGTTTTTAATCTCCCTACACTGGGAATGTAGAGGGAACTTTACCCTGTATTTAATCTCCCTACACTGGGAATGTAGAGGGAAATTTACCCTGTGTTTAATCTCCCTACACTGGGAATGTAGAGGGAAAATTACCCTGTATTTAATCTCCCTACACTGGGAATGTTCTTTTTCTTTCTTTCTTTCTTTCTTTCTTTTGGGCCTCCTTATCTCGAGAGACAATGGATACGCGCCTGGAGGTGGTCAGTGGTTTGTGAAGCAGCGCCTGGAGTGACTATAAAGGCCAATTCTGGAGTGACAGGCTCTTCCACAGGTGCTGCAGAGAAATTTGTTTGTTGGGGCTGTTGCACAGTTGGCTCTCCCCTTGCGCCTCTGTCTTTTTTCCTGCCAACTACTAAGTCTCTTCGACTCGCCACAATTTAGCCCTGTCTTTATGGCTGCCCGCCAGCTCTGGCGAATGCTGGCAACTGACTCCCACGACTTGTGATCAATGTCACACGATTTCATGTCGCGTTTGCAGACGTCTTTATAACGGAGACATGGACGGCCGGTGGGTCTGATACCAGTGGCGAGCTCGCTGTACAATGTGTCTTTGGGGATCCTGCCATCTTCCATGCGGCTCACATGGCCAAGCCATCTCAAGCGCCGCTGACTCAGTAGTGTGTATAAGCTGGGGGTGTTGGCCGCTTCAAGGACTTCTGTGTTGGAGATATAGTCCTGCCACCTGATGCCAAGTATTCTCCGAAGGCAGCGAAGATGGAATGAATTGAGACGTCGCTCTTGGCTGGCATACGTTGTCCAGGCCTCGCTGCCGTAGAGCAAGGTACTGAGGACACAGGCCTGATACACTCGGACTTTTGTGTTCCGTGTCAGTGCGCCATTTTCCCACACTCTCTTGGCCAGTCTGGACATAGCAGTGGAAGCCTTACCCATGCGCTTGTTGATTTCTGCATCTAGAGACAGGTTACTGGTGATAGTTGAGCCTAGGTAGGTGAACTCTTGAACCACTTCCAGAGCGTGGTCGCCAATATTGATGGATGGAGCATTTCTGACATCCTGCCCCATGATGTTCGTTTTCTTGAGGCTGATGGTTAGGCCAAATTAATTGCAGGCAGACGCAAACCTGTCGATGAGACTCTGCAGGCATTCTTCAGTGTGAGATGTTAAAGCAGCATCGTCAGCAAAGAGGAGTTCTCTGATGAGGACTTTCCGTACTTTGGACTTCGCTCTTAGACGGGCAAGGTTGAACAACCTGCCCCCTGATCTTGTGTGGAGGAAAATTCCTTCTTCAGAGGATTTGAACGCATGTGAAAGCAGCAGGGAGTGTATGTAGAGTGTTCTTTACCCTGTATTTAATCTCCCTACACTGGGAACGTAGGTGGAACTTTACCCTCTATTTAATCTCCCAACACTGGGAATGCAGAGGGAAATTTACCGTCTATTTAATCTCCCTACACTGGGAATGTAGAGGGAAATTTACCCTGTATTTAATCTCCCCACACCGGGAATGTAGAGGGAACTTCACCCTGTATTTAATCTCCCGACACTGGAAATGTAGGGAAACCTTCCCTTGTATTTAATCTCCCCTCACTGGGAATGTAGAGGGAACCTTACCCTGTATTTAATCTCCCTACACTGGGAATGTAGAGCGTAATTTACCCTCTATTTAATCTCCCTACACTGGGAATGTAGAGGGAACTTTACCCTGTATTTAATCTCCCCACAAGGGGAATGTAGAGGGAACTTCACCCTCTAATTAATCTCCCTATACTGGGAATGTAGAGGGAAATTTACCCTGTATTTAATCTCCCAACACTGGGAATGTATAGGGAACTTTACCCTGTATTTAATCTCCCTACACTGGGAATGCAGAGGGAAATTTACCCTCTATTTAATCTCCCAACACTGGGAATGCAGAGGGAAATTTAGCCTCTATTTAATCTCCCTACACTGGGAATGTAGAGGGAACTTTACCCTGTATTTAATCTCCCAACACTGGGAATGTGGAGGGAACTTTACCCTGTATTTAATCTCCCTACACTGGGAATGTAGAGGGTAATTTACCCTGTATTTAATCTCCCTACACTGGGAATGTAGAGGGAACCTTACCCTGTATTTAATCTCCCTACACTGGGAATGTAGAGGGTAATTTACCCTGTATTTAATCTCCCTACACTGGGAATGTAGAGGGAACCTTACCCTGTATTTAATCTCCCTACACTGGGAATGCAGAGGGAAATTTACCCTGTATTTAATCTCCCTACACTGGGAATGTAGAGGGAAATTTACACTGTATTTAATCTCCCGACACTGGAAATGTAGGGAAACCTTACCTTGTATTTAATCTCCCCACACTGGGAATGTAGAGGGAACCTTACCCTGTATTTAATCTCCCTACACTGGGAATGTAGAGGGAAATTTACCCTGTATTTAATCTCCCTACACTGGGAATGTAGAGGGAAAATTACCCTGTATTTAATCTCCCTACATTGGGAATGTAGAGGGAACTTTACCCTGTATTTAATCTTCCCACACTGGGAAAGTAGAGGGAACCTTACCCTGTATTTAATCTCCCTACACTGGGAATGTAGAGTGAAAATTACCCTGTATTTAATCTCCCTACATTGGGAATGTAGAGGGAACTTTACCCTGTATTTAATCTCCCTGCACTGGGAATGTAGAGTGAAAATTACCCTGTATTTAATCTCCCTACCCTGGGAATGCAGAGGGAACCTTACCCTGTATTTAATCTCCCTACACTGGGAATGTAGAGGGAAATTTACCCTGTATTTAATCTCCCTACACTGGGAATGTAGAGGGAACTTTACCCTGTATTTAATCTCCCTACACTGGGAATGTAGAGGGAAATTTGCCCTGTATTTAATCTCCCTACACTGGGAATGTCGAGGGAAATTTAGCCTGTATTTAATGTCCCTACACTGGGAATGTAGAGGGAAAATTACCCTGTATTTAATCTCCCTGCACTGGGATTGTAGGTGGAACTTTACCCTGTATTTAATCTTCCCACATTGGGAATGTTGAGGGAACTTTACCCTGTATTTAATCTCCCTGCACTGGGAATGTAGAGTGAAAATTACCCTGTATTTAATCTCCCTACATTGGGAATGTAGAGGGAAATTTACCCTGTATTTAATCTCCCTACACTGGGAATGTAGAGGGAAAATTACCCTGTATTTAATCTCCCTACACTGGGAATGTAGAGGGAACTTTACCCTCTATTTAATCTCCCTACACTGGGAATGCAGAGGGAAATTTACCCTCTATTTAATCTCCCAACACTGGGAATGTAGAGGGAAAATTACCCTGTATTTAATCTCCCAACACTGGGAATGTAGAGGGAAATTTACCCTGTATTTAATCTCCCTACACTGGGAATGTAGAGGGAAAATTACCCTGTATTTAATCTCCCTACACTGGGAATGTAGAGGGAACTTTACCCTCTATTTAATCTCCCAACACTGGGAATGTAGAGGGAAATTTACCCTGTATTTAATCTCCCTACACTGGGAATGTAGAGGGAAAATTACCCTGTATTTAATCTCCCTACACTGGGAATGTAGAGGGAACTTTACCCTCTATTTAATCTCCCTACACTGGGAATGCAGAGGGAAATTTACCCTGTATTTAATCTCCCTAAACTGGGAATGTAGGTGGAACTTTACCCTGTATTTAATCTCCCCACACAGGGAATGAAGAGGGAACTTCACCCTCCATTTGATCTCCCTATACTGGGAATGTAGAGGGAAATTTACCCTTTATTTAATCTCCCAACACTGGGAATGAGGAGGGAACTTTACACTGTATTTAATCTCCCTACACTGGAAATGTAGGGAAACCTTACCTTGTATTTAATCTCCCCACACTGGGAATGTGGAGGGAACCTTACCCTGTATTTAATCTCCCTACACTGGGAATGTAGAGGGAAATTTACCCTGTATTTAACCTCCCGACTCTGGAAATGTAGGGAAACCTTACCTTGTATTTAATCTCACCACACTGGGAATGTGGAGGGAACCTTACCCTGTATTTAATCTCCCTACACTGGGAATGTAGAGGGAAATTTACCCTGTATTTAATCTCCCTACACTGGGAATGTAGAGGGAAAATTACCCTGTATTTAATCTCCCTACACTGGGATTGTAGGGAAACCTTACCTTCTATTTAATCTCCCTGCACTGGGAATGTAGAGGGAACTTTACGCTGTATTTAATCTCCCTACACTGGGAATGTAGAGGGAACTTTACCCTGTATTCAATCTCGCTACACTAGGAATGTAGAGGGAAATTTACCCTGTATTTAATCTCCCAACACTGGGAATGTAGAGGGAAATTTACCCTGTATTCAAACTCCCTACACTGGGAATGCAGAGGGAAATTTACCCTGTATTTAATCTCCCTACACTGGGAATGTAGAGAAACCTTACCTTGTATTTAAATCCCTACACTGGGAATGTAGAGGGAACTTTTCCCTGTATTTAATCTCCGTACACTGGGAATGTAGGGTAAACCTTCCCTTGTATTTAATCTCCCTACACTGGGAATGTAGAGGGAATATTACCCTGTATTTAATCTCCCTGCACTGGGAATGTAGAGGGAAAATTACCCTGTATTTAATCTTCCTACATTGGGAATGTAGAGGGAACTTTACCCTGTATTTAATCTCTCGACACTGGGAATGTGGAGGGAACTTTACCCTGTATTTAATCTCCCTACACTGGGAATGTAGAGGGAAATTTACCCTGTATTTAATCTCTCGACATTGGGAATGTGGAGGGAACTTTACCCTGTATTTAAACTCCCTACACTGGGAATGTAGAGGGAAATTTACCCTGTATTTAATATCCCTACACTGGGAATGTAGAGGGAAAATTAACCTGTATTTAATCTCGCTACACTGGGAATGTACAGGGAACTTTACCCTGTATTTAATCTCCCTACACTGGGAATGTAGAGGGAAAATTAACCTGTATTTAATCTCGCTACACTGGGAATGTACAGGGAACTTTACCCTGTATTTAATCTCCCTACACTGGGAATGTAGAGGGAAATTTACCCTGTATTTAATCTCCCTACACTGGGAATGTAGTGTGAACTTTACCCTGTATTTAAACTCCCTACACTGGGAATGTAGAGGGAAATTTACCCTGTATTTAATCTCTCGACACTGGGAATGTGGAGGGAACTTTACCCTGTATTTAAACTCCCTACACTGGGAATGTAGAGGGAAATTTACCCTGTATTTAATATCCCTACACTGGGAATGTAGAGGGAAAATTAACCTGTATTTAATCTCGCTACACTGGGAATGTACAGGGAACTTTACCCTGTATTTAATCTCCCTACACTGGGAATGTAGAGGGAAATTTACCCTGTATTTAATCTCCCTACACTGGGAATGTAGTGTGAACTTTACCCTGTATTTAATCTCCCTACACTGGGAATGTAGAGGAATCTTTATCCTGTATCTAACATCCCTATACTGGGAATGTAGAGGAATCCTTACCCTGTATCTAATCTCCCTATACTGCGAATGTAGAGGAATCTTTATCCTGTATCTAATCTCCCTATACTGGGTGGAGGAATCTTTACCCTGTATGTAATCTCCCGATACTGCGAATGTAGAGGAATCTTCACCCTGTATCTAATCTCCCTATAGTGGGTGGAGGAACCTTTACCCTGTATCTAATCTCCCGACACTGGGAATGTAGAGGAATCTTTATCCTGTATCTAATCTCACTCCACTGCGAATGTAGAGGAATCTTTATCCTGTATCTAATCTCCCTATACTGGGTGGAGGAATCTTTACCCTGTATGTAATCTCCCGATACTGCGAATGTAGAGGAATCTTCACCCTGTATCTAATCTCCCTATAGTGGGTGGAGGAACCTTTACCCTGTATTTAATCTCCCAACACTCGGAATGTAGAGCGAAATTTACCCTGTATTTAATCACTGTACAATGGGAATGTAGGGAAACCTTACCTTGTTTTTAATCTCCCTACACTGGGAATGTAGAGGGAAATTTACCGTCTATTTAATCTCCCTACACTGGGAATGTAGAGGGAAATTTACCCTGTATTTAATCTCCCCACACCGGGAATGTAGAGGGAACTTCACCCTGTATTTAATCTCCCGACACTGGAAATGTAGGGAAACCTTCCCTTGTATTTAATCTCCCCTCACTGGGAATGTAGAGGGAACCTTACCCTGTATTTAATCTCCCTACACTGGGAATGTAGAGGGAACTTTACCCTCTATTTAATCTCCCTACACTGGGAATGCAGAGGGAAATTTACCCTCTATTTAATCTCCCAACACTGGGAATGCAGAGGGAAATTTACCCTGTATTTAATCTCCCTAAACTGGGAATGTAGGTGGAACTTTACCCTGTATTTAATCTCCCCACACAGGGAATGAAGAGGGAACTTCACCCTCCATTTGATCTCCCTATACTGGGAATGTAGAGGGAAATTTACCCTTTATTTAATCTCCCAACACTGGGAATGAGGAGGGAACTTTACACTGTATTTAGTCTCCCTACACTGGAAATGTAGGGAAACCTTACCTTGTATTTAATCTCCCCACACTGGGAATGTGGAGGGAACCTTACCCTGTATTTAATCTCCCTACACTGGGAATGTAGAGGGAAATTTACCCTGTATTTAACCTCCCGACTCTGGAAATGTAGGGAAACCTTACCTTGTATTTAATCTCACCACACTGGGAATGTGGAGGGAACCTTACCCTGTATTTAATCTCCCTACACTGGGAATGTAGAGGGAAATTTACCCTGTATTTAATCTCCCTACACTGGGAATGTAGAGGGAAAATTACCCTGTATTTAATCTCCCTACACTGGGATTGTAGGGAAACCTTACCTTCTATTTAATCTCCCTGCACTGGGAATGTAGAGGGAACTTTACGCTGTATTTAATCTCCCTACACTGGGAATGTAGAGGGAACTTTACCCTGTATTCAATCTCGCTACACTAGGAATGTAGAGGGAAATTTACCCTGTATTTAATCTCCCAACACTGGGAATGTAGAGGGAAATTTACCCTGTATTCAAACTCCCTACACTGGGAATGCAGAGGGAAATTTACCCTGTATTTAATCTCCCTACACTGGGAATGTAGAGAAACCTTACCTTGTATTTAAATCCCTACACTGGGAATGTAGAGGGAACTTTTCCCTGTATTTAATCTCCGTACACTGGGAATGTAGGGTAAACCTTCCCTTGTATTTAATCTCCCTACACTGGGAATGTAGAGGGAATATTACCCTGTATTTAATCTCCCTGCACTGGGAATGTAGAGGGAAAATTACCCTGTATTTAATCTCCCTACATTGGGAATGTAGAGGGAACTTTACCCTGTATTTAATCTCTCGACACTGGGAATGTGGAGGGAACTTTACCCTGTATTTAATCTCCCTACACTGGGAATGTAGAGGGAAATTTACCCTGTATTTAATCTCTCGACATTGGGAATGTGGAGGGAACTTTACCCTGTATTTAAACTCCCTACACTGGGAATGTAGAGGGAAATTTACCCTGTATTTAATATCCCTACACTGGGAATGTAGAGGGAAAATTAACCTGTATTTAATCTCGCTACACTGGGAATGTACAGGGAACTTTACCCTGTATTTAATCTCCCTACACTGGGAATGTAGAGGGAACTTTACCCTGTATTTAATCTCCCTACACTGGGAATGTACAGGGAACTTTACCCTGTATTTAATCTCCCTACACTGGGAATGTAGAGGGAAATTTACCCTGTATTTAATCTCCCTACACTGGGAATGTAGTGTGAACTTTACCCTGTATTTAAACTCCCTACACTGGGAATGTAGAGGGAAATTTACCCTGTATTTAATCTCTCGACACTGGGAATGTGGAGGGAACTTTACCCTGTATTTAAACTCCCTACACTGGGAATGTAGAGGGAAATTTACCCTGTATTTAATATCCCTACACTGGGAATGTAGAGGGAAAATTAACCTGTATTTAATCTCGCTACACTGGGAATGTACAGGGAACTTTACCCTGTATTTAATCTCCCTACACTGGGAATGTAGAGGGAAATTTACCCTGTATTTAATCTCCCTACACTGGGAATGTAGTGTGAACTTTACCCTGTATTTAATCTCCCTACACTGGGAATGTAGAGGAATCTTTATCCTGTATCTAACATCCCTATACTGGGAATGTAGAGGAATCCTTACCCTGTATCTAATCTCCCTATACTGCAAATGTAGAGGAATCTTTATCCTGTATCTAATCTCCCTATACTGGGTGGAGGAATCTTTACCCTGTATGTAATCTCCCGATACTGCGAATGTAGAGGAATCTTCACCCTGTATCTAATCTCCCTATAGTGGGTGGAGGAACCTTTACCCTGTATCTAATCTCCCGACACTGGGAATGTAGAGGAATCTTTATCCTGTATCTAATCTCACTACACTGCGAATGTAGAGGAATCTTTATCCTGTATCTAATCTCCCTATACTGGGTGGAGGAATCTTTACCCTGTATGTAATCTCCCGATACTGCGATTGTAGAGGAATCTTCACCCTGTATCTAATCTCCCTATAGTGGGTGGAGGAACCTTTACCCTGTATTTAATCTCCCAACACTCGGAATGTAGAGGGAAATTTACCCTGTATTTAATCACTGTACAATGGGAATGTAGGGAAACCTTACCTTGTTTTTAATCTCCCTACACTGGGAATGTAGAGGGAACTTTACCCTGTATTTAATCTCCCTACACTGGGAATGTAGAGGGAAATTTACCCTGTGTTTAATCTCCCTACACTGGGAATGTAGAGGGAAAATTACCCTGTATTTAATCTCCCTGCACTGGGAATGTTCTTTTTCTTTCTTTCTTTCTTTCTTTCTTTTGGGCCTCCTTATCTCGAGAGACAATGGATACGCGCCTGGAGGTGGTCAGTGGTTTGTGAAGCAGCGCCTGGAGTGACTATAAAGGCCAATTCTGGAGTGACAGGCTCTTCCACAGATGCTGCAGAGAAATTTGTTTGTTGGGGCTGTTGCACAGTTGGCTCTCCCCTTGCGCCTCTGTCTTTTTTCCTGCCAACTACTAAGTCTCTTCGACTCGCCACAATTTAGCCCTGTCTTTATGGCTGCCCGCCAGCTCTGGCGAATGCTGGCAACTGACTCCCACGACTTGTGATCAATGTCACGCGATTTCATGTCGCGTTTGCAGACGTCTTTATAACGGAGACATGGACGGCCGGTGGGTCTGATACCAGTGGCGAGCTCGCTGTACAATGTGTCTTTGGGGATCCTGCCATCTTCCATGCGCCTCACATGGCCAAGCCATCTCAAGCGCCGCTGACTCAGTAGTGTGTATAAGCTGGGGGTGTTGGCCGCTTCAAGGACTTCTGTGTTGGAGATATAGTCCTGCCACCTGATGCCAAGTATTCTCCGAAGGCAGCGAAGATGGAATGAATTGAGACGTCGCTCTTGGCTGGCATACGTTGTCCAGGCCTCGCTGCCGTAGAGCAAGGTACTGAGGACACAGGCCTGATACACTCGGACTTTTGTGTTCCGTGTCAGTGCGCCATTTTCCCACACTCTCTTGGCCAGTCTGGACATAGCAGTGGAAGCCTTACCCATGCGCTTGTTGATTTCTGCATCTAGAGACAGGTTACTGGTGATAGTTGAGCCTAGGTAGGTGAACTCTTGAACCACTTCCAGAGCGTGGTCGCCAATATTGATGGATGGAGCATTTCTGACATCCTGCCCCATGATGTTCGTTTTCTTGAGGCTGATGGTTAGGCCAAATTCATTGCAGGCAGACGCAAACCTGTCGATGAGACTCTGCAGGCATTCTTCAGTGTGAGATGTTAAAGCAGCATCGTCAGCAAAGAGGAGTTCACTGATGAGGACTTTCCGTACTTTGGACTTCGCTCTTAGACGGGCAAGGTTGAACAACCTGCCCCCTGATCTTGTGTGGAGGAAAATTCCTTCTTCAGAGGATTTGAACGCATGTGAAAGCAGCAGGGAGTGTATGTAGAGTGTTCTTTACCCTGTATTTAATCTCCCTACACTGGGAACGTAGGTGGAACTTTACCCTCTATTTAATCTCCCAACACTGGGAATGCAGAGGGAAATTTACCGTCTATTTAATCTCCCTACACTGGGAATGTAGAGGGAAATTTACCCTGTATTTAATCTCCCCACACCGGGAATGTAGAGGGAACTTCACCCTGTATTTAATCTCCCTAAACTGGGAATGTAGGTGGAACTTTACCCTGTATTTAATCTCCCCACACTGGGAATGTAGAGGGAACTTCACCCTCTATTTGATCTCCCTATACAGGGAATGTGAGGGAAATTTACCCTGTATTTAATCTCCCCACACTGGGAATGTAGAGGGAACCTTACCCTGTATTTAATCTCCCTACACTGGGAATGTAGAGTGAAATTTACCCTGTATTTAACCTCCTGACACTGGAAATGTAGGGAAACCTTACCTTGTATTTAATCTCCCCACACTGGGAATGTGGAGGGAACCTTACCCTGTATTTAATCTCCCTACACTGGGAATGTAGAGGGAAATTTACCCTGTATTTAATCTCCCTACACTGGGAATGTAGAGGGAAAATTACCCTATATTTAATCTCCCTACACTGGGATTGCAGGGAAACCATACCTTGTATTTAATCTCCCTATACTGGGAATGTCGAGGGAACTTTACCCTGTATTTAATCTCCCTACACTGGGAATGTAGAGGGAACTTTACCCTGTATTTAATCTCGCTACACTGGGAATGTAGAGGGAAATTTACCCTGTATTTAATCTCCCTACACTGGGAATGTAGAGGGAAATTTACCCTGTATTTAATCTCCCTACACTGGGAATGTCGAGGGAACTTTACCTTGTATTTAATCTCCCTACACTGGGAATGTCGAGGGAACTTTACCCTGTATTTAATCTCCCTACACTGGGAATGTAGGGGGAAATTTACCCTGTCTTTCATCTCCCTACACTGGGAATGTAGGGAAACCTTACCTTGTATTTAATCTCCCTACCCTGGGAATGTAGAGTGAACCTTACCCTCGATAAAATCTCCCTACACTGGGAATGTCGAGCGATATTTACCCTGTATTTAATCTCCCTACACTGGGAATGTAGGGAAACCTTACCTTCTTTTTAATCTCCCTACACTGGAAATGTAGAGGGAAATTTACCCTGTATTTAATCTCCCTACACTGGGAATGTAGGGAAACCTTACCTTGTATTTAATCTCCCTACACCGGGTATGTAGAGGGAAATTTACCCTGTATTTAATCTCCCTACACTGGGAATGTAGAGGGAAATTTACCCTGTATTAAAACTCCCTACACTGGGAATGTAGAGGGAAATTTACCCTGTATTTAATCTCCCTACACTGGGAATGTAGGGAAACCTTACCTTGTATTTAATCTCCCTACACTGGGAATGTCGAGGGAACTTTTCCCTGTATTTAATCTCCCGACACTGGGAATGTAGGGTAAACCTTACCTTGTATTTAATCTCCCTACACTGGGAATGTAGAGGGAATATTACACTGTATTTAATCTCCCTACACTGGGAATGTAGAGGGAAAATTACCCTGTATTTAATCTCCCTACACTGGGAATGTAGGGAAACCTTACCTTGTATTTAATCTCCCTACACTGGGAATGTAGAGGGAACTTTTCCCTGTATTTAATCTCCCTACACTGGGAATGTAGGGTAAACCTTACCTTGTATTTAATCTCCCTACACTGGGAATGTAGAGGGAATATTACCCTGTATTTAATCTCCCTACACTGGGAATGTAGAGGGGACTTTACCCTGTATTTAATCTCTCGACACTGGGAATGTGGAGGGAACTTTACCCTGTATTTAATCTCCCTACACTGGGAATGTAGAGGGAACTTTACCCTGTATTTAAACTCCCAACACTGGGAATGTAGAGGGAAATTTACCGTGTATTAATCTCCCTACACTGGGAATGTAGAGGGAAAATTAACCTGTATTTAATCTCGCTACACTGGGAATGTACAGGGAACTTTACCCTGTATTTAATCTCCCTACACTGGGAATGTAGAGGGAAATTTACCCTGTATTTAATCTCCCTACACTGGGAATGTAGTGTGAACTTTACCCTGTATTTAATCTCCCTACACTGGGAATGTAGAGGAATCTTTATCCTGTATCTAATATCCATATACTGGGAATGTAGAGGAATCTTTACCCTGTATGTAATCTCCCGATACTGCGAATTTGGAGGAATCTTCACCCTGTATCTAATCTCCGTATAGTGGGTGGAGGAACCTTTACCCTGTATCTAATCTCCCTACACTGGGAATGTAGAGGAATCTTTATCCTGTATCTAATCTCACTACACTGGGAATGTAGAGGAATCTTTACCCTGTATCTAACCTCCCTACACTGGGAATGTGGAGGAATCTTTACCCTGTATCTAATCTCACTATACTGCGAATGTAGAGGAATCTTTATCCTGTATCTAATCTCCCTACACTGCCAATGTAAAGGAAACTTTATCCTGTACCTAATCTCCCTATACTGCGAATGTAGAGGAATCTTTATCCTGTATCTAATCTCCCTACACTGGGAATGTAGAGGTATCTTTACCCTGTATTTAATCTCCCTACACTGGGAATGTAGAGGGAACTTTACCCTGTATTTAATCTCCCTACACTGGGAATGTAGAGGGAACTTTATCCTGTATCAAATCTCCCTACACTGGGAATGTAGAGGAATCTTTACCCTGTATCTAACCTCCCTACACTGGGAATGTAGAGGGAACTTTATCCTGTATCAAATCTCCCTACACTGGGAATGTAGAGGAATCTTTACCCTGTAGCTAACCTCCCTACACTGGGAATGTAGAGGAATATTTACCCTGTATCTAATCTCCCTACACTGCGAATGTAGAGGAATCTTTATCCTGTATCTAATCTCCCTACACTGGGAATGTAGAGGTATCTTTACCCTTTGTTTAATCTCACTACACTGCGAATGTAGAGGGATATTTATCCTGTATCTAATCTCCCTACACTGCGAATGTAGAGGAATATTTATCCTGTATCTAATCTCCCTACACTGCGAATGTCGAGGAATCTTTACCCTGGATCTAATCTCCCTACACTGCGAATGTAGAGGAATCTTTATCCTGTATCTAATCTCCCAACACTGCGAATGTCGAGGAATCTTTATCCTGTATCTAATCTCCCTACACTGCGAATGTAGAGGAATATTTATCCTGTATCTAATCTCCCTACACTGCGAAAGTAGAGGAATATTTATCCTGTATCTAATCTCCCTACACTGCGAATGTAGAGGAATATTTATCCTGTCTCTAATCTCCCTACACTGCGAATGTAGAGGAATATTTATCCTGTCTCTAATCTCCCTACACTGCGAATGTCGAGGAATCTTTATCCTGTATCTAATCTCCCTACACTGCGAATGTCGAGGAATCTTTACCCTGTATCTAATCTCCCTATACTGGGAATGAAGAGGAATCTTTATCCTGTATCTAATCTCCCTACACTGCGAATGTCGAGGAATCTTTATCCTGTATCTAATCTCCCTACACTGCGAATGTCGAGGAATCTTAACCCTGTTTCTAATCTCCCAATACAGCGAATGTCGAGGAATCTTTATCCTGTATCTCATCTCCCTACACTGCGAATCTAGAGGAATCTTTATCCTGTATCTAATCTCCCTATACTGGGAATGTAGAGGTATCTTTACCCTGTATCTAATCTCCCTACACTGGGAATGTAGGGGGAACTTTATCCTGTATCTAATCTCCCTAAACTGCGAATGTAGAGGAATCTTTATCCTGCATCTAATCTCCCTACACTGGGAATGTAGAGGTATCTTTACCCTGTATCTAATCTCCCTACACTGGGGAATGTAGGGGGAACTTTATCCTGTATCTAATCTCCCTACACTGGGAATGTAGAGGAATCTTTACCCTGTATCTAACCTCCCTACACTGGGAATGTAGAGGAATATTTACCCTGTATCTAATCTCCCAACACTGCGAATGTAGAGGAATCTTTATCCTGTATCTAATCTCCCTACACTGGGAATGTAGAGGTATCTTTACCCTGTATTTAATCTCCCTATACTGCGAATGTAGAGGAATCTTTATCCTGTATCTAATCTCCCTACACTGGGAATGTAGAGGTATCTTTACCCTGTATTTAATCTCCCTACACTGGGAATGTAGAGGTATCTTTACCCTGTATCTAATCTCCCGACACTGCGAATGTAGAGGAATATTTATCCTGTATCTAATCTCCCTACATTGCAAATGTAGAGGAATCTTTACCCTTTATCTAATCTCCCTTTCATGCGAATGTAGAGGAATCTTTATCCTGTATCTAATCTCCATAAACTGGGAATGTCGAGGAATCTTTATCCTGTATCTAATCTCCATAAACTGGGAATGTAGAGGAATCTTTACCGTGTATCTAATCTCCCTATACTGGGAATGTGGAGGAATCTTTATCCTGTATCTAATCTCCCTATACTGGGAATCTAGAGGAATCTTTATCCTGTATCTATTCTCCCTATACTGGGAATGTAGAGGAATCTTTACCCTGTATCTAATCTCCCTATACAGGGAATGTAGAGGAATCTTTATCCTGTATCTAATCTCCCTATACTGGGAATGTAGAGGAATCTTTATCCTGTATCTACTCTCCCTATACTGCGAATGTCGAGGAATCTTTACCCTGTATCTAATCTCCCTATACAGGGAATGTAGAGGAATCTTTATCCTGTATCTAATCTCCCTATACTGGGAATGTAGAGGTTTCTTTACCCTGTATCTAATCTCCCGACACTGCGAATGTAGAGGAATATTTATCCTGTATCTAATCTCCCTACACTGCGAATGTAGAGGAATATTTATCCTGTATCTAATCTCCCTACACAGCGAATGTCGAGGAATATTTATCCTGTATCTAATCTCCCTACACTGCGAATGTCGAGGAATCTTTACCCTGTATCTAATCTCCCTACACTGCGAATCTCGAGGAATATTTATCCTGTATCTAATCTCCCTATACTGGGAATGTAGAGGAATCTTTATCCTGTATCTAACCTCCCTATACTGAGAATGTAGAGGAATCTTTATCCTGTATCTAATCTCCCTATACTGGGAATGTAGAGGAATCTTTATCCTGTATCTAACATCCCTATACTGGGAATGCAGAGGAATCTTTATCCTGTATCTAATCTCACTACACTGGGAATGTAGAGGAATCTTTACCCTGTATCTAATCTCCCTATACTGGGAATGTAGAGGAATCTTTATCCTGTATCTAATCTCACTACACTGGGAATGTAGAGGAACCTTTACCCTGTATCTAATCTCCCTATGCTGGGAATGTAGAGGAATCTTTATCCTGTATCTAATCTCACTACACTGGGAATGTAGAGGTATCTTTACCCTGTATTTAATATCCCTACACTGGGAATGTAGAGGTATCTTTACCCTGTATTTAATCTCCCTACACTAGGAATGTAGAGGGAACTTTATCCTGTATCTAATCTCCCTACACTGGGAATGTAGAGGGAACTTTATCCTGTATCTAATCTCCCTATACTGCGAATGTAGAGGAATCTTTACCCTGTATCTAACCTCCCGACACTGTGAATGTAGAGGAATCTTTATCCTGTATCTAATCTCCCTACACTGGGAATGTAGAGGTATCTTTACCCTGTATTTAATCTCCCTACACTGGGAATGTAGAGGAATCTTTATCCTGTATCTAATCTCCCTACACTGGGAATGTAGAGGTATCTTTACCCTGTATTTAATCTCCCTACACTGGGAATGTAGAGGTATCTTTACCCTGTATCTAATCTCCCGACACTGCGAATGTAGAGGAATATTTATCCTGTATCTAATCTCCCTACACTGCGAATGTTGAGGAATATTTATCCTGTATCTAATCTCCCTACACTGCGAATGTCGAGGAATATTTATCCTGTATCTAATCTCCCTACACTGCGAATGTCGAGGAATCTTTACCCTGTATCTAATCTCCCTACACTGCGAATGTCGAGGAATATTTATCCTGTATCTAATCTCCCTCCACTGCGAATGTCGAGGAATCTTTACCCTGTATCTAATCTCCCTATACTGGGAATGTAGAGGAATCTTTATCCTGTATCTAATCTCCCTACACTGCGAATGTAGAGGAATTTTTAACCTTTATCTAATCTCCCTATAATGAGAATGTAGAGAAATCTTTATCCTGTATCGAATCTCCCTATACTGGGAATGTAGAGGTATCTTTACCCTGTATTTAATCTCCCTACACTGGGAATGTAGAGGAATCTTTATCCTGTATCTAATCTCCCTACACTGGGAATGTAGAGGTATCTTTACCCTGTATTTAATCTCCCTACACTGGGAATGTAGAGGTATCTTTACCCTGTATCTAATCTCCCGACACTGCGAATGTAGAGGAATATTTATCCTGTATCTAATCTCCCTACACTGCGAATGTTGAGGAATATTTATCCTGTATCTAATCTCCCTACACTGCGAATGTCGAGGAATATTTATCCTGTATCTAATCTCCCTACACTGCGAATGTCGAGGAATCTTTACCCTGTATCTAATCTCCCTACACTGCGAATGTCGAGGAATATTTATCCTGTATCTAATCTCCCTCCACTGCGAATGTCGAGGAATCTTTACCCTGTATCTAATCTCCCTATACTGGGAATGTAGAGGAATCTTTATCCTGTATCTAATCTCCCTACACTGCGAATGTAGAGGAATTTTTAACCTTTATCTAATCTCCCGATAATGAGAATGTAGAGAAATCTTTATCCTCTATCTAATCTCCCTACACTGGGAATGTAGAGGAATCTTTACCCTTTATCTAATCTCCCTATAATGCGAATGTAGAGAAATCTTTATCCTGTATCTAATCTCCCTATACTGGGAATGTCGAGGAATCTTTATCCTGTATCTAATCTCCCTATACTGGGAATGTAGAGGAATCTTTACCCTGTATCTAATCTCCCGATACTGGGAATGTGGAGGAATCTTTATCCTGTATCTAATCTCCCTATACTGGGAATCTAGAGGAATCTTTATCCTGTATCTAATCTCCCTATACTGCAAATGTAGAGGAATCTTTATCCTGTATCTAATCTCCCCATACTGGGAATGTAGAGGAATCTTTACCCTGTATCTAATCTCCCAATACTGGGAATGTAGAGGAATCTTTATCCTGCATCTACTCTCATTATACTGCGAATGTCGAGGAATCTTTATCCTGTATCTAATCTCCCTATACTGGGAATGCAGAGGAATCTTTATCCTGTATCTAATCTCCCTATACTGGGAATGTAGAGGAATCTTTACCCTGTATCTAATCTCCCTATACTGGGAATGTCGAGGAATCTTTATCCTGTATCTAACCTCCATATTCTGGGAATGTAGAGGAATCTTTACCCTGTATCTAATCTCCCTATACTGAGAATGTAGGGGAATCTTTATACTGTATCTAATCCCCCTATACTGGGAATGTAGAGGAATCATTATCCTGCATCTACTCTCCCTATACTGCGAATGTCGAGGAATCTTTACCCTGTATCTAATCTCCCTATACTGGGAATGTCGAGGAATCTTTATCCTGTATCTACTCTCCCTATACTGCGAATGTCGAGGAATCTTTACCCTGTATCTAATCTCCCTATACTGGGAATGCAGAGGAATCTTTACCCTGTATCTAATCTCCCTAAACTGCGAATGTAGAGGAATCTTTATCCTGTATCTAATCTCCCTACACTGGGAATGTAGAGGAATCTTTACCCTGTATCTAATCTCCATTTACTGGGAACGTCGAGGAATCTTTACCCTGTATCTAATCTCCCTATACTGCGAATGTCGAGGAATCTTTACCCTGTATCTAATCTCCCTTTACTGGGAATGTCGAGGAATCTTTACCCTGTATCTAATCTCCCTATACTGCGACTGTCGAGGAATCTTTATCCTGTATCTAATCTCCTTATACTGGGAATGTCGAGGAATCTTTATCCTGTATCTAATCTCCCTATACTGGGAATGTAGAGGAATCTTTATCCTGTATCTAATCTCCCTATACTGGGAATGTCGAGGAATCTTTATCCTGTATCTAACCTCCCTACACTGGGAATGTAGAGGAATCTTTACCCTGTATCTAATCTCCCTATACTGCGAATGTCGAGGAATCTTTATCCTGTATCTAATCTCCCTATGCTGGGAATTTCGAGGAATCTTTATCCTGTATCTAACCTCCCTACACTGGGAATGTAGAGGAATCTTTACCCTGTATCTAATCTCCCTATACTGCGAATGTCGAGGAATCTTTATCCTGTATCTAATCTCCGTATACTGGGAATGTCGAGGAATCTTTACCCTGTATCTAATCTCCCTATACTGGGAATGTAGAGGAATCTTTATCCTGTATCTAATCTCCCTATACTGGGAATGTAGAGGAATCTTTATCCTGTATCTAACCTCCCTATACTGGGAATGTAGAGGAATCTTGAACCTGCATCTAATCTCCCGATACTGCGAATGTAGAGGAATCTTTATCCTGTATCTCATCTCCCTATAGTGGGTGCAGGAACCTTTACCCTGTATCTAATCTCCCTAGAGTGGGTGGAGGAACCTTTACCCTGTATCTAATCTCCCTATACTGGGAATGTAGAGGAATCTTTATCCTGTATCTAATCTCACTACACTGGGAATGTAGAGGAATCTTTATCCTGTATCTAATCTCCCTACACTGCGAATGTAGAGGAATCTTTATCCTGTATCTAATCTCCCTACACTGCGAATGTCGAGGAATCTTTACCCTGTATCTAATCTCCCTATACTGGGAATCTACAGGAATCTTTATCCTGTACCTAATCTCCCTACACTGCGAATGTAGAGGAATATTTATCCTGTATCTAATCTCCCTACACTGCGAATGTCGAGGAATCTTTACCCTGTATCTAATCTCCCTATACTGGGAATGTGGAGGAATCTTTATCCTGTATCTAATCTCCCTACACTGCGAATGTCGAGGAATCTTTAACCTTTATCTAATCTCCCGATAATGAGAATGTAGAGAAATCTTTATCCTCTATCTAATCTCCCTACACTGGGAATGTAGAGGAATCTTTACCCTTTATCTAATCTCCCTATAATGCGAATGTAGAGAAATCTTTATCCTGTATCTAATCTCCCTATACTGGGAATGTCGAGGAATCTTTATCCTGTATCTAATCTCCCTATACTGGGAATGTAGAGGAATCTTTACCCTGTATCTAATCTCCCGATACTGGGAATGTGGAGGAATCTTTATCCTGTATCTAATCTCCCTATACTGGGAATCTAGAGGAATCTTTATCCTGTATCTAATCTCCCTATACTGCAAATGTAGAGGAATCTTTATCCTGTATCTAATCTCCCCATACTGGGAATGTAGAGGAATCTTTACCCTGTATCTAATCTCCCAATACTGGGAATGTAGAGGAATCTTTATCCTGCATCTACTCTCATTATACTGCGAATGTCGAGGAATCTTTATCCTGTATCTAATCTCCCTATACTGGGAATGCAGAGGAATCTTTATCCTGTATCTAATCTCCCTATACTGGGAATGTAGAGGAATCTTTACCCTGTATCTAATCTCCCTATACTGGGAATGTCGAGGAATCTTTATCCTGTATCTAACCTCCATATTCTGGGAATGTAGAGGAATCTTTACCCTGTATCTAATCTCCCTATACTGAGAATGTAGGGGAATCTTTATCCTGTATCTAATCCCCCTATACTGGGAATGTAGAGGAATCATTATCCTGTATCTACTCTCCCTATACTGCGAATGTCGAGGAATCTTTACCCTGTATCTAATCTCCCTATACTGGGAATGTCGAGGAATCTTTATCCTGTATCTACTCTCCCTATACTGCGAATGTCGAGGAATCTTTACCCTGTATCTAATCTCCCTATACTGGGAATGCAGAGGAATCTTTACCCTGTATCTAATCTCCCTAAACTGCGAATGTAGAGGAATCTTTACCCTGTATCTAATCTCCCTACACTGGGAATGTAGAGGAATCTTTACCCTGTATCTAATCTCCCTTTACTGGGAACGTCGAGGAATCTTTACCCTGTATCTAATCTCCCTATACTGCGAATGTCGAGGAATCTTTACCCTGTATCTAATCTCCCTTTACTGGGAATGTCGAGGAATCTTTACCCTGTATCTAATCTCCCTATACTGCGACTGTCGAGGAATCTTTATCCTGTATCTAATCTCCTTATACTGGGAATGTCGAGGAATCTTTATCCTGTATCTAATCTCCCTATACTGGGAATGTAGAGGAATCTTTATCCTGTATCTAATCTCCCTATACTGGGAATGTCGAGGAATCTTTATCCTGTATCTAACCTCCCTACACTGGGAATGTAGAGGAATCTTTACCCTGTATCTAATCTCCCTATACTGCGAATGTCGAGGAATCTTTATCCTGTATCTAATCTCCCTATGCTGGGAATTTCGAGGAATCTTTATCCTGTATCTAACCTCCCTACACTGGGAATGTAGAGGAATCTTTACCCTGTATCTAATCTCCCTATACTGCGAATGTCGAGGAATCTTTATCCTGTATCTAATCTCCGTATACTGGGAATGTAGAGGAATCTTTATCCTGTATCTAATCTCCCTATGCTGGGAATTTCGAGGAATCTTTATCCTGTATCTAACCTCCCTACACTGGGAATGTAGAGGAATCTTTACCCTGTATCTAATCTCCCTATACTGCGAATGTCGAGGAATCTTTATCCTGTATCTAATCTCCGTATACTGGGAATGTAGAGGAATCTTTATCCTGTATCTAATCTCACTACACTGGGAATGTAGAGGAATCTTTATCCTGTATCTAATCTCCCTACACTGCGAATGTAGAGGAATCTTTATCCTGTATCTAATCTCCCTACACTGCGAATGTCGAGGAATCTTTTCGCTGTATCTAATCTCCCTGTACTGGGAATCTAGAGGAATCTTTATCCTGTACCTAATCTCCCTACACTGCGAATGTAGAGGAATATTTATCCTGTATCTAATCTCCCTACACTGCGAATGTCGAGGAATCTTTACCCTGTATCTAATCTCCCTATACTGGGAATGTGGAGGAATCTTTATCCTGTATCTAATCTCCCTACACTGCGAATGTCGAGGAATCTTTACCCTGTATCTAATCTCCCTATACTGGGAATGTAGAGGAATATTTATCCTGTATCTAATCTCCCTACACTGCGAATGTCGAGGAATCTTTATCCTGTATCTAATCTCCCGAGATTGCGAATGTAGAGGAATCTTTACCCTTTATCTAATCTCCCTATAATGCGAATGTAGAGGAATCTTTATCCTGTATCTAATCTCCCTATACTGGGTATGTCGAGGAATCTTTATCCTGTATCTAATCTCCCTATACTGGGAATGTCGAGGAATCTTTACCCTGTATCTAATCTCCCTATACTGGGAATGTGGAGGAATCTTTATCCTGTATCTAATCTCCCTATACTGGAATGTAGAGGAATCTTTATCCTGTATCTAATCTCCCTATACTTCAAATGTAGAGGAATCTTTATCCTGTATCTCATCTCCCTATACTGGGAATGTAGAGGAATCGTTACCTGTATCTAATCTCCCTAAACTGGGAATGTAGAGGAATCTTTATCCTGCATCTACTCTCCCTATACTGCGAATGTTGAGGAATCTTTACCCTGTATCTAATCTCCCGATATCGGGAATGTAGAGGAATCTTTATCCTGTATCTAATCTCCCTACACTGGGAATGTAGAGGAATCTTTATCCTGTATCTAATCTCCCTATACTGGGAATTTAGAGGAATCTTTATCCTGTATCTAATCTCCCTATACTGCGAATGTCGAGGAATCTTTAAACTGTATCTAATCTCCCGATACTGTGATTGTAGAGGAATCTTTACCCAGTATCTAATCTCCCGATAGTGGGTGGAGGAACCTTTACCCTGTATCTAATCTCCCTATACTGGGAATGTAGAGGAATCTTTATCCTGTATCTAATCTCACTGCACTGGGAATGTAGAGGAATATTTATCCTGTATCTAATCTCCCTACACTGCGAATGTCGAGGAATCTTTACCCTGTATCTAATCTCCCTACACTGCGAATGTAGAGGAATATTTATCCTGTATCTAATCTCCCTACACTGCGAATGTCGAGGAATCTTTACCCTGTATCTAATCTCCCTATACTGGGAATGTAGAGGAATCTTTATCCTGTATCTAATCTCCCTACACTGCGAATGTAGAGGAATATTTATCCTGTATCTAATCTCCCTACACTGCGAATGTCGAGGAATCTTTACCCTGTATCTAATCTCCCTATACTGCGAATGTAGAGGAATCTTTATCCTGTATCTAATCTCCCTACACTACGAATGTCGAGGAATCTTTACCCTGCATCTAATCTCCCTATACTGGGAATGTAGAGGAATCTTTATCCTGTATCTAATCTCCCTACACTGCGAATGTAGAGGAATATTTATCCTGTACCTAATCTCCCGACACTGCGAATGTCGAGGAATCTTTATCCTGTATCTAATCTCCCTATACTGCGAATGTCGAGGAATCTTTATCCTGTATCTAATCTCCCTATACTGGGAATGTCGAGGAATCTTTACCCTGTATCTAATCTCCCTATACTGCGAATGTCGAGGAATCTTTATCCTGTATCTAATCTCCGTATACTGGGAATGTAGAGGAATCTTTACCCTGTATCTAATCTCCCTATACTGGGAATGTAGAGGAATCTTTATCCTGTATCTAATCTCCCTATACTGGGAATGTAGAGGAATCTTTATCCTGTATCTAACCTCCCTATACTGGGAATGTAGAGGAATCTTGAACCTGTATCTAATCTCCCGATACTGCGAATGTAGAGGAATCTTTATCCTGTATCTCATCTCCCTATAGTGGGTGCAGGAACCTTTACCCTGTATCTAATCTCCCTAGAGTGGGTGGAGGAACCTTTACCCTGTATCTAATCTCCCTATACTGGGAATGTAGAGGAATCTTTATCCTGTATCTAATCTCACTACACTGGGAATGTAGAGGAATCTTTATCCTGTATCTAATCTCCCTACACTGCGAATGTAGAGGAATCTTTATCCTGTATCTAATCTCCCTATACTGCGAATGTCGAGGAATCTTTAACCTGTATCTAATCTCCCGATACTGCGATTGTAGAGGAATCTTTACCCAGTATCTAATCTCCCGATAGTGGGTGGAGGAACCTTTACCCTGTATCTAATCTCCCTATACTGGGAATGTAGAGGAATCTTTATCCTGTATCTAATCTCACTGCACTGGGAATGTAGAGGAATATTTATCCTGTATCTAATCTCCCTACACTGCGAATGTCGAGGAATCTTTACCCTGTATCTAATCTCCCTACACTGCGAATGTAGAGGAATATTTATCCTGTATCTAATCTCCCTACACTGCGAATGTCGAGGAATCTTTACCCTGTATCTAATCTCCCTATACTGGGAATGTAGAGGAATCTTTATCCTGTATCTAATCTCCCTACACTGCGAATGTAGAGGAATATTTATCCTGTATCTAATCTCCCTACACTGCGAATGTCGAGGAATCTTTACCCTGTATCTAATCTCCCTATACTGGGAATGTAGAGGAATCTTTATCCTGTATCTAATCTCCCTACACTACGAATGTCGAGGAATCTTTACCCTGCATCTAATCTCCCTATACTGGGAATGTAGAGGAATCTTTATCCTGTATCTAATCTCCCTACACTGCGAATGTAGAGGAATATTTATCCTGTACCTAATCTCCCGACACTGCGAATGTCGAGGAATCTTTATCCTGTATCTAATCTCCCTATACTGCGAATGTCGAGGAATCTTTATCCTGTATCTAATCTCCCTATACTGGGAATGTCGAGGAATCTTTACCCTGTATCTAATCTCCCTATACTGCGAATGTCGAGGAATCTTTATCCTGTATCTAATCTCCGTATACTGGGAATGTAGAGGAATCTTTACCCTGTATCTAATCTCCCTATACTGGGAATGTAGAGGAATCTTTATCCTGTATCTAATCTCCCTATACTGGGAATGTAGAGGAATCTTTATCCTGTATCTAACCTCCCTATACTGGGAATGTAGAGGAATCTTGAACCTGTATCTAATCTCCCGATACTGCGAATGTAGAGGAATCTTTATCCTGTATCTCATCTCCCTATAGTGGGTGCAGGAACCTTTACCCTGTATCTAATCTCCCTAGAGTGGGTGGAGGAACCTTTACCCTGTATCTAATCTCCCTATACTGGGAATGTAGAGGAATCTTTATCCTGTATCTAATCTCACTACACTGGGAATGTAGAGGAATCTTTATCCTGTATCTAATCTCCCTACACTGCGAATGTAGAGGAATCTTTATCCTGTATCTAATCTCCCTACACTGCGAATGTCGAGGAATCTTTACCCTGTATCTAATCTCCCTATACTGGGAATCTAGAGGAATCTTTATCCTGTACCTAATCTCCCTACACTGCGAATGTAGAGGAATATTTATCCTGTATCTAATCTCCCTACACTGCGAATGTCGAGGAATCTTTACCCTGTATCTAATCTCCCTATACTGGGAATGTGGAGGAATCTTTATCCTGTATCTAATCTCCCTACACTGCGAATGTCGAGGAATCTTTACCCTGTATCTAATCTCCCTATACTGGGAATGTAGAGGAATATTTATCCTGTATCTAATCTCCCTACACTGCGAATGTCGAGGAATCTTTATCCTGTATCTAATCTCCCGAGATTGCGAATGTAGAGGAATCTTTACCCTTTATCTAATCTCCCTATAATGCGAATGTAGAGGAATCTTTATCCTGTATCTAATCTCCCTATACTGGGTATGTCGAGGAATCTTTATCCTGTATCTAATCTCCCTATACTGGGAATGTCGAGGAATCTTTACCCTGTATCTAATCTCCCTATACTGGGAATGTGGAGGAATCTTTATCCTGTATCTAATCTCCCTATACTGGGAATGTAGAGGAATCTTTATCCTGTATCTAATCTCCCTATACTTCAAATGTAGAGGAATCTTTATCCTGTATCTCATCTCCCTATACTGGGAATGTAGAGGAATCGTTACCCTGTATCTAATCTCCCTAAACTGGGAATGTAGAGGAATCTTTATCCTGCATCTACTCTCCCTATACTGCGAATGTTGAGGAATCTTTACCCTGTATCTAATCTCCCGATATAGGGAATGTAGAGGAATCTTTATCCTGTATCTAATCTCCCTACACTGGGAATGTAGAGGAATCTTTATCCTGTATCTAATCTCCCTATACTGGGAATTTAGAGGAATCTTTATCCTGTATCTAATCTCCCTATACTGCGGATGTCGAGGAATCTTTAACCTGTATCTAATCTCCCGATACTGCGATTGTAGAGGAATCTTTACCCAGTATCTAATCTCCCGATAGTGGGTGGAGGAACCTTTACCCTGTATCTAATCTCCCTATACTGGGAATGTAGAGGAATCTTTATCCTGTATCTAATCTCACTGCACTGGGAATGTAGAGGAATATTTATCCTGTATCTAATCTCCCTACACTGCGAATGTCGAGGAATCTTTACCCTGTATCTAATCTCCCTACACTGCGAATGTAGAGGAATATTTATCCTGTATCTAATCTCCCTACACTGCGAATGTCGAGGAATCTTTACCCTGTATCTAATCTCCCTATACTGGGAATGTAGAGGAATCTTTATCCTGTATCTAATCTCCCTACACTGCGAATGTAGAGGAATATTTATCCTGTATCTAATCTCCCTACACTGCGAATGTCGAGGAATCTTTACCCTGTATCTAATCTCCCTATACAGGGAATGTAGAGGAATCTTTATCCTGTATCTAATCTCCCTACACTACGAATGTCGAGGAATCTTTACCCTGCATCTAATCTCCCTATACTGGGAATGTAGAGGAATCTTTATCCTGTATCTAATCTCCCTACACTGCGAATGTAGAGGAATATTTATCCTGTACCTAATCTCCCGACACTGCGAATGTCGAGGAATCTTTATCCTGTATCTAATCTCCCTATACTGCGAATGTCGAGGAATCTTTATCCTGTATCTAATCTCCCTATACTGGGAATGTCGAGGAATCTTTATCCTGTATCTAATCTCCCTATACTGGGAATGTAGAGGAATCTTTACCCTGTCTCTAATCTCCCTATACTGGGAATGTGGAGGAATCTTTATCCTGTATCTAATCTCCCTATACTGGGAATCTAGAGGAATCTTTATCCTGTATCTCATCTCCCTATACTGCAAATGTAGAGCAATCTTTATCCTGTATCTCATCTCCCTATACTGGGAATGTAGAGGAATCTTTACCCTGTATCTAATCTCCCTATACTGGGAATGTAGAGGAATCTTTATCCTGCATCTGCTCTCCCTATACTGCGAATGTCGAGGAATCTTTACCCTGTATCTAATCTCCCTATACAGGGAATGTAGAGGAATCTTTATCCTGTATCTAATCTCCCTAAACTGGGAATGTAGAGGAATCTTTATCCTGTATCTAATCTCCCTATACTGGGAATGTAGAGGAATCTTTACCCTGTATTTAATCTCCCTATACTGCGAATGTAGAGAAATCTTTACCCTGTATTTAATCTCCCTATACTGCGAATGTAGAGGAATCTTTAGCCTGTATCTAACCTCGCTACACTGGGAATGTAGAGGAATCTTTACCCTGTATCTAATCTCCCTATACTGGGAATGTAGAGGAATCTTTATCCTGTATCTAATCTCCCGATACTGGGAATGTCGAGGAATCTTTATCCTGTATCTAATCTCCCTATACTGGGAATGTAGAGGAATCTTTATCCTTTTTCTAATCTCCCGATGCTGGGAATGTCGAGGAATCTTTATCCTGTATCTAAGGTCCCGATACTGGGAATGTCGAGGAATCTTTATCCTGTATCTAATCTCCCTATACTGGGAATGTAGAGGAATCTTTATCCTTTTTCTAATCTCCCGATGCTGGGAATGTCGAGGAATCTTTATCCTGTATCTAATCTCCCGATACTGGGAATGTCGAGGAATCTTTATCCTGTATCTAATCTCCCTATAATGGGAATGTAGAGGTATCTTTATCCTGTATCTAATCTCCCTATACTGGCAATGTAGAGGAAACTTTATCCTGTATCTAATCTCCCTATCCTGGGAATGTAGAGGAATCTTTACCCTGTATCTAATCTCCCTATACTGGCAATGTAGAGGAATCTTTATCCTGTATCTAATCTCCCTATACTGGGAATGTAGAGGAATTTTTATCCTGCATCTAATCTCCCTATACTGGGAATGTAGAGGTATCTTTACCCTGTATTTAATCTCCCTTCACTGGGAATGTAGAGGGAACTTTATCCTGTATCTAATCTCCCTACACTGGGAATGTAGAGGGAACTTTATCCGGTATCTAATCTCCCTACACTGGGAATGTAGAGGAATCTTTACCTTGTATCTAACCTCCCTACACTGGGAATGTAGAGCAATATTTACCCTGTATCTAATCTCCCTACACTGCGAATGTAGAGGAATCTTTATCCTGTATCTAATCTCCCTACACTGGGAATGTAGAGGTATCTTTACCCTGTATTTAATCTCCCTATACTGCGAATGTAGAGGAATCTTTATCCTGTATCTAATCTCCCTACACTGGGAATGTAGAGGTATCTTTACCCTGTATCTAATCTCCCTACACTGGGAATGTAGAGGTATATTTAAACTGTATTTAATCTCCGTGTCAGTGCGCCATTTTCCCACACTCTCTTGGCCAGTCTGGACATAGCAGTGGAAGCCTTACCCATGCGCTTGTTGATTTCTGCATCTAGAGACAGGTTACTGGTGATAGTTGAGCCTAGGTAGATGAACTCTTGAACCACTTCCAGAGCGTGGTCGCCAATATTGATGGATGGAGCATTTCTGACATCCTGCCCCATGATGTTCGTTTTCTTGAGGCTGATGGTTAGGCCAAATTAATTGCAGGCAGACGCAAACCTGTCGATGAGACTCTGCAGGCATTCTTCAGTGTGAGATGTTAAAGCAGCATCGTCAGCAAAGAGGAGTTCTCTGATGAGGACTTTCCGTACTTTGGACTTCGCTCTTAGACGGGCAAGGTTGAACAACCTGCCCCCTGATCTTGTGTGGAGGAAAATTCCTTCTTCAGAGGATTTGAACGCATGTGAAAGCAGCAGGGAGAAGAAAATCCCAAAAAGTGTGGGTGCGAGAACACAGCCCTGTTTCACACCACTCAGGATAGGAAAGGGCTCTGATGAGGAGCCACCATGTTGAATTGTGCCTTTCATATTGTCATGGAATGAGGTGATGATACTTAGTAGCTTTGGTGGACATCCGATCTTTTCTAGTAGTCTGAAGAGACCACGTCTGCTGACGAGGTCAAAGGCTTTGGTGAGATCAATGAAAGCAATGTAGAGGGGCATCTGTTGTTCACGGCATTTCTCCTGTATCTGACGAAGGGAGAACAGCATGTCAATAGTCGATCTCTCTGCACGAAAGCCACACTGTGCCTCAGGGTAGACGCGCTCGGCCAGCTTCTGGAGCCTGTTCAGAGCGACTCGAGCAAAAACTTTCCCCACTATGCTGAGCAGGGAGATTCCACGGTAGTTGTTGCAATCACCGCGGTCACCTTTGTTTTTATAGAGGGTGATGATGTTGGCATCGCGCATGTCCTGGGGTACTGCTCCCTCGTCCCAGCACAGGCATAGCAGTTCATGTAGTGCTGAGAGTATAGCAGGCTTGGCACTCTTGATTATTTCAGGGGTAATGCTGTCCTTCCCAGGGGCTTTTCCGCTGGCTAGGGAATCAATGGCATCACTGAGTTCCTATTTGGTTGGCTGTATGTCCAGCTCATCCATGACTGGTAGAGGCTGGGCTGCATTGAGGGCAGTCTCAGTGACAGCATTCTCCCTGGAGTACAGTTCTAGGTAGTGCTCAACCCAGCGGTCCATCTGTTTGCGTTGGTCAGTGATTATGTTCCCCGATTTAGATTTGAGGGGGGTGATCTTCTTGATGGTTGGCCCAAGAGCTCTCTTCATGCCATCATACATTCCTCTGATGTTTCCGGTGTCTGAGGCCAGCTGAATATGACTGCATAGGTGTTGCCAGTAGTCGTTTGCGCAACGCCTAGCTGTTCTTTGTGCAGTACTTCTGGCTGCTTTAAGTGCTGCGGATGTTAAATCGCTGGGGGCTTTCTTGTAGTTCAAAAGTGCAATGCGCTTAGCGGCTATGACAGGTTCCAGCTCTTCATTATGAGATTGAAACCAGTCTGCATTTCTCTTCGCACTTTTACCGTAGGTGGTCAAAGCTGACTCATAGATGGCGTCTCTGATGTGGGCCCACTTGGTCTCAGCATCCCCTGTGGGAGTGTTTTGAAGGGCTGTTACAAGTGAATTTAGAAATTTTTGTAACAGCTGTGGGTGAGAAATTCTGCTCGTGTTGATGCGCGGGTGGCCCTTCTGCTTGGAATGATGCAACTTCTTTGGTCTGAGTCTAACCTTGCTGCACACCAGGGAGTGGTCGGTGTCGCAGTCCGCACTGTGGAAGCTGCGTGTGATTTGAACACTGTTTAAGGCGGCTCGCCTTGTGACAATGAGGTCTAGCTGGTGCCAACGACGTGATCTTGGGTGCCTCCATGAAACCTGGTGACAGGGTTTAGTGTGAAAGAACGAGTTGGTGATGCAGAGGTTATGATAGGTACACAACTCAAGCAGTCTCTGCCCGTTCTCATTCATCCTTCCAACGCCATAGCGCCCAAGGCAGGAGGGCCATGAGTCATGGTCGGCCCCAACCCTGGGGCCATATATCTCCAACACAGAAGTCCTTGAAGCGGCCAACACCCCCAGCTTATACACACTACTGAGTCAGCGGCGCTTGAGATGGCTTGGCCATGTGAGCCGCATGGAAGATGGCAGGATCCCCAAAGACACATTGTACAGCGAGCTCGCCACTGGTATCAGACCCACCGGCCGTCCATGTCTCCGTTATAAAGACGTCTGCAAACGCGACATGAAATCGTGTGACATTGATCACAAGTCGTGGGAGTCAGTTGCCAGCATTCGCCAGAGCTGGCGGGCAGCCATAAAGACAGGGCTAAATTGTGGCGAGTCGAAGAGACTTAGTAGTTGGCAGGAAAAAAGACAGAGGCGCAAGGGGAGAGCCAACTGTGCAACAGCCCCAACAAACAAATTTCTCTGCAGCACCTGTGGAAGAGCCTGTCACTCCAGAATTGGCCTTTATAGCCACTCCAGGCGCTGCTTCACAAAACACTGACCACCTCCAGGCGCGTATCCATTGTCTCTTGAGATAAGGAGGCCCAAAAGAAAGAAAGAATTTAATCTCCCTACACTGGGAATGTAGAGGTATCTTTACCCTGTATCTAATCTCCCGACACTGCGAATGTAGAGGAATATTTATCCTGTATCTAATCTCCCTACACTGCGAATGTAGAGGAATATTTATCCTGTATCTAATCTCCCTACACTGCGAATGTCGAGGAATCTTTACCCTGTATCTAATCTCCCTACACTGCGAATGTCGAGGAATCTTTACCCTGTATCTAATCTCCCTACACTGCGAATGTCGAGGAATCTTTACCCTGTATCTAATCTCCCTACACTGCGAATGTCGAGGAATCTTTACCCTGTATCTAATCTCCCTACACTGTGAATGTCGAGGAATCTTTACCCTGTATCTAATCTCCCTATACTGCGAATGTCGAGGAATCTTTATCCTGTATCTAATCTCCCTATACTGCGAATGTAGAGGAATCTTTACCCTTTATCTAATCTCCCTATAATGCGAATGTAGTGGAATCTTTATCCTGTATCTAATCTCCCTATACTGGGAATGTCGAGGAATCTTTATCCTGTATCTAATCTCCCTATACTGGGAATGTGGAGGAATCTTTATCCTGTATCTAATCTCCCTATACTGGGAATCTAGAGGAATCTTTATCCTGTATCTAATCTCCCTATACTGCAAATGTAGAGGAATCTTTATCCTGTATCTCATCTCCCTATACTGGGAATGTAGAGGAATCTTTACCCTGTATCTAATCTCCCAATACTGGGAATGTAGAGGAATCTTTATCCTGTATCTAATCTCCCTACACTGGGAATGTAGAGGTATCTTTACCCTGTATTTAATCTCCCTATACTGCGAAAGTAGAGGAATCTTTATCCTGTATCTAATCTCCCTACACTGGGAATGCAGAGGTATCTTTACCCTGTATCTAATCTCCCTACACTGGGAATGTAGAGGTATCTTTACCCTGTATCTAATCTCCCTACACTGGGAATGTAGAGGTATCTTTACCCTGTATTTAATCTCCCTACACTGGGAATGTAGAGGTACCTTTACCCTGTATCTAATCTCCCGACACTGCGAATGTAGAGGAATATTTATCCTGTATCTAATCTCCCTACACTGCGAATGTAGAGGAATATTTATCCTGTATCTAATCTCCCTACACTGCGAATGTCGAGGAATCTTTTCCCTGTATCTAATCTCCCTACACTGCGAATGTCGAGGAATCTTTACCCTGTATCTAATCTCCCTACACTGCGAATGTCGAGGAATCTTTACCCTGTATCTAATCTCCCTACACTGCGAATGTCGAGGAATCTTTACCCTGTATCTAATCTCCCAATACTGCGAATGTCGAGGAATCTTTATCCTGTATCTAATCTCCCTATACTGCGAATGTAGAGGAATCTTTAGCCTTTATCTAATCTCCCTATAATGCGAATGTACAGGAATCTTTATCCTGTATCTAATCTCCCTATACTGGGAATGTCGAGGAATCTTTATCCTGTATCTAATCTCCCTATACTGGGAATGTAGAGGAATCTTTACCCGGTATCTAATCTCCCTATATTGGGAATGTGGAGGAATCTTTATCCTGTATCTAATCTCCCTATACTGGGAATCTAGAGGAATCTTTATCCTGTATCTAATCTCCCTATACTGCGAATGTAGAGGAATCTTTATCCTGTCTCTCATCTCTCCATACTGGGAATGTAGAGGAATCTTTACCCTGTATCAGATCTCCCTATACTGCGAATGTCGAGGAATCTTTACCCTGTATCTAATCTCCCTATACAGGGAATGTAGAGGAATCTTTATCGTGTATCTAATCTCCCTATACTGGGAATGTAGAGGAATCTTTATCCTGTATCTACTCTCCCTATACTGCGAATGTAGAGGTATCTTTACCCTGTATTTAATCTCCCTACACTGGGAATGTAAAGGGAACTTTATCCTGTATCTAATCTCCCTACACTGGGAATGTAGAGGGAACTTTATCCTGTATCTAATCTCCCTACACTGGGAATGTCGAGGTATCTTTATCCTGTATCTAATCTCCCGAAACTGCGAATGTAGAGGAATCTTTACCCAGTATCTAATCTCCCTATAGTGGGTGGAGGAACCTTTACCCTGTATCTAATCTCCCTATACTGGGAATGTAGAGGAATCTTTATCCTGTATCTAATCTCACTACACTGGGAATGTAGAGGAATCTTTACCCTGTATCTAACCTCCCTACACTGGGAATGTAGAGGAATCTTTACCCTGTATCTAATCTCCCTATACTGCGAATGTGGAGGAATCTTTATCCTGTATCTAATCTCCCTACACTGGGAATGTAGAGGTATCTTTACCCTGTATTTAATATCCCTACACTGGGAATGTAGAGGTATCTTTACCCTGTATTTAATCTCCCTACACTGGGAATGTAGAGGGAACTTTATCCTGTATCTAATCTCCCTACACTGGGAATGTAGAGGGAACTTTATCCTGTATCTAATCTCCCTACACTGGGAATGTCGAGGTATCTTTATCCTGTATTTAATCTCCCTATACTGCGAATGTAGAGGAATCTTTATCCTGTATCTAATCTCCCTACACTGGGAATGTAGAGGTATCTTTACCCTGTATTTAATCTCCCTATACTGCGAATGTAGAGGAATCTTTACCCTGTATCTAACCTCCCTACACTGCGAATGTAGTGGAATCTTTATCCTGTATCTAATCTCCCTACACTGGGAATGTCGAGGTATCTTTACCCTGTATTTAAACTCCCTATACTGCGAATGTAGAGGAATCTTTATCCTGTATCTAATCTCCCTACACTGGGAATGTAGAGGTATCATTACCCTGTATTTAATCTCCCTACACTGGGAATGTAGAGGTATCTTTACCCTGTATCTAATCTCCCGACACTGCGAATGTAGAGGAATATTTATCCTGTATCTAATCTCCCGACACTGCGAATGTCGAGGAATCTTTACCCTGCATCTAATCTCCCTACACTGCGAATGTAGAGGAATATTTATCCAGTATCTAATCTCCCTACACTGCGAATGTCGAGGAATCTTTACCCTGTATCTAATCTCCCTATACTGGGAATGTAGAGGAATCTTTATCCTGTATCTAATCTCCCTACACTGCGAATGTAGAGGAATATTTATCCTGTATCTAATCTCCCTACACTGCGAATGTCGAGGAATCTTTACCCTGTATCTAATCTCCCTACACTGCGAATGAAGAGGAATCTTTCCCCTGTATCTAATCTCCCTATACTGCAAATGTAGAGGAATCTTTATCCTGTATCTAATCTCCCTATACTGGGAATGTCGAGGAATCTTTACCCTGTATCTAATCTCCCTATACAGGGAATGTAGAGGAATCTTTATCCTGTATCTAATCTCCCTTTTCCAGGAATGTAGAGGAATCTTTACCCTGTATCTAATCTCCCTATACTGGGAATGTAGAGGAATATTTACCCTGTATCTAATCTCCTTATACTGAGAATGTAGAGGAATCTTTATCCTGTATCTAATCTCCCTATACTGGGAATGTAGAGGAATCTTTATCCTGTATCTAATCTCCCTACACTGGGAATGTAGAGGAATATTTACCCGGTATCTAATCTCCCTATATTGGGAATGTGGAGGAATCTTTATCCTGTATCTAATCTCCCTATACTGGGAATCTAGAGGAATCTTTATCCTGTATCTAATCTCCCTATACTGCGAATGTAGAGGAATCTTTATCCTGTCTCTCATCTCTCCATACTGGGAATGTAGAGGAATCTTTACCCTGTATCAGATCTCCCTATACTGCGAATGTCGAGGAATCTTTACCCTGTATCTAATCTCCCTATACAGGGAATGTAGAGGAATCTTTATCGTGTATCTAATCTCCCTATACTGGGAATGTAGAGGAATCTTTATCCTGTATCTACTCTCCCTATACTGCGAATGTAGAGGTATCTTTACCCTGTATTTAATCTCCCTACACTGGGAATGTAAAGGGAACTTTATCCTGTATCTAATCTCCCTACACTGGGAATGTAGAGGGAACTTTATCCTGTATCTAATCTCCCTACACTGGGAATGTCGAGGTATCTTTACCCTGTATGTAATCTCCCGATACTGCGAATGTAGAGGAATCTTTACCCAGTATCTAATCTCCCTATAGTGGGTGGAGGAACCTTTACCCTGTATCTAATCTCCCTATACTGGGAATGTAGAGGAATCTTTATCCTGTATCTAATCTCACTACACTGGGAATGTAGAGGAATCTTTACCCTGTATCTAACCTCCCTACACTGGGAATGTAGAGGAATCTTTACCCTGTATCTAATCTCCCTATACTGCGAATGTGGAGGAATCTTTATCCTGTATCTAATCTCCCTACACTGGGAATGTAGAGGTATCTTTACCCTGTATTTAATATCCCTACACTGGGAATGTAGAGGTATCTTTACCCTGTATTTAATCTCCCTACACTGGGAATGTAGAGGGAACTTTATCCTGTATCTAATCTCCCTACACTGGGAATGTAGAGGGAACTTTATCCTGTATCTAATCTCCCTACACTGGGAATGTCGAGGTATCTTTATCCTGTATTTAATCTCCCTATACTGCGAATGTAGAGGAATCTTTATCCTGTATCTAATCTCCCTACACTGGGAATGTAGAGGTATCTTTACCCTGTATTTAATCTCCCTATACTGCGAATGTAGAGGAATCTTTACCCTGTATCTAACCTCCCTACACTGCGAATGTAGTGGAATCTTTATCCTGTATCTAATCTCCCTACACTGGGAATGTCGAGGTATCTTTACCCTGTATTTAAACTCCCTATACTGCGAATGTAGAGGAATCTTTATCCTGTATCTAATCTCCCTACACTGGGAATGTAGAGGTATCATTACCCTGTATTTAATCTCCCTACACTGGGAATGTAGAGGTATCTTTACCCTGTATCTAATCTCCCGACACTGCGAATGTAGAGGAATATTTATCCTGTATCTAATCTCCCGACACTGCGAATGTCGAGGAATCTTTACCCTGCATCTAATCTCCCTACACTGCGAATGTAGAGGAATATTTATCCAGTATCTAATCTCCCTACACTGCGAATGTCGAGGAATCTTTACCCTGTATCTAATCTCCCTATACTGGGAATGTAGAGGAATCTTTATCCTGTATCTAATCTCCCTACACTGCGAATGTAGAGGAATATTTATCCTGTATCTAATCTCCCTACACTGCGAATGTCGAGGAATCTTTACCCTGTATCTAATCTCCCTACACTGCGAATGAAGAGGAATCTTTCCCCTGTATCTAATCTCCCTATACTGCAAATGTAGAGGAATCTTTATCCTGTATCTAATCTCCCTATACTGGGAATGTCGAGGAATCTTTACCCTGTATCTAATCTCCCTATACAGGGAATGTAGAGGAATCTTTATCCTGTATCTAATCTCCCTTTTCCAGGAATGTAGAGGAATCTTTACCCTGTATCTAATCTCCCTATACTGGGAATGTAGAGGAATATTTACCCTGTATCTAATCTCCTTATACTGAGAATGTAGAGGAATCTTTATCCTGTATCTAATCTCCCTATACTGGGAATGTAGAGGAATCTTTATCCTGTATCTAATCTCCCTACACTGGGAATGTAGAGGAATCTTTAGCCTGTATCTAACCTCCCTACACTGGGAATGTAGAGGAATCTTTACCCTGTATCTAATCTCCCTATACTGGGAATGTAGAGGAATCTTTATCCTGTATCTAATCTCCCGATACTGGGAATGTCGAGGAATCTTTATCCTGTATCTAATCTCCCTATACTGGGAATGCAGAGGAATCTTTATCCTGTATCTAATCTCCCGATACTGGGAATGTCGAGGAATCTTTATCCTGTATCTAATCTCCCGATACTGGGAATGTCGAGGAATCTTTATCCTGTATCTCATCTCCCTATACTGGGAATGTAGAGGAATCTTTATCCTGTATCTAATCTCCCTATACTGGCAATGTAGAGGAATCTTTATCCTGTATCTAATCTCCCTACACTGGGAATGTAGAGGTATCTTTACCCTGTATTTAATCTCCCTATACTGCGAATGTAGAGGAATCTTTATCCTGTATCTAATCTCCCTACACTGGGAATGCAGAGGTATCTTTACCCTGTATCTAATCTCCCTACACTGGGAATGTAGAGGTATCTTTACCCTGTATCTAATCTCCCTACACTGGGAATGTAGAGGTATCTTTACTCTGTATTTAATCTCCCTACACTGGGAATGTAGAGGTATCTTTACCCTGTATCTAATCTCCCGACACTGCGAATGTAGAGGAATATTTATCCTGTATCTAATCTCCCTACACTGCGAATGTAGAGGAATATTTATCCTGTATCTAATCTCCCTACACTGCGAATGTCGAAGAATCTTTTCCCTGTGTCTAATCTACCTACACTCCGAATGTCGATGAATCTTTACCCTGTATCTAATCTCCCTACACTGCGAATGTCGAGGAATCTTTACCCTGTATCTAATCTCCCTATAGTGGGAATGTAGAGGAATCTTTACCCGGTATCTAATCTCCCTATATTGGGAATGTGGAGGAATCTTTATCCTGTATCTAATCTCCCTATACTGGGAATCTAGAGGAATCTTTATCCTGTATCTAATCTCCCTATACTGCGAATGTAGAGGAATCTTTATCCTGTCTCTCATCTCCCTATACTGGGAATGTAGAGGAATCTTTACCCTGTATCTAATCTCCCTATACTGCGAATGTCGAGGAATCTTTACCCTGTATCTAATCTCCCTATACTGCGAATGTAGAGGAATCTTTACCCTTTATCTAATCTCCCTATAATGCGAATGTAGAGGAAGCTTTATCCTGTATCTAATCTCCCTATACTGGGAATGTCGAGGAATCTTTATCCTGTATCTAATCTCCCTATACTGGGAATGTAGAGGAATCTTTACCCGGTATCTAATCTCCCTATATTGGGAATGTGGAGGAATCTTTATCCTGTATCTAATCTCCCTATACTGCGAATGTCGAGGAATCTTTACCCTGTATCTAATCTCCCTATACAGGGAATGTAGAGGAATCTTTATCCTGTATCTAATCTCCCTACACTGGGAATGTAGAGGGAACTTTATCCTGTATCTAATCTCCCGACACTGGGAATGTCGAGGTATCTTTATCCTGTATCTAATCTCCCGATACTGCGAATTAGAGGAATCTTTACCCAGTATCTAATCTCCCTATAGTGGGTGGAGGAACCTTTACCCTGTATCTAATCTCCCTATACTGGGAATGTAGAGGAATCTTTATCCTGTATCTAATCTCACTACACTGGGAATGTAGAGGAATCTTTACCCTGTATCTAACCTCCCTACACTGGGAATGTAGAGGAATCTTTACCCTGTATCTAATCTCCCTATACTGCGAATGTGGAGGAATCTTTATCCTGTATCTAATCTCCCTACACTGGGAATGCAGAGGTATCTTTACCCTGCATTTAATATCCCTACACTGGGAATGTAGAGGTATCTTTACCCTGTATTTAATCTCCCTACACTGGGAATGTAGAGGGAACTTTATCCTGTATCTAATCTCCCTACACTGGGAATGTAGAGGGAACTTTATCCTGTATCTAATCTCCCTACACTGGGAATGTCGAGGTATCTTTATCCTGTATTTAATCTCCCTATACTGCGAATGTAGAGGAATCTTTCTCCTGTATCAAATCTCCCTACACTGGGAATGTAGAGGTATCTTTACCCTGTATTTAATCTCCCTATACTGCGAATGTAGAGGAATCTTTATCCTGTATCTAACCTCCCTACACTGGGAATGTAGAGGAATCTTTACCCTGTATCTAATCTCCCTATACTGCGAATGTGGAGGAATCTTTATCCTGTATCTAATCTCCCTACACTGGGAATGTAGAGGGAACTTTATCCTGTATCTAATCTCCCTACACTGGGAATGTAGAGGGAACTTTATCCTGTATCTAATCTCCCTACACTGGGAATGTCGAGGTATCTTTATCCTGTATTTAATCTCCCTATACTGCGAATGTAGAGGAATCTTTATCCTGTATCAAATCTCCCTACACTGGGAATGTAGAGGTATCTTTACCCTGTATTTAATCTCCCTATACTGCGAATGTAGAGGAATCTTTATCCTGTATCTAACCTCCCTGCACTGCGAATGTAGTGGAATCTTTATCCTGTATCTAATCTCCCTACACTGGGAATGTCGAGGTATCTTTACCCTGTATTTAAACTCCCTATACTGCGAATGTAGAGGAATCTTTATCCTGTATCTAATCTCCCTACACTGCGAATGTAGAGGAATCTTTATCCTGTATCTAATCTCCCTACACTGGGAATGTAGAGGTATCTTTACCCTGTATTTAATCTCCCTACACTGGGAATGTAGAGGTATCTTTACCCTGTATCTAATCTCCCGACACTGCGAATGTAGAGGAATATTTATCCTGTATCTAATCTCCCGACACTGCGAATGTCGAGGAATCTTTACCCTGCATCTAATCTCCCTACACTGCGAATGTAGAGGAATATTTATCCTGTATCTAATCTCCCTACACTGCGAATGTCGAGGAATCTTTACCCTGTATCTAATCTCCCTATACTGGGAATGTAGAGGAATCTTTATCCTGTATCTAATCTCCCTATACTGCGAATGTAGAGGAATCTTTACCCTTTATCTAATCTCCCTATAATGCGAATGTAGAGGAATCTTTATCCTGTATCTAATCTCCCTATACTGGGAATGTCGAGGAATCTTTATCCTGTATCTAATCTCCCTATACTGGGAATGTAGAGGAATCTTTACCCGGTATCTAATCTCCCTATATTGGGAATGTGGAGGAATCTTTATCCTGTATCTAATCTCCCTATACTGGGAATCTAGAGGAATCTTTATCCTGTATCTAATCTCCCGATACTGCAAATGTCGAGGAATCTTTACCCTGTATCTAATCTCCCTATACAGGGAATGTAGAGGAATCTTTACCCTGTATCTAATCTCCCTATACTGGGAATGTAGAGGAATCTTTATCCTGTATCTACTCTCCCTATACTGCGAATGTAGAGGTATCTTTACCCTGTATTTAATCTCCCTACACTGGGAATGTAAAGGGAACTTTATCCTGTATCTAATCTCCCTACACTGGGAATGTAGAGGGAACATTATCCTGTATCTAATCTCCCGACACTGGGAATGTCGAGGTATCTTTATCCTGTATCTAATCTCCCGATACTGCGAATGTTGAGGAATCTTTACCCAGTATCTAATCTCCCTATAGTGGGTGGAGGAACCTTTACCCTGTTTCTAATCTCCCTATACTGGGAATGTAGAGGAATCTTTATCCTGTATCTAATCTCACTACACTGGGAATGTAGAGGAATCTTTACCCTGTATCTAACCTCCCTACACTGGGAATGTAGAGGAATCTTTACCCTGTATCTAATCTCCCTATACTGCGAATGTGGAGGAATCTTTATCCTGTATCTAATCTCCCTACACTGGGAATGTAGAGGTATCTTTACCCTGTATTTAATATCCCTACACTGGGAATGTAGAGGTATCTTTACCCTGTATTTAATCTCCCTACACTGGGAATGTAGAGGGAACTTTATCCTGTATCTAATCTCCCTACACTGGGAATGTAGAGGGAACTTTATCCTGTATCTAATCTCCCTACACTGGGAATGTCGAGGTATCTTTATCCTGTATTTAATCTCCCTATACTGCGAATGTAGAGGAATCTTTATCCTGTATCAAATCTCCCTACACTGGGAATGTAGAGGTATCTTTACCCTGTATTTAATCTCCCTATACTGCGAATGTAGAGGAATCTTTATCCTGTATCTAACCTCCCTGCACTGCGAATGTAGTGGAATCTTTATCCTGTATCTAATCTCCCTACACTGGGAATGTCGAGGTATCTTTACCCTGTATTTAAACTCCCTATACTGCGAATGTAGAGGAATCTTTATCCTGTATCTAATCTCCCTACACTGCGAATGTAGAGGAATCTTTATCCTGTATCTAATCTCCCTACACTGGGAATGTAGAGGTATCTTTACCCTGTATTTAATCTCCCTACACTGGGAATGTAGAGGTATCTTTACCCTGTATCTAATCTCCCGACACTGCGAATGTAGAGGAATATTTATCCTGTATCTAATCTCCCGACACTGCGAATGTCGAGGAATCTTTACCCTGCATCTAATCTCCCTACACTGCGAATGTCGAGGAATATTTATCCTGTATCTAATCTCCCTACACTGCGAATGTCGAGGAATCTTTACCCTGTATCTAATCTCCCTATACTGGGAATGTCGAGGAATCTTTATCCTGTATCTAATCTCCCTACACTGCGAATGTAGAGGAATATTTATCCTGTATCTAATCTCCCTACACTGCGAATGTCGAGGAATCTTTATCCTGTATCTAATCTCCCTATACTGCGAATGTAGAGGAATCTTTACCCTTTATCTAATCTCCCTATAATGCGAATGTAGAGGAATCTTTATCCTGTATCTAATCTCCCTATACTGGGAATGTCGAGGAATCTTTATCCTGTATCTAATCTCCCGATACTGGGAATGTAGAGGAATCTTTACCCTGTATCTAATCGCCCTATACCGGGAATGTGGAAGTATCTTTATCCTGTATCTAATCTCCCTATACTGGGAATCTAGAGGAATCTTTATCCTGTATCTCATCTCCCTATACTGCAAATGTAGAGGAATCTTTATCCTGTATCTCATCTCCCTATACTGGGAATGTAGAGGAATCTTTACCCTGTATCTAATCTCCCTATACTGGGAATGTAGAGGAATCTTTATCCTGCATCTACTCTCCCTATACTGCGAATGTCGAGGAATCTTTACCCTGTATCTAATCTCCCTATACAGGGAATGTAGAGGAATCTTTATCCTGTATCTAATCTCCCTATACTGGGAATGTAGAGGAATCTTTATCCTGTATCTAATCTCCCTATACTGGGAATGTAGAGGAATCTTTACCCTGTATCTAATCTCCCGATACTGGGAATGCAGTGGAATATTTACCCTGTATCTAATCTCCCTATACTGAGAATGTAGAGGAATCTTTATCCTGTATCTAATCTCCCTATACTGGGAATGTCGAGGAATCTTTATCCTGTATCTAATCTCCCTACACTGGGAATGTAGAGGAATCTTTAGCCTGTATCTAACCTCCCTGCACTGGGAATGTAGAGGAATCTTTACCCTGTATCTAATCTCCCTATACTGGGAATGTAGAGGAATCTTTATCCTGTATCTAATCTCCCGATACTGGGAATGTCGAGGAATCTTTATCCTGTATCTAATCTCCCTGTACTGGGAATGTAGAGGAATCTTTATCCTGTATCTAATCTCCCGATACTGGGTATGTCGAGGAATCTTTCTCCTGTATCTAATCTCCCGATACTGGGAATGTCGAGGAATCTTTATCCTGTATCTCATCTCCCTATACTGGGAATGTAGAGGAATCTTTATCCTGTATCTAATCTCCCTATACTGGCAATGTAGAGGAAACTTTATCCTGTATCTAATCTCCCTACACTGGGAATGTCGAGGTATCTTTATCCTGTATTTAATCTCCCTATACTGCGAATGTAGAGGAATCTTTATCCTGTATCTAACCTCCCTGCACTGCGAATGTAGTGGAATCTTTATCCTGTATCTAATCTCCCTACACTGGGATTGTCGAGGTATCTTTACCCTGTATTTAAACTCCCTATACTGCGAATGTAGAGGAATCTTTATCCTGTATCTAATCTCCCTACACTGCGAATGTAGAGGAATATTTATCCTGTATCTAATCTCCCTACACTGGGAATGTAGAGGTATCTTTACCCTGTATTTAATCTCCCTACACTGGGAATGTAGAGGTATCTTTACCCTGTATCTAATCTCCCGACACTGCGAATGTAGAGGAATATTTATCCTGTATCTAATCTCCCGACACTGCGAATGTCGAGGAATCTTTACCCTGCATCTAATCTCCCTACACTGCGAATGTAGAGGAATATTTATCCTGTATCTAATCTCCCTACACTGCGAATGTCGAGGAATCTTTACCCTGTATCTAATCTCCCTATACTGGGAATGTAGAGGAATCTTTATCCTGTATCTAATCTCCCTATACTGCGAATGTAGAGGGATCTTTACCCTTTATCTAATCTCCCTATAATGCGAATGTAGAGGAATCTTTATCCTGTATCTAATCTCCCTATACTGGGAATGTCGAGGAATCTTTATCCTGTATCTAATCTCCCTATACTGGGAATGTAGAGGAATCTTTACCCGGTATCTAATCTCCCTATATTGGGAATGTGGAGGAATCTTTATCCTGTATCTAATCTCCCTATACTGGGAATCTAGAGGAATCTTTATCCTGTATCTAATCTCCCTATACTGCGAATGTAGAGGAATCTTTATCCTGTCTCTCATCTCCCTATACTGGGAATGTAGAGGAATCTTTACCCTGTATCTAATCTCCCTATACTGCGAATGTCGAGGAATCTTTACCCTGTATCTAATCTCCCTATACAGGGAATGTAGAGGAATCTTTATCCTGTATCTAATCTCCCTATACTGGGAATGTAGAGGAATCTTTATCCTGTATTTAATCTCCCTACACTGGGAATGTAAAGGGAACTTTATCCTGTATCTAATCTCCCTACACTGGGAATGTAGAGGGAACTTTATCCTGTATCTAATCTCCCGACACTGGGAATGTCGAGGTATCTTTATCCTGTATCTAATCTCCCGATACTGCGAATGTAGAGGAATCTTTACCCAGTATCTAATCTCCCTATAGTGGGTGGAGGAACCTTTACCCTGTATCTAATCTCCCTATACTGGGAATGTAGAGGAATCTTTATCCTGTATCTAATCTCACTACACTGGGAATGTAGAGGAATCTTTACCCTGTATCTAACCTCCCTACACTGGGAATGTAGAGGAATCTTTACCCTGTATCTAATCTCCCTATACTGCGAATGTGGAGGAATCTTTATCCTGTATCTAATCTCCCTACACTGGGAATGTAGAGGTATCTTTACCCTGTATTTAATATCCCTACACTGGGAATGTAGAGGTATCTTTACCCTGTATTTAATCTCCCTACACTGGGAATGTAGAGGGAACTTTATCCTGTATCTAATCTCCCTACACTGGGAATGTAGAGGGAACTTTACCCTGTATCTAATCTCCCTATACTGGGAATGTAGAGGAATCTTTATCCTGTATCTAATCTCACTACACTGGGAATGTAGAGGAATCTTTACCCTGTATCTAACCTCCCTACACTGGGAATGTAGAGGAATCTTTACCCTGTATCTAATCTCCCTATACTGCGAATGTGGAGGAATCTTTATCCTGTATCTAATCTCCCTACACTGGGAATGTAGAGGTATCTTTACCCTGTATTTAATATCCCTACACTGGGAATGTAGAGGTATCTTTACCCTGTATTTAATCTCCCTACACTGGGAATGTAGAGGGAACTTTATCCTGTATCTAATCTCCCTACACTGGGAATGTAGAGGGAACTTTACCCTGTATCTAATCTCCCTACACTGGGAATGTCGAGGTATCTTTATCCTGTATTTAATCTCCCTATACTGCGAATGTAGAGGAATCTTTATCCTGTATCAAATCTCCCTACACTGGGAATGTAGAGGTATCTTTACCCTGTATTTAATCTCCCTATACTGCGAATGTAGAGGAATCTTTATCCTGTATCTAACCTCCCTGCACTGCGAATGTAGTGGAATCTTTATCCTGTATCTAATCTCCCTACACTGGGAATGTCGAGGTATCTTTACCCTGTATTTAAACTCCCTATACTGCGAATGTAGAGGAATCTTTATCCTGTATCTAATCTCCCTACACTGCGAATGTAGAGGAATCTTTATCCTGTATCTAATCTCCCTACACTGGGAATGTAGAGGTATCTTTACCCTGTATTTAATCTCCCTACACTGGGAATGTAGAGGTATCTTTACCCTGTATCTAATCTCCCGACACTGCGAATGTAGAGGAATATTTATCCTGTATCTAATCTCCCGACACTGCGAATGTCGAGGAATCTTTACCCTGCATCTAATCTCCCTTCACTGCGAATGTAGAGGAATATTTATCCTGTATCTAATCTCCCTACACTGCGAATGTCGAGGAATCTTTACCCTGTATCTAATCTCCCTATACTGGGAATGTAGAGGAATCTTTATCCTGTATCTAATCTCCCTACACTGCGAATGTAGAGGAATATTTACCCTGTATCTAATCTCCCTACACTGCGAATGTCGAGGAATCTATATCCTGTATCTAATCTCCCTATACTGCGAATGTAGAGGAATCTTTACCCTTTATCTAATCTCCCTATAATGCGAATGTAGAGGAATCTTTATCCTGCATCTACTCTCCCTATACTGCGAATGTCGAGGAATCTTTACCCTGTATCTAATCTCCCTATACAGGGAATGTAGAGGAATCTTTATCCTGTATCTAATCTCCCTATACTGGGAATGTAGAGGAATCTTTATCCTGTATCTAATCTCCCTATACTGGGAATGTAGAGGAATCTTTACCCTGTATCTAATCTCCCTATACTGGGAATGCAGTGGAATATTTACCCTGTATCTAATCTCCCTTTACTGAGAATGTAGAGGAATCTTTATCCTGTATCTAATCTCCCTATACTGGGAATGTCGAGGAATCTTTATCCTGTATCTAATCTCCCTACACTGGGAATGTAGAGGAATCTTTAGCCTGTATCTAACCTCCCTGCACTGGGAATGTAGAGGAATCTTTACCCTGTATCTAATCTCCCTATACTGGGAATGTAGAGGAATCTTTATCCTGTATCTAATCTCCCGATACTGGGAATGTCGAGGAATCTTTATCCTGTATCTAATCTCCCTGTACTGGGAATGTATAGGAATCTTTATCCTGTATCTAATCTCCCGATACTGGGAATGTCGAGGAATCTTTCTCCTGTATCTAATCTCCCGATACTGGGAATGTCGAGGAATCTTTATCCTGTATCTCATCACCCTATACTGGGAATGTAGAGGAATCTTTATCCTGTATCTAATCTCCCTATACTGGCAATGTAGAGGAAACTTTATCCTGTATCTAATCTCCCTACACTGGGAATGTAGAGGTATCTTTACCCTGTATCTAATCTCCCTACACTGGGAATGTAGAGGTAACTTTACCCTGTATCTAATCTCCCTACACTGGGAATGTAGAGGTATCTTTACCCTGTATTTAATCTCCCTACACTGGGAATGTAGAGGTATCTTTACCCTGTATCTAATCTCCCGACACTGCGAATGTAGAGGAATATTTATCCTGTATCTAATATCCCTACACTGCGAATGTAGAGGAATATTTATCCTGTATCTAATCTCCCTACACTGCGAATGTCGAGGAATCTTTTCCCTGTATCTAATCTCCCTACACTGCGAATGTCGAGGAATCTTTACTCTGTATCTAATCTCCCTACACTGCGAATGTTGAGGAATCTTTACCCTGTATCTAATCTCCCTACACTGCGAATGTCGAGGAATCTTTACCCTGTATCTAATCTCCCTGTACTGCGAATGTCGAGGAATCTTTATCCTGTATCTAATCTCCCTATACTGCGAATGTAGAGGAATCTTTATCCTGTATCTAATCTCCCTATACTGGGAATGTCGAGGAATCTTTATCCTGTATCTAATCTCCCTATACTGGGAATGTAGAGGAATCTTTACCCGGTATCTAATCTCCCTATATTGGGAATGTGGAGGAATCTTTATCCTGTATCTAATCTCCCTATACTGGGAATCCAGAGGAATCTTTATCCTGTCTCTCATCTCCCTATACTGGGAATGTAGAGGAATCTTTACCCTGTATCTAATCTCCCTATACTGAGAATGTCGAGGAATCTTTATCCTGTATCTAATCTCCCTATACAGGGAATGTAGAGGAATCTTTATCCTGTATCTAATCTCCCTATACTGCGAATGTCGAGGAATCTTTATCCTGTATCTAATCTCCCTACTCTGGGAATGTAGAGGTATCTTTACCCTGTATTTAATATCCCTACACTGGGAATGTAGAGGTATCTTTACCCTGTATTTAATCTCCCTACACTGGGAATGTAGAGGGAACTTTATCCTGTATCTAATCTCCCTACACTGGGAATGTAGAGGGAACTTTATCCTGTATCTAATCTCCCTACACTGGGAATGTCGAGGTATCTTTCTCCTGTATTTAATCTCCCTATACTGCGATGGTAGAGGAATCTTTATCCTGTATCTAATCTCCCTACACTGGGAATGTAGAGGTATCTTTACCCTGCATTTAATCTCCCTATACTGCGAATGTATAGGAATCTTTACCCTGTATCTAACCTCCCTACACTGCGAATGTAGTGGAATCTTTATCCTGTATCTAATCTCCCTACACTGGGAATGTCGAGGTATCTTTACCCTGTATTTAAACTCCCTATACTGCGAATGTAGAGGAATCTTTATCCTGTATCTAATCTCCCTACACTGCGAACGTTGAGGTATCTTTACCCTGTATTTAATCTCCCTACACTGGGAATGTAGAGGTATCTTTACCCTGTATCTAATCTCCCGACACTGCGAATGTAGAGGAATATTTATCCTGTATCTAATCTCCCGACACTGCGAATGTCGAGGAATCTTTACCCTGTATCTAATCTCCCTACACTGCGAATGTAGAGGAATATTTTTCCTGTATCTAATCTCCCTACACTGCGAATGTCGAGGAATCTTTACCCTGTATCTAATCTCCCTATACTGGGAATGTAGAGGAATCTTTATCCTGTATCTAATCTCCCTACACTGCGAATGTAGAGGAATATTTATCCTGTATCTAATCTCCCTACACTGCGAATGTCGAGGAATCTTTACCCTGTATCTAATCTCCCTACACTGCGAATGTAGAGGAATATTTATCCTGTATCTAATCTCCCTACACTGCGAATGTCGAGGAATCTTTACCCTGTATCTAATCTCCCTATACTGGGAATGTAGAGGAATCTTTATCATGTATCAAATCTCCCTGCACTGCGAATGTAGAGGAATATTTATCCTGTATCTAATCTCCCTACACTGCGAATGTCGAGGAATCTTTATCCTGTATCTAATCTCCCTATACTGCGAATGTCGAGGAATCTTTACCCTTTATCTAATCTCCCTATAATGCGAATGTAGAGGAATCTTTATCCTGTATCTAATCTCCCTATACTGGGAATGTCGAGGAATCTTTATCCTGTATCTAATCTCCCTATACTGGGAATGTAGAGGAATCTTTACCCTGTATCTGATCTCCCTATACTGGGAATGTGGAGGAATCTTTATCCTGTATCTAATCTCCCTATACTGGGAATCTAGAGGAATCTTTATCCTGTATCTAATCTCCCTATACTGCAAATGTAGAGGAATCTTTATCCTGTATCTCATCTCCCTATACTGGGAATGTAGAGGAATCTTTACCCTGTATCTAATCTCCCTATACTGGGAATGTAGAGGAATCTTTATCCTGCATCTACTCTCCCTATACTGCGAATGTCGAGGAATCTTTACCCTGTATCTAATCTCCCTATACTGGGAATGTAGAGGAATCTTTACCCTGCATCTCATCTCCCTATACTGGGAATGTAGAGGAATATTTCCCTTTATCAAATCTCCCTATACTGAGAATGTAGAGGAATCTTTATCCTGTATCTAATCTCCCTATACTGGGAATGTAGAGGAATCTTTATCCTGTATCTAATCTCCCTACACTGGGAATGTAGAGGAATCTTTAGCCTGTATCTAACCTCCCTACACTGGGAATGTAGAGGAATCTTTACCCTGTATCTAATCTCCCTATACTGGGAATGTAGAGGAATCTTTATCCTGTATCTAATCTCCCGATACTGGGAATGTCGAGGAATCTTTATCCTGTATCTAATCTCCCTATACTGGGAATGTAGAGGAATCCTTATCCTGTATCTAATCTCCCGCTACTGGGAATGTCGAGGAATCTTTATCCTGTATCTAATCTCCCGATACTGGGAATGTCGAGGAATCTTTATCCTGTATCTAATCTCCCTATACTGGGAATGTAGAGGAATCTTTATCCTGTATCTAATCTCGCTATACTGGGAATGTAGAGGAATCTTTATCCTGTATCTAATCTCCCTACACTGGGAATGTAGAGGAATCTTTAGCCTGTATCTAACCTCCCTGCACTGGGAATGTAGAGGAATCTTTACCCTGTATCTAATCTCCCTATACTGGGAATGTAGAGGAATCTTTATCCTGTATCTAATCTCCCTATACTGGGAATGTCGAGGAATCTTTATCCTGTATCTAATCTCCCTATTCTGGGAATGTAGAGGAAACTTTATCCTGTATCTAATCTCCCTACACTGGGAATGTAGAGGTATCTTTACCCTGTATTTAATCTCCCTATACTGCGAATGTATAGGAATCTTTATCCTGTATCTAATCTCCCTACACTGGGAATGCAGAGGTATCTTTACCCTGTATCTAATCTCCCTACACTGGGAATGTAGAGGTAACTTTACCCTGTATCTAATCTCCCTACACTGGGAATGTAGAGGTATCTTTACCCTGTATCTAATCTCCCTACACTGCGAATGTCGAGGAATCTTTACCCTGTATCTAATCTCCCTACACTGCGAATGTCGAGGAATCTTTACCCTGTATCTAATCTCCCTGTACTGCGAATGTCGAGGAATCTTTATCCTGTATCTAATCTCCCTATACTGCGAATGTAGAGGAATCTTTAGCCTTTATCTAATCTCCCTATAATGCGAATGTAGAGGAATCTTTATCCTGTATCTAATCTCCCTATACAGGGAATGTCGAGGAATCTTTATCCTGTATCTAATCTCCCTATACTGGGAATGTAGAGGAATCTTTACCCGGTATCTAATCTCCCTATATTGGGAATGTGGAGGAATCTTTATCCTGTATCTAATCTCCCTATACTGGGAATCCAGAGGAATCTTTATCCTGTCTCTCATCTCCCTATACTGGGAATGTAGAGGAATCTTTACCCTGTATCTAATCTCCCTATACTGCGAATGTCGAGGAATCTTTACCCTGTATCTAATCTCCCTATACAGGGAATGTAGAGGAATCTTTATCCTGTATCTAATCTCCCTATACTGGGAATGTAGAGGAATCTTTATCCTGTATCTAATCTCCCTATACTGGGAATGTAGAGGAATCTTTACCCTGCATCTAATCTCCCTATACTGGGAATGTAGAGGAATATTTCCCTTTATCAAATCTCCCTATACTGAGAATGTAGAGGAATCTTTATCCTGTATCTAATCTCCCTATACTGGGAATGTAGAGGAATCTTTATCCTGTATCTAATCTCCCTACACTGGGAATGTAGAGGAATCTTTAGCCTGTATCTAACCTCCCTACACTGGGAATGTAGAGGAATCTTTACCCTGTATCTAATCTCCCTATACTGGGAATGTAGAGGAATCTTTATCCTGTATCTAATCTCCCGATACTGGGAATGTCGAGGAATCTTTATCCTGTATCTAATCTCCCTACACTGGCAATGTAGAGGAATCTTTATCCTGTATCTAATCTCCCGCTACTGGGAATGTCGAGGAATCTTTATCCTGTATCTAATCTCCCGATACTGGGAATGTCGAGGAATCTTTATCCTGTATCTAATCTCCCGACACTGCGAATGTAGAGGAATATTTATCCTGTATCTAATCTCCCTACACTGCGAATGTAGAGGAATATTTATCCTGTATCTAATCTCCCTACACTGCGAATGTCGAGGAATCTTCTCCCTGTATCTAATCTCCCTACACTGCGAATGTCGAGGAATCTTTACCCTGTATCTAATCTCCCTACCCTGCGAATGTCGAGGAATCTTTACCCTGTATCTAATCTCCCTACACTGCGAATGTCGAGGAATCTTTACCCTGTATCTAATCTCCCTGTACTGCGAATGTCGAGGAATCTTTATCCTGTATCTAATCTCCCTATACTGCGAATGTAGAGGAATCTTTAGCCTTTATCTAATCTCCCTATAATGCGAATGTAGAGGAATCTTTATCCTGTATCTAATCTCCCTATACTGGGAATGTCGAGGAATCTTTATCCTGTATCTAATCTCCCTATACTGGGAATGTAGAGGAATCTTTACCCGGTATCTAATCTCCCTATATTGGGAATGTGGAGGAATCTTTATCCTGTATCTAATCTCCCTATACTGGGAATCCAGAGGAATCTTTATCCTGTCTCTCATCTCCCTATACTGGGAATGTAGAGGAATCTTTACCCTGTATCTAATCTCCCTATACTGCGAATGTCGAGGAATCTTTACCCTGTATCTAATCTCCCTATACAGGGAATGTAGAGGAATCTTTATCCTGTATCTAATCTCCCTATACTGCGAATGTCGAGGAATCTTTATCCTGTATCTAATCTCCCTACACTGGGAATGTAGAGGTATCTTTACCCTGTATTTAATATCCCTACACTGGGAATGTAGAGGTATCTTTACCCTGTATTTAATCTCCCTACACTGGGAATGTAGAGGGAACTTTATCCTGTATCTAATCTCCCTACACTGGGAATGTAGAGGGAACTTTATCCTGTATCTAATCTCCCTACACTGGGAATGTCGAGGTATCTTTATCCTGTATTTAATCTCCCTATACTGCGATGGTAGAGGAATCTTTATCCTGTATCTAATCTCCCTACACTGGGAATGTAGAGGTATCTTTACCCTGCATTTAATCTCCCTATACTGCGAATGTATAGGAATCTTTACCCTGTGTCTAACCTCCCTACACTGCGAATGTAGTGGAATCTTTATCCTGTATCTAATCTCCCTACACTGGGAATGTCGAGGTATCTTTACCCTGTATTTAAACTCCCTATACTGCGAATGTGGAGGAATCTTTATCCTGTATCTAATCTCCCTACACTGGGAATGTAGAGGTATCTTTACCCTGTATTTAATCTCCCTACACTGGGAATGTAGAGGTATCTTTACCCTGTATCTAATCTCCCGACACTGCGAATGTAGAGGAATATTTATCCTGTATCTAATCTCCCGACACTGCGAATGTCGAGGAATCTTTACCCTGTATCTAATCTCCCTACACTGCGAATGTAGAGGAATATTTTTCCTGTATCTAATCTCCCTACACTGCGAATGTCGAGGAATCTTTACCCTGTATCTAATCTCCCTATACTGGGAATGTAGAGGAATATTTATCCTGTATCTAATCTCCCTACACTGCGAATGTAGAGGAATATTTATCCTGTATCTAATCTCCCTACACTGCGAATGTTGAGGAATCTTTACCCTGTATCTAATCTCCCTACACTGCGAATGTAGAGGAATATTTATCCTGTATCTAATCTCCCTACACTGCGAATGTCGAGGAATCTTTACCCTGTATCTAATCTCCCTATACTGGGAATGTAGAGGAATCTTTATCATGTTTCTAATCTCCCTGCACTGCGAATGTCGAGGAATCTTTACTCTGTATCTAATCTCCCTACACTGCGAATGTCGAGGAATCTTTATCCTGTATCTAATCTCCCTATACTGCGAATGTCGAGGAATCTTTATCCTGTATCTAATCTCCCTATACTGCGAATGTAGAGGAATCTTTAGCCTTTATCTAATCTCCCTATAATGCGAATGTAGAGGAATCTTTATCCTGTATCTAATCTCCCTATACTGGCAATGTAGAGGAATCTTTATCCTGTATCTAATCTCCCGCTACTGGGAATGTCGAGGAATCTTTATCCTGTATCTAATCTCCCGATACTGGGAATGTCGAGGAATCTTTATCCTGTATCTAATCTCCCTATACTGGGAATGTAGAGGAATATTTATCCTGTATCTAATCTCCCTATACTGGGAATGTAGAGGAATCTTTATCCTGTATCTAATCTCCCTACACTGGGAATGTAGAAGAATCTTTAGCCTGTATCTAACCTCCCTGCACTGGGAATGTAGAGGAATCTTTACCCTGTATCTAATCTCCCTATACTGGGAATGTAGAGGAATCTTTATCCTGTATCTAATCTCCCTATACTGGGAATGTCGAGGAATCTTTATCCTGTATCTAATCTCCCTATACTGGCAATGTAGAGGAAACTTTATCCTGTATCTAATCTCCCTACACTGGGAATGTAGAGGTATCTTTACCCTGTATTTAATCTCCCTATACTGCGAATGTATAGGAATCTTTATCCTGTATCTAATCTCCCTACACTGGGAATGCAGAGGTATCTTTACCCTGTATCTAATCTCCCTAGACTGGGAATGTAGAGGTAACTTTACCCTGTATCTAATCTCCCTACACTGGGAATGTAGAGGTATCTTTACCCTGTATTTAATCTCCCTACACTGGGAATGTAGAGGTATCTTTACCCTGTATCTAATCTCCCGACACTGCGAATGTAGAGGAATATTTATCCTGTATCTAATCTCCCTACACTGCGAATGTAGAGGAATATTTATCCTGTATCTAATCTCCCTACACTGCGAATGTCGAGGAATCTTTTCCCTGTATCTAATCTCCCTACACTGCGAATGTCGAGGAATCTTTACCCTGTATCTAATCTCCCTACCCTGCGAATGTCGAGGAATCTTTACCCTGTATCTAATCTCCCTACACTGCGAATGTCGAGGAATCTTTACCCTGTATCTAATCTCCCTGTACTGCGAATGTCGAGGAATCTTTATCCTGTATCTAATCTCCCTATACTGCGAATGTAGAGGAATCTTTAGCCTTTATCTAATCTCCCTATAATGCGAATGTAGAGGAATCTTTATCCTGTATCTAATCTCCCTATACTGGGAATGTCGAGGAATCTTTATCCTGTATCTAATCTCCCTATACTGGGAATGTAGAGGAATCTTTACCCGGTATCTAATCTCCCTATATTGGGAATGTGGAGGAATCTTTATCCTGTATCTAATCTCCCTATACTGGGAATCCAGAGGAATCTTTATCCTGTCTCTCATCTCCCTATACTGGGAATGTAGAGGAATCTTTACCCTGTATCTAATCTCCCTATACTGCGAATGTCGAGGAATCTTTACCCTGTATCTAATCTCCCTATACAGGGAATGTAGAGGAATCTTTATCCTGTATCTAATCTCCCTATACTGCGAATGTCGAGGAATCTTTATCCTGTATCTAATCTCCCTACACTGGGAATGTAGAGGTATCTTTACCCTGTATTTAATATCCCTACACTGGAAATGTAGAGGTATCTTTACCCTGTATTTAATCTCCCTACACTGGGAATGTAGAGGGAACTTTATCCTGTATCTAATCTCCCTACACTGGGAATGTAGAGGGAACTTTATCCTGTATCTAATCTCCCTACACTGGGAATCTCGAGGTATCTTTATCCTGTATTTAATCTCCCTATACTGCGATGGTAGAGGAATCTTTATCCTGTATCTAATCTCCCTACACTGGGAATGTAGAGGTATCTTTACCCTGCATTTAATCTCCCTATACTGCGAATGTATAGGAATCTTTACCCTGTATCTAACCTCCCTACACTGCGAATGTAGTGGAATCTTTATCCTGTATCTAATCTCCCTACACTGGGAATGTCGAGGTATCTTTACCCTGTATTTAAACTCCCTATACTGCGAATGTGGAGGAATCTATATCCTGTATCTAATCTCCCTACACTGGGAATGTAGAGGTATCTTTACCCTGTATTTAATCTCCCTACACTGGGAATGTAGAGGTATCTTTACCCTGTATCTAATCTCCCGACACTGCGAATGTAGAGGAATATTTTTCCTGTATCTAATCTCCCGACACTGCGAATGTCGAGGAATCTTTACCCTGTATCTAATCTCCCTACACTGCGAATGTAGAGGAATATTTTTCCTGTATCTAATCTCCCTACACTGCGAATGTCGAGGAATCTTTACCCTGTATCTAATCTCCCTATACTGGGAATGTAGAGGAATATTTATCCTGTATCTAATCTCCCTACACTGCGAATGTAGAGGAATATTTATCCTGTATCTAATCTCCCTACACTGCGAATGTCGAGGAATCTTTACCCTGTATCTAATCTCCCTACACTGCGAATGTAGAGGAATATTTATCCTGTATCTAATCTCCCTACACTGCGAATGTCGAGGAATCTTTACCCTGTATCTAATCTCCCCATACTGGGAATGTAGAGGAATCTTTATCATGTATCTAATCTCCCTGCACTGCGAATGTAGAGGAATATTTATCCTGTATCTAATCTCCCTACACTGCGAATGTCGAGGAATCTTTATCCTGTATCTAATCTCCCTATACTGCGAATGTCGAGGAATCTTTACCCTTTATCTAATCTCCCTATAATGCGAATGTAGAGGAATCTTTATCCTGTATCTAATCTCCCTACACTGGGAATGTCGAGGAATCTTTATCCTGTATCTAATCTCCCTATACTGGGAATGTAGAGGAATCTTTATCCTGTATCTGATCTCCCTATACTGGGAATGTGGAGGAATCTTTATCCTGTATCTAATCTCCCTATACTGGGAATCTAGAGGAATCTTTATCCTGTATCTCATCTCCCTATACTGGGAATGTAGAGGAATCTTTACCCTGTATCTAATCTCCCTATACTGGGAATGTAGAGGAATCTTTATCCTGCATCTACTCTCCCTATACTGCGAATGTCGAGGAATCTTTACCCTGTATCTAATCTCCCTATACAGGGAATGTAGAGGAATCTTTGTCCTGTATCTAATCTCCCTATACTGGGAATGTAGAGGAATCTTTATCCTGTATCTAATCTCCCTATACTGGAAATGTAGAGGAATCTTTACCCTGCATCTAATCTCCCTATACTGGGAATGTAGAGGAATAATTCCCTTTATCAAATCTCCCTATACTGAGAATGTAGAGGAATCTTTATCCTGTATCTAATCTCCCTATACTGGGAATGTAGAGGAATCTTTATCCTGTATCTAATCTCCCTACAATGGGAATGTAGAGGAATCTTTAGCCTGTATCTCACCTCCCTACACTGGGAATGTAGAGGAATCTTTACCCTGTATCTAATCTCCCTATACTGGGAATGTAGAGGAATCTTTATCATGTATCTAATCTCCCGATACTGGGAATGTCGAGGAATCTTTATCCTGTATCTAATCTCCCTATACTGGGAATGTAGAGGAATCTTTATCCTGTATCTAATCTCCCGCTACTGGGAATGTCGAGGAATCTTTATCCTGTATCTAATCTCCCGATACTGGGAATGTCGAGGAATCTTTATCCTGTATCTAATCTCCCTATACTGGGAATGTAGAGGAATCTTTATCCTGTATCTAATCTCCCTATACTGGGAATGTAGAGGAATCTTTATCCTGTATCTAATCTCCCTACACTGGGAATGTAGAGGAATCTTTAGCCTGTATCTAACCTCCCTGCACTGGGAATGTAGAGGAATCTTTACCCTGTATCTAATCTCCCTATACTGGGAATGTAGAGGAATCTTTATCCTGTATCTAATCTCCCGATACTGGGAATGTCGAGGAATCTTTATCCTGTATCTAATCTCCCTGTACTGGGAATGTAGAGGAATCTTTATCCTGTATCTAATCTCCCGATACTGGGAATGTCGAGGAATCTTTCTCCTGTATCTAATCTCCCGATACTGGGAATGTCGAGGAATCTTTATCCTGTATCTCATCTCCCTATACTGGGAATGTAGAGGAATCTTTATCCTGTATCTAATCTCCCTATACTGGCAATGTAGAGGAAACTTTATCCTGTATCTAATCTCCCTACACTGGGAATGTAGAGGTATCTTTACCCTGTATTTAATCTCCCTATACTGCGAATGTTTCGGAATCTTTATCCTGTATCTAATCTCCCTACACTGGGAATGCAGAGGTATCTTTACCCTGTATCTAATCTCCCTACACTGGGAATGTAGAGGTAACTTTACCCTGTATCTAATCTCCCTACACTGGGAATGTAGAGGTATCTTTACCCTGTATTTAATCTCCCTACACTGGGAATGTAGAGGTATCTTTACCCTGTATCTAATCTCCCGACACTGCGAATGTAGAGGAATATTTATCCTGTATCTAATCTCCCTACACTGCGAATGTAGAGGAATATTTATCCTGTATCTAATCTCCCTACACTGCGAATGTAGAGGAATCTTTTCCCTGTATCTAATCTCCCTACACTGCGAATGTCGAGGAATCTTTACCCTGTATCTAATCTCCCTACACTGCGAATGTCGAGGAATCTTTACCCTGTATCTAATCTCCCTACACTGCGAATGTCGAGGAATCTTTACCCTGTATCTAATCTCCCTGTACTGCGAATGTCGAGGAATCTTTATCCTGTATCTAATCTCCCTATACTGCGAATGTAGAGGAATCTTTAGCCTTTATCTAATCTCCCTATAATGCGAATGTAGAGGAATCTTTATCCTGTATCTAATCTCCCTATACTGGGAATGTCGAGGAATCTTTATCCTGTATCTAATCTCCCTATACTGGGAATGTAGAGGAATCTTTACCCGGTATCTAATCTCCCTATATTGGGAATGTGGAGGAATCTTTATCCTGTATCTAATCTCCCTATACTGGGAATCTAGAGGAATCTTTATCCTGTCTCTCATCTCCCTATACTGGGAATGTAGAGGAATCTTTACCCTGTATCTAATCTCCCTATACTGCGAATGTCGAGGAATCTTTACCCTGTATCTAATCTCCCTATACAGGGAATGTAGAGGAATCTTTATCCTGTATCTAATCTCCCTATACTGCGAATGTCGAGGAATCTTTATCCTGTATCTAATCTCCCTACACTGGGAATGTAGAGGTATCTTTACCCTGTATTTAATATCCCTACACTGGGAATGTAGAGGTATCTTTACCCTGTATTTAATCTCCCTACACTGGGAATGTAGAGGGAACTTTATCCTGTATCTAATCTCCCTACACTGGGAATGTAGAGGGAACTTTATCCTGTATCTAATCTCCCTACACTGGGAATGTCGAGGTATCTTTATCCTGTATTTAATCTCCCTATACTGCGAATGTAGAGGAATCTTTATCCTGTATCTAATCTCCCTACACTGGGAATGTAGAGGTATCTTTACCCTGCATTTAATCTCCCTATACTGCGAATGTATAGGAATCTTTACCCTGTATCTAACCTCCCTACACTGCGAATGTAGTGGAATCTTTATCCTGTATCTAATCTCCCTACACTGGGAATGTCGAGGTATCTTTACCCTGTATTTAAACTCCCTATACTGCGAATGTAGAGGAATCTTTATCCTGTATCTAATCTCCCTACACTGGGAATGTAGAGGTATCTTTACCCTGTATTTTATCTCCCTACACTGGGAATGTAGAGGTATCTTTACCCTGTATCTAATCTCCCGACACTGCGAATGTAGAGGAATATTTATCCTGTATCTAATCTCCCGACACTGCGAATGTCGAGGAATCTTTACCCTGTATCTAATCTCCCTACACTGCGAATGTAGAGGAATATTTTTCCTGTATCTAATCTCCCTACACTGCGAATGTCGAGGAATCTTTACCCTGTATCTAATCTCCCTATACTGGGAATGTAGAGGAATCTTTATCCTGTATCTAATCTCCCTACACTGCGAATGTAGAGGAATATTTATCCTGTATCTAATCTCCCTACACTGCGAATGTCGAGGAATCTTTACCCTGTATCTAATCTCCCTACACTGCGAATGTAGAGGCATATTTATCCTGTATCTAATCTCCCTACACTACGAATGTCGAGGAATCTTTACCCTGTATCTAATCTCCCTATACTGGGAATGTAGAGGAATCTTTATCATGTATCTAATCTCCCTGCACTGCGAATGTAGAGGAATATTTATCCTGTATCTAATCTCCCTACACTGCGAATGTCGAGGAATCTTTATCCTGTATCTAATCTCCCTATACTGCGAATGTCGAGGAATCTTTACCCTTTATCTAATCTCCCTATAATGCGAATGTAGAGGAATCTTTATCCTGTATCTAATCTCCCTATACTGGGAATGTCGAGGAATCTTTATCCTGTATCTAATCTCCCTATACTGGGAATGTAGAGGAATCTTTACCCTGTATCTGATCTCCCTATACTGGGAATGTGGAGGAATCTTTATCCTGTATCTAATCTCCCTATACTGGGAATGTAGAGGAATCTTTACCCTGTATCTAATCTCCCTATACTGGGAATGTAGAGGAATCTTTATCCTGCATCTACTCTCCCTATACTGCGAATGTCGAGGAATCTTTACCCTGTATCTAATCTCCCTATACAGGGAATGTAGAGGAATCTTTATCCTGTATCTAATCTCCCTATACTGGGAATGTAGAGGAATCTTTATCCTGTATCTAATCTCCCTATACTGGGAATGTAGAGGAATCTTTACCCTGCATCTAATCTCCCTATACTGGGAATGTAGAGGAATATTTCCCTTTATCAAATCTCCCTATACTGAGAATGTAGAGGAATCTTTATCCTGTATCTAATCTCCCTATACTGGGAATGTAGAGGAATCTTTATCCTGTATCTAATCTCCCTACACTGGGAATGTAGAGGAATCTTTAGCCTTTATCTAACCTCCCTACACTGGGAATGTAGAGGAATCTTTACCCTGTATCTAATCTCACTATACTGGGAATGTAGAGGAATCTTTATCCTGTATCTAATCTCCCGATACTGGGAATGTCGAGGAATCTTTATCCTGTATCTAATCTCCCTATACTGGGAGTGTAGAGGAATCTTTATCCTGTATCTAATCTCCCGCTACTGGGAATGTCGAGGAATCTTTATCCTGTATCTAATCTCCCTATACTGGCAATGTAGAGGAAACTTTATCCTGTATCTAATCTCCCTATACTGGGAATGTAGAGGAATCTTTATCCTGTATCTAATCTCCCGATACTGGGAATGTCGAGGAATCTTTATCCTGTATCTAATCTCCCTATACTGGGAATGTAGAGGAATCTTTATCCTGTATCTAATCTCCCGCTACTGGGAATGTCGAGGAATCTTTATCCTGTATCTAATCTCCCGATACTGGGAATGTCGAGGAATCTTTATCCTGTATCTAATCTCCCTATACTGGCAATGTAGAGGAAACTTTATCCTGTATCTAATCTCCCTATACTGCGAATGTAGAGGAATGTTTACCCTTTATCTAATCTCCCTATAATGCGAATGTAGTGGAATTTTTATCCTGTATCTAATCTCGCTATAATGGGAATGTCGAGGAATCTTTATCCTGTATCTAATCTCCCTATACTGGAAATGTAGAGGAATCTTTACCCTGTATCTAATCTCCCTATACTGGGAATGTAGAGGAATCTTTATCTTGTATCTAATCTCCCGATACTGGGAATGTCGAGGAATCTTTATCCTGTATCTCATCTCCCTATACTGGGAATGTCGAGGAATCTTTATCCTGTATCTAATCTCCCTATACTGGCAATGTAGAGGAAACTTTATCCTGTATCTAATCTCCCTACACTGGGAATGTAGAGGAATCTTTACCCTGTATCTAATCTCCCTACACTGCGAATGTAGAGGAATATTTTTCCTGTATCTAATCTCCCTACACTGCGAATGTCGAGGAATCTTTACCCTGTATCTAATCTCCCTATACTGGGAATGTAGAGGAATCTTTATCCTGTATCTAATCTCCCTACACTGCGAATGTAGAGGAATATTTATCCTGTATCTAATCTCCCTACACTGCGAATGTCGAGGAATCTTTACCCTGTATCTAATCTCCCTACACTGCGAATGTAGAGGAATATTTATCCTGTATCTAATCTCCCTACACTACGAATGTCGAGGAATCTTTACCCTGTATCTAATCTCCCTATACTGGGAATGTAGAGGAATCTTTATCATGTATCTAATCTCCCTGCACTGCGAATGTAGAGGAATATTTATCCTGTATCTAATCTCCCTACACTGCGAATGTCGAGGAATCTTTATCCTGTATCTAATCTCCCTATACTGCGAATGTCGAGGAATCTTTACCCTTTATCTAATCTCCCTATAATGCGAATGTAGAGGAATCTTCATCCTGTATCTAATCTCCCTACACTGGGAATGTCGAGGAATCTTTATCCTGTATCTAATCTCCCTATACTGGGAATGTAGAGGAATCTTTACCCTGTATCTGATCTCCCTATACTGGGAATGTGGAGGAATCTTTATCCTGTATCTAATCTCCCTACACTGGGAATGTAGAGGTATCTTTACCCTGTATTTAATATCCCTACACTGGGAATGTAGAGGTATCTTTACCCTGTATTTAATCTCCCTACACTGGGAATGTAGAGGGAACTTTATCCTGTATCTAATCTCCCTGCACTGGGAATGTAGAGGGAACTTTATCCTGTATCTAATCTCCCTACACTGGGAATGTCGAGGTATCTTTATCCTGTATTTAATCTCCCTATACTGCGAATGTAGAGGAATCTTTATCCTGTATCTAATCTCCCTACACTGGGAATGTAGAGGTATCTTTACCCTGCATTTAATCTCCCTATACTGCGAATGTATAGGAATCTTTACCCTGTATCTAACCTCCCTACACTGCGAATGTAGTGGAATCTTTATCCTGTATCTAATCTCCCTACACTGGGAATGTCGAGGTATCTTTACCCTGTATTTAAACTCCCTATACTGCGAATGTAGAGGAATCTTTATCCTGTATCTAATCTCCCTACACTGGGAATGTAGAGGTATCTTTACCCTGTATTTTATCTCCCTACACTGGGAATGTAGAGGTATCTTTACCCTGTATCTAATCTCCCGACACTGCGAATGTAGAGGAATATTTATCCTGTATCTAATCTCCCGACACTGCGAATGTCGAGGAATCTTTACCCTGTATCTAATCTCCCTACACTGCGAATGTAGAGGAATATTTTTCCTGTATCTAATCTCCCTACACTGCGAATGTCGAGGAATCTTTACCCTGTATCTAATCTCCCTATACTGGGAATGTAGAGGAATCTTTATCCTGTATCTAATCTCCCTACACTGCGAATGTAGAGGAATATTTATCCTGTATCTAATCTCCCTACACTGCGAATGTCGAGGAATCTTTACCCTGTATCTAATCTCCCTACACTGCGAATGTAGAGGCATATTTATCCTGTATCTAATCTCCCTACACTACGAATGTCGAGGAATCTTTACCCTGTATCTAATCTCCCTATACTGGGAATGTAGAGGAATCTTTATCATGTATCTAATCTCCCTGCACTGCGAATGTAGAGGAATATTTATCCTGTATCTAATCTCCCTACACTGCGAATGTCGAGGAATCTTTATCCTGTATCTAATCTCCCTATACTGCGAATGTCGAGGAATCTTTACCCTTTATCTAATCTCCCTATAATGCGAATGTAGAGGAATCTTTATCCTGTATCTAATCTCCCTATACTGGGAATGTCGAGGAATCTTTATCCTGTATCTAATCTCCCTATACTGGGAATGTAGAGGAATCTTTACCCTGTATCTGATCTCCCTATACTGGGAATGTGGAGGAATCTTTATCCTGTATCTAATCTCCCTATACTGGGAATCTAGAGGAATCTTTATCCTGTATCTAATCTCCCTATACTGCAAATGTAGAGGAATCTTTATCCTGTATCTAATCTCCCTATACTGGGAATGTAGAGGAATCTTTACCCTGTATCTAATCTCCCTATACTGGGAATGTAGAGGAATCTTTATCCTGCATCTACTCTCCCTATACTGCGAATGTCGAGGAATCTTTACCCTGTATCTAATCTCCCTATACAGGGAATGTAGAGGAATCTTTATCCTGTATCTAATCTCCCTATACTGGGAATGTAGAGGAATCTTTATCCTGTATCTAATCTCCCTATACTGGGAATGTAGAGGAATCTTTACCCTGCATCTAATCTCCCTATACTGGGAATGTAGAGGAATATTTCCCTTTATCAAATCTCCCTATACTGAGAATGTAGAGGAATCTTTATCCTGTATCTAATCTCCCTATACTGGGAATGTAGAGGAATCTTTATCCTGTATCTAATCTCCCTACACTGGGAATGTAGAGGAATCTTTAGCCTTTATCTAACCTCCCTACACTGGGAATGTAGAGGAATCTTTACCCTGTATCTAATCTCCCTATACTGGGAATGTAGAGGAATCTTTATCCTGTATCTAATCTCCCGATACTGGGAATGTCGAGGAATCTTTATCCTGTATCTAATCTCCCTATACTGGGAGTGTAGAGGAATCTTTATCCTGTATCTAATCTCCCGCTACTGGGAATGTCGAGGAATCTTTATCCTGTATCTAATCTCCCTATACTGGCAATGTAGAGGAAACTTTATCCTGTATCTAATCTCCCTATACTGGGAATGTAGAGGAATCTTTATCCTGTATCTAATCTCCCGATACTGGGAATGTCGAGGAATCTTTATCCTGTATCTAATCTCCCTATACTGGGAATGTAGAGGAATCTTTATCCTGTATCTAATCTCCCGCTACTGGGAATGTCGAGGAATCTTTATCCTGTATCTAATCTCCCGATACTGGGAATGTCGAGGAATCTTTATCCTGTATCTAATCTCCCTATACTGGCAATGTAGAGGAAACTTTATCCTGTATCTAATCTCCCTATACTGCGAATGTAGAGGAATCTTTACCCTTTATCTAATCTCCCTATAATGCGAATGTAGTGGAATTTTTATCCTGTATCTAATCTCGCTATAATGGGAATGTCGAGGAATCTTTATCCTGTATCTAATCTCCCTATACTGGAAATGTAGAGGAATCTTTACCCTGTATCTAATCTCCCTATACTGGGAATGTAGAGGAATCTTTATCTTGTATCTAATCTCCCGATACTGGGAATGTCGAGGAATCTTTATCCTGTATCTCATCTCCCTATACTGGGAATGTCGAGGAATCTTTATCCTGTATCTAATCTCCCTATACTGGCAATGTAGAGGAAACTTTATCCTGTATCTAATCTCCCTACACTGGGAATGTAGAGGAATCTTTACCCTGTATCTAATCTCCCTACACTGCGAATGTAGAGGAATATTTTTCCCGTATCTAATCTCCCTACACTGCGAATGTCGAGGAATCTTTACCCTGTATCTAATCTCCCTATACTGGGAATGTAGAGGAATCTTTATCCTGTATCTAATCTCCCTACACTGCGAATGTAGAGGAATATTTATCCTGTATCTAATCTCCCTACACTGCGAATGTCGAGGAATCTTTACCCTGTATCTAATCTCCCTACACTGCGAATGTAGAGGAATATTTATCCTGTATCTAATCTCCCTACACTACGAATGTCGAGGAATCTTTACCCTGTATCTAATCTCCCTATACTGGGAATGTAGAGGAATCTTTATCATGTATCTAATCTCCCTGCACTGCGAATGTAGAGGAATATTTATCCTGTATCTAATCTCCCTACACTGCGAATGTCGAGGAATCTTTATCCTGTATCTAATCTCCCTATACTGCGAATGTCGAGGAATCTTTACCCTTTATCTAATCTCCCTATAATGCGAATGTAGAGGAATCTTCATCCTGTATCTAATCTCCCTACACTGGGAATGTCGAGGAATCTTTATCCTGTATCTAATCTCCCTATACTGGGAATGTAGAGGAATCTTTACCCTGTATCCAATCTCCCTATACTGGGAATGTGGAGGAATCTTTATCCTGTATCTAATCTCCCTATACTGGGAATCTAGAGGAATCTTTATCCTGTATCTAATCTCCCTATACTGCAAATGTAGAGGAATCTTTATCCTGTATCTCATCTCCCTATACTGGGAATGTAGAGGAATCTTTACCCTGTATCTAATCTCCCTATACTGGGAATGTAGAGGAATCTTTATCCTGCATCTACTCTCCCTATACTGCGAATGTCGAGGAATCTTTACCCTGTATCTAATCTCCCTATACAGGGAATGTAGAGGAATCTTTATCCTGTATCTAATCTCCCTATACTGGGAATGTAGAGGAATCTTTATCCTGTATCTAATCTCCCTATACTGGGAATGTAGAGGAATCTTTACCCTGCATCTAATCTCCCTATACTGGGAATGTAGAGGAATATTTCCCTTTATCAAATCTCCCTATACTGAGAATGTAGAGGAATCTTTATCCTGTATCTAATCTCCCTATACTGGGAATGTAGAGGAATCTTTAGCCTGTATCTAACCTCCCTACACTGGGAATGTAGAGGAATCTTTACCCTGTATCTAATCTCCCTATACTGGGAATGTAGAGGAATCTTTATCCTGTATCTAATCTCCCGATACTGGGAATGTCGAGGAATCTTTATCCTGTATCTAATCTCCCTATACTGGGAATGTAGAGGAATCTTTATCCTGTATCTAATCTCCCGCTACTGGGAATGTCGAGGAATCTTTATCCTGTATCTAATCTCCCGATACTGGGAATGTCGAGGAATCTTTATCCTGTATCTAATCTCCCTATACTGGGAATGTAGAGGAATCTTTATCCTGTATCTAATCTCCCTATACTGGCAATGTAGAGGAAACTTTATCCTGTATCTAATCTCCCTATACTGGGAATGTAGAGGAATCTTTACCCTCTATCTAACCTCCCTACACTGGGAATGTAGAGGAATATTTACCCTGTATCTAATCTCCCTACACTGCGAATGTAGAGGAATCTTTATCCTGTATCTAATCTCCCTGCACTGGGAATGTAGAGGTATCTTTACCCTGTATTTAATCTCCCTATACTGCGAATGTAGAGGAATCTTTATCCTGTATCTAATCTCCCTACACTGGGAATGTAGAGGTATCTTTACCCTGTATCTAATCTCCCTACACTGGGAATGTAGAGGTATCTTTAAACTGTATTTAATCTCCCTACACTGGGAATGTAGAGGTATCTTTACCCTGTATCTAATCTCCCGAGACTGCGAATGTAGAGGAATATTTATCCTGTATCTAATCTCCCTACAATGCGAATGTAGAGGAATATTTATCCTGTATCTAATCTCCCTGCACTGGGAATGTAGAGGTATCTTTACCCTGTATTTAATCACCCTATACTGCGAATGTAGAGGAATCTTTATCCTGTATCTAATCTCCCTACACTGGGAATGTAGAGGTATCTTTACCCTGTATTTAATCTCCCTACACTGGGAATGTAGAGGTATCTTTACCCTGTATCTAATCTCCCGACACTGCGAATGTAGAGGAATATTTATCCTGTATCTAATCTCCCTACACTGCGAATGTAGAGGAATATTTATCCTGTATCTAATCTCCCTACACTGCGAATGTCGAGGAATCTTTTCCCTGTATCTAATCTCCCTACACTGCGAATGTCGAGGAATCTTTACCCTGTATCTAATCTCCCTACACTGCGAATGTCGAGGAATCTTTACCCTGTATCTAATCTCCCTACACTGCGAATGTCGAGGAATCTTTACCCTGTATCTAATCTCCCTGTACTGCGAATGTCGAGGAATCTTTATCCTGTATCTAACCTCCCTATACTGCGAATGTAGAGGAATCTTTAGCCTTTATCTAATCTCCCTATAATGCGAATGTAGAGGAATCTTTATCCTGTATCTAATCTCCCTATACTGGGAATGTCGAGGAATCTTTATCCTGTATCTAATCTCCCTATACTGGGAATGTAGAGGAATCTTTACCCGGTATCTAATCTCCCTATATTGGGAATGTGGAGGAATCTTTATCCTGTATCTAATCTCCCTATACTGGGAATCTAGAGGAATCTTTATCCTGTCTCTCATCTCCCTATACTGGGAATGTAGAGGAATCTTTACCCTGTATCTAATCTCCCTATACTGCGAATGTCGAGGAATCTTTACCCTGTATCTAATCTCCCTATACAGGGAATGTAGAGGAATCTTTATCCTGTATCTAATCTCCGTATACTGCGAATGTCGAGGAATCTTTATACTGTATCTAATCTCCCTACACTGGGAATGTAGAGGTATCTTTACCCTGTATTTAATATCCCTACACTGGGAATGTAGAGGTATCTTTATCCTGTATTTAATCTCCCTATACTGCGAATGTAGAGGAATCTTTATCCTGTATCTAATCTCCCTACACTGGGAATGTAGAGGTATCTTTACCCTGCATTTAATCTCCCTATACTGCGAATGTATAGGAATCTTTACCCTGTATCTAACCTCCCTACACTGCGAATGTAGTGGAATCTTTATCCTGTATCTAATCTCCCTACACTGGGAATGTCGAGGTATCTTTACCCTGTATTTAAACTCCCTATACTGCGAATGTAGAGGAATCTTTATCCTGTATCTAATCTCCCTACACTGGGAATGTAGAGGTATCTTTACCCTGTATTTTATCTCCCTACACTGGGAATGTAGAGGTATCTTTACCCTGTATCTAATCTCCCGACACTGCGAATGTAGAGGAATATTTATCCTGTATCTAATCTCCCGACACTGCGAATGTCGAGGAATCTTTACCCTGTATCTAATCTCCCTACACTGCGAATGTAGAGGAATATTTTTCCTGTATCTAATCTCCCTACACTGCGAATGTCGAGGAATCTTTACCCTGTATCTAATCTCCCTATACTGGGAATGTAGAGGAATCTTTATCCTGTATCTAATCTCCCTACACTGCGAATGTAGAGGAATATTTATCCTGTATCTAATCTCCCTACACTGCGAATGTCGAGGAATCTTTACCCTGTATCTAATCTCCCTACACTGCGAATGTAGAGGCATATTTATCCTGTATCTAATCTCCCTACACTACGAATGTCGAGGAATCTTTACCCTGTATCTAATCTCCCTATACTGGGAATGTAGAGGAATCTTTATCATGTATCTAATCTCCCTGCACTGCGAATGTAGAGGAATATTTATCCTGTATCTAATCTCCCTACACTGCGAATGTCGAGGAATCTTTATCCTGTATCAAATCTCCCTATACTGCGAATGTCGAGGAATCTTTACCCTTTATCTAATCTCCCTATAATGCGAATGTAGAGGAATCTTTATCCTGTATCTAATCTCCCTATACTGGGAATGTCGAGGAATCTTTATCCTGTATCTAATCTCCCTATACTGGGAATGTAGAGGAATCTTTACCCTGTATCTGATCTCCCTATACTGGGAATGTGGAGGAATCTTTATCCTGTATCTAATCTCCCTATACTGGGAATCTAGAGGAATCTTTATCCTGTATCTAATCTCCCTATACTGCAAATGTAGAGGAATCTTTATCCTGTATCTCATCTCCCTATACTGGGAATGTAGAGGAATCTTTACCCTGTATCTAATCTCCCTATACTGGGAATGTAGAGGAATCTTTATCCTGCATCTACTCTCCCTATACTGCGAATGTCGAGGAATCTTTACCCTGTATCTAATCTATCTAATCTCCCTATACAGGGAATGTAGAGGAATCTTTATCCTGTATCTAATCTCCCTATACTGGGAATGTAGAGGAATCTTTATCCTGTATCTAATCTCCCTATACTGGGAATGTAGAGGAATCTTTACCCTGCATCTAATCTCCCTATACTGGGAATGTAGAGGAATATTTCCCTTTATCAAATCTCCCTATACTGAGAATGTAGAGGAATCTTTATCCTGTATCTAATCTCCCTATACTGGGAATGTAGAGGAATCTTTATCCTGTATCTAATCTCCCTACACTGGGAATGTAGAGGAATCTTTAGCCTGTATCTAACCTCCCTACACTGGGAATGTAGAGGAATCTTTACCCTGTATCTAATCTCCCTATCCTGGGAATGTAGAGGAATCTTTATCCTGTATCTAATCTCCCGATACTGGGAATGTCGAGGAATCTTTATCCTGTATCTAATCTCCCTATACTGGGAATGTAGAGGAATCTTTATCCTGTATCTAATCTCCTGCTACTGGGAATGTCGAGGAATCTTTATCCTGTATCTAATCTCCCTATACTGGCAATGTAGAGGAAACTTTATCCTGTATCTAATCTCCCTATACTGGGAATGTAGAGGAATCTTTATCCTGTATCTAATCTCCCGATACTGGGAATGTCGAGGAATCTTTATCCTGTATCTAATCTCCCTATACTGGGAATGTAGAGGAATCTTTATCCTGTATCTAATCTCCCGCTACAGGGAATGTCGAGGAATCTTTATCCTTTATCTAATCTCCCGATACTGGGAATGTCGAGGAATCTTTATCCTGTATCTAATCTCCCTATACTGGCAATGTAGAGGAAACTTTATCCTGTATCTAATCTCCCTATACTGCGAATGTAGAGGAATCTTTACCCTTTATCTAATCTCCCTATAATGCGAATGTAGTGGAATTTTTATCCTGTATCTAATCTCGCTATAATGGGAATGTCGAGGAATCTTTATCCTGTATCTAATCTCCCTATACTGGAAATGTAGAGGAATCTTTACCCTGTATCTAATCTCCCTATACTGGGAATGTAGAGGAATCTTTATCTTGTATCTAATCTCCCGATACTGGGAATGTCGAGGAATCTTTATCCTGTATCTCATCTCCCTATACTGGGAATGTCGAGGAATCTTTATCCTGTATCTAATCTCCCTATACTGGCAATGTAGAGGAAACTTTATCCTGAATCTAATCTCCCTACACTGGGAATGTAGAGGAATCTTTACCCTGTATCTAATCTCCCTACACTGCGAATGTAGAGGAATATTTTTCCTGTATCTAATCTCCCTACACTGCGAATGTCGAGGAATCTTTACCCTGTATCTAATCTCCCTATACTGGGAATGTAGAGGAATCTTTATCCTGTATCTAATCTCCCTACACTGCGAATGTAGAGGAATATTTATCCTGTATCTAATCTCCCTACACTGCGAATGTCGAGGAATCTTTACCCTGTATCTAATCTCCCTACACTGCGAATGTAGAGGAATATTTATCCTGTATCTAATCTCCCTACACTACGAATGTCGAGGAATCTTTACCCTGTATCTAATCTCCCTATACTGGGAATGTAGAGGAATCTTTATCATGTATCTAATCTCCCTGCACTGCGAATGTAGAGGAATATTTATCCTGTATCTAATCTCCCTACACTGCGAATGTCGAGGAATCTTTATCCTGTATCTAATCTCCCTATACTGCGAATGTCGAGGAATCTTTACCCTTTATCTAATCTCCCTATAATGCGAATGTAGAGGAATCTTTATCCTGTATCTAATCTCCCTACACTGGGAATGTCGAGGAATCTTTATCCTGTATATAATCTCCCTATACTGGGAATGTAGAGGAATCTTTACCCTGTATCTGATCTCCCTATACTGGGAATGTGGAGGAATCTTTATCCTGTATCTAATCTCCCTATACTGGGAATCTAGAGGAATCTTTATCCTGTATCTAATCTCCCTATACTGCAAATGTAGAGGAATCTTTATCCTGTATCTCATCTCCCTATACTGGGAATGTAGAGGAATCTTTACCCTGTATCTAATCTCCCTATACTGGGAATGTAGAGGAATCTTTATCCTGTATCTAATCTCCCTATACAGGGAATGTAGAGGAATCTTTATCCTGTATCTAATCTTCCTATACTGGGAATGTAGAGGAATCTTTATCCTGTATCTAATCTCCCTATACTGGGAATGTAGAGGAATCTTTACCCTGCATCTAATCTCCCTATACTGGGGATGTAGAGGAATATTTCCCTTTATCAAATCTCCCTATACTGAGAATGTAGAGGAATCTTTATCCTGTATCTAATCTCCCTATACTGGGAATGTAGAGGAATCTTTATCCTGTATCTAATCTCCCTACACTGGGAATGTAGAGGAATCTTTAGCCTGTATCTAACCTCCCTACACTGGGAATGTAGAGGAATCTTTACCCTGTATCTAATCTCCCTATACTGGGAATGTAGAGGAATCTTTATCCTGTATCTAATCTCCCGATACTGGGAATGTCGAGGAATCTTTATCCTGTATCTAATCTCCCTATACTGGGAATGTAGAGGAATCTTTATCCTGTATCTAATCTCCCGCTACTGGGAATGTCGAGGAATCTTTATCCTGTATCTAATCTCCCGATACTGGGAATGTCGAGGAAACTTTATCCTGTATCTAATCTCCCTATAATGGGAATGTAGAGGAATCTTTATCCTGTATCTAATCTCCCTATACTGGCAATGTAGAGGAAACTTTATCCTGTATCTAATCTCCCTATACTGGGAATGTAGAGGAATCTTTACCCTGTATCTAACCTCCCTACACTGGGAATGTAGAGGAATATTTATCCTGTATCTAATCTCCCTACACTGCGAATGTAGAGGAATCTTTATCCTGTATCTAATCTCCCTGCACTGGGAATGTAGAGGTATCTTTACCCTGTATTTAATCTCCCTATACTGCGAATGTAGAGGAATCTTTATCCTGTATCTAATCTCCCTACACTGGGAATGTAGAGGTATCTTTACCCTGTATCTAATCTCCCTACACTGGGAATGTAGAGGTATCTTTAAACTGTATTTAATCTCCCTACACTGGGAATGTAGAGGTATCTTTACCCTGTATCTAATCTCCCGAGACTGCGAATGTAGAGGAATATTTATCCTGTATCTAATCTCCCTACACTGCGAATGTAGAGGAATATTTATCCTGTATCTAATCTCCCTGCACTGGGAATGAAGAGGTATCTTTACCCTGTATTTAATCTCCCTATACTGCGAATGTAGAGGAATCTTTATCCTGTATCTAATCTCCCTACACTGGGAATGTAGAGGTATCTTTACCCTGTATCTAATCTCCCTACACTGGGAATGTAGAGGTATCTTTAAACTGTATTTAATCTCCCTACACTGGGAATGTAGAGGTATCTTTACCCTGTATCTAATCTCCCGAGACTGCGAATGTAGAGGAATATTTATCCTGTATCTAATCTCCCTACACTGCGAATGTAGAGGAATATTTATCCTGTATCTAATCTCCCCACACTGCGAATGTCGAGGAATCTTTACCCTGTATCTAATCTCCCTACACTGCGAATGTCGAGGAATCTTTACCCTGTATCTAATCTCCCTACACTGCGAATGTCGAGGAATCTTTAACCTGTATCTAATCTCCCCACACTGCGAATGTCGAGGAATCTTTACCCTGTATCTAATCTCCCTACACTGCGAATTTCGAGGAATCTTTACCCTCTATCTAATCTCCCTATACTGCGAATGTCGAGGAATCTTTATCCTGTATCTAATCTCCCTATACTGCGAATGTAGAGGAATCTTTACCCTTTATCTAATCTCCCTATAATGCGAATGTAGTGGAATTTGTATCCTGTATCTAATCTCGCGATAATGGGAATGTCGAGGAATCTTTATCCTGTATCTAATCTCCCTTTACTGGAAATGTAGAGGAATCTTTACCCTGTATCTAATCTCCCTATACTGGGAATGTAGAGGAATCTTTATCTTGTATCTAATCTCCCGATACTGGGAATGTCGAGGAATCTTTATCCTGTATCTCATCTCCCTATACTGGGAATGTCGAGGAATCTTTATCCTGTATCTAATCTCCCTATACTGGCAATGCAGAGGAAACTTTATCCTGTATCTAATCTCCCTACACTGGGAATGTAGAGGTATCTTTACCCTGTATCTAATCTCCCTACACTGCGAATGTAGAGGAATATTTTTCCTGTATCTAATCTCCCTACACTGCGAATGTCGAGGAATCTTTACCCTGTATCTAATCTCCCTATACTGGGAATGTAGAGGAATCTTTATCCTGTATCTAATCTCCCTACACTGCGAATGTAGAGGAATATTTATCCTGTATCTAATCTCCCTACACTGCGAATGTCGAGGAATCTTTACCCTGTATCTAATCTCCCTACACTGCGAATGTAGAGGAATATTTATCCTGTATCTAATCTCCCTACACTACGAATGTCGAGGAATCTTTACCCTGTATCTAATCTCACTATACTGGGAATGTAGAGGAATCATTATCATGTATCTAATCTCCCTGCACTGCGAATGTAGAGGAATATTTATCCTGTATCTAATCTCCCTACACTGCGAATGTCGAGGAATCTTTATCCTGTATCTAATCTCCCTATACTGCGAATGTCGAGGAATCTTTACCCTTTATCTAATCTCCCTATAATGCGAATGTAGAGGAATCTTTATCCTGTATCTAATCTCCCTATACTGGGAATGTCGAGGAATCTTTATCCTGTATCTAATCTCCCTATACTGGGAATGTAGAGGAATCTTTACCCTGTATCTGATCTCCCTATACTGGGAATGTGGAGGAATCTTTATCCTGTATCTAATCTCCCTATACTGGGAATCTAGAGGAATCTTTATCCTGTATCTAATCTCCCTATACTGCAAACGTAGAGGAATCTTTATCCTGTATCTCATCTCCCTATACTGGGAATGTAGAGGAATCTTTACCCTGTATCTAATCTCCCTATACTGGGAATGTAGAGGAATCTTTATCCTGCATCTACTCTCCCTATACTGCGCATGTCGAGGAATCTTTACCCTGTATCTAATCTCCCGATACAGGGAATGTAGAGGAATCTTTATCCTGTATCTGATCTCCCTATACTGGGAATGTAGAGGAATCTTTATCCTGTATCTAATCTCCCTATACTGGGAATGTAGAGGAATCTTTACCCTGCATCTAATCTCCCTATACTGGGAATGTAGAGGAATATTTCCCTTTATCAAATCTCCCTATACTGAGAATGTAGAGGAATCTTTACCCTTTATCTAATCTCCCTATAATGCGAATGTAGTGGAATTTTTATCCTGTATCTAATCTCGCGATAATGGGAATGTCGAGGAATCTTTATCCTGTATCTAATCTCCCTATACTGGAAATGTAGAGGAATCTTTACCCTGTATCTAATCTCCCTATACTGGGAATGTAGAGGAATCTTTATCTTGTATCTAATCTCCCGATACTGGGAATGTCGAGGAATCTTTATCCTGTATCTCATCTCCCTATACTGGGAATGTCGAGGAATCTTTATCCTGTATCTAATCTCCCTATACTGGCAATGCAGAGGAAACTTTATCCTGTATCTAATCTCCCTACACTGGGAATGTAGAGGTATCTTTACCCTGTATCTAATCTCCCTACACTGCGAATGTAGAGGAATATTTTTCCTGTATCTAATCTCCCTACACTGCGAATGTCGAGGAATCTTTACCCTGTATCTAATCTCCCTATACTGGGAATGTAGAGGAATCTTTATCCTGTATCTAATCTCCCTACACTGCGAATGTAGAGGAATATTTATCCTGTATCTAATCTCCCTACACTGCGAATGTCGAGGAATCTTTACCCTGTATCTAATCTCCCGACACTGCGAATGTAGAGGAATATTTATCCTGTATCTAATCTCCCTACACTACGAATGTCGAGGAATCTTTACCCTGTATCTAATCTCCCTATACTGGGAATGTAGAGGAATCATTATCATGTATCTAATCTCCCTGCACTGCGAATGTAGAGGAATATTTATCCTGTATCTAATCTCCCTACACTGCGAATGTCGAGGAATCTTTATCCTGTATCTAATCTCCCTATACTGCGAATGTCGAGGAATCTTTACCCTTTATCTAATCTCCCTATAATGCGAATGTAGAGGAATCTTTATCCTGTATCTAATCTCCCTATACTGGGAATGTCGAGGAATCTTTATCCTGTATCTAATCTCCCTATACTGGGAATGTAGATGAATCTTTACCCTGTATCTGATCTCCCTATACTGGGAATGTGGAGGAATCTTTATCCTGTATCTAATCTCCCTATACTGGGAATCTAGAGGAATCTTTATCCTGTATCTAATCTCCCTATACTGCAAACGTAGAGGAATCTTTATCCTGTATCTCATCTCCCTATACTGGGAATGTAGAGGAATCTTTACCCTGTATCTAATCTCCCTATACTGGGAATGTAGAGGAATCTTTATCCTGCATCTACTCTCCCTATACTGCGAATGTCGAGGAATCTTTACCCTGTATCTAATCTCCCTATACAGGGAATGTAGAGGAATCTTTATCCTGTATCTGATCTCCCTATACTGGGAATGTAGAGGAATCTTTATCCTGTATCTAATCTCCCTATACTGGGAATGTAGAGGAATCTTTACCCTGCATCTAATCTCCCTATACTGGGAATGTAGAGGAATATTTCCCTTTATCAAATCTCCCTATACTGAGAATGTAGAGGAATCTTTATCCTGTATCTAATCTCCCTATACTGGGAATGTTGAGGAATCTTTATCCTGTATCTAATCTCCCTACACTGGGAATGTGGAGGAATCTTTAGCCTGTATCTAACCTCCCTACACTGGGAATGTAGAGGAATCTTTACCCTGTATCTAATCTCCCTATACTGGGAATGTAGAGGAATCTTTATCCTGTATCTAATCTCCCGATACTGGGAATGTCGAGGAATCTTTATCCTGTATCTAATCTCCCTATACTGGGAATGTAGAGGAATCTTTATCCTGTATCTAATCTCCCGCTACTGGGAATGTCGAGGAATCTTTATCCTGTATCTAATCTCCCGATACTGGGAATGTCGAGGAATCTTTATCCTGTATCTAATCTCCCTATACTGGGAATGTAGAGGAATCTTTATCCTGTATCTAATCTCCCTATACTGGCAATGTAGAGGAAACTTTATCCTGTATCTAATCTCCCTATACTGGGAATGTAGAGGAATCTTTACCCTGTATCTAACCTCCCTACACTGGGAATGTAGAGGAATATTTACCCTGTATCTAATCTCCCTACACTGCGAATGTAGAGCAATCTTTATCCTGTATCTAATCTCCCTGCACTGGGAATGTAGAGGTATCTTTACACTGTATTTAATCTCCCTATACTGCGAATGTAGAGCAATCTTTATCCTGTATCTAATCTCCCTACACTGGGAATGTAGAGGTATCTTTACCCTGTATCTAATCTCCCTACACTGGGAATGTAGAGGTATCTTTAAACTGTATTTAATCTCCCTACACTGGGAATGTAGAGGTATCTTTACCCTGTATCTAATCTCCCGAGACTGCGAATGTAGAGGAATATTTATCCTGTATCTAATCTCCCTACACTGCGAATGTAGAGGAATATTTATCCTGTATCTAATCTCCCCACACTGCGAATGTCGAGGAATCTTTACCCTGTATCTAATCTCCCTACACTGCGAATGTCGAGGAATCTTTACCCTGTATCTAATCTCCCTACACTGCGAATGTCGAGGAATCTTTAACCTGTATCTAATCTCCCCACACTGCGAATGTCGAGGAATCTTTACCCTGTATCTAATCTCCCTACACTGCGAATTTCGAGGAATCTTTACCCTCTATCTAATCTCCCTATACTGCGAATGTCGAGGAATCTTTATCCTGTATCTAATCTCCCTATACTGCGAATGTAGAGGAATCTTTACCCTTTATCTAATCTCCCTATAATGCGAATGTAGTGGAATTTTTATCCTGTATCTAATCTCGCTATAATGGGAATGTCGAGGAATCTTTATCCTGTATCTAATCTCCCTATACTGGAAATGTAGAGGAATCTTTACCCTGTATCTAATCTCCATATACTGGGAATGTAGAGGAATCTTTATCTTGTATCTAATCTCCCGATCCTGGGAATGTCGAGGAATCTTTATCCTGTATCTCATCTCCCTATACTGGGAATGTCGAGGAATCTTTATCCTGTATCGAATCTCCCTATACTGGCAATGTAGAGGAAACTTTATCCTGTATCTAATCTCCCTACACTGGGAATGTAGAGGTATCTTTACCCTGTATTTAATCTCCCTATACTGCGAATGTAGAGGAATCTTTATCCTGTATCTAATCTCCCTACACTGGGAATGCAGAGGTATCTTTACCCTGTATCTAATCTCCCTACACTGGGAATGTAGAGGTATCTTTACCCTGTATCTAATCTCCCTACACTGGGAATGTAGAGGTATCTTTACCCTGTATTTAATCTCCCTACACTGGGAATGTAGAGGTATCTTTACCCTGTATCTAATCTCCCGAGACTGCGAATGTCGAGGAATATTTACCCTGTATCTAATCTCCCTACACTGCGAATGTAGAGGAATATTTATCCTGTATCTAATCTCCCTACACTACGAATGTCGAGGAATCTTTACCCTGTATCTAATCTCCCTATACTGGGAATGTAGAGGAATCATTATCATGTATCTAATCTCCCTGCACTGCGAATGTAGAGGAATATTTATCCTGTATCTAATCTCCCTACACTGCGAATGTCGAGGAATCTTTATCCTGTATCTAATCTCCCTATACTGCGAATGTCGAGGAATCTTTACCCTTTATCTAATCTCCCTATAATGCGAATGTAGAGGAATCTTTATCCTGTATCTAATCTCCCTATACTGGGAATGTCGAGGAATCTTTATCCTGTATCTAATCTCGCTATACTGGGAATGTAGAGGAATCTTTACCCTGTATCTGATCTCCCTATACTGGGAATGTGGAGGAATCTTTATCATGTATCTAATCTCCCTATACTGGGAATCTAGAGGAATCTTTATCCTGTATCTAATCTCCCTATACTGCAAACGTAGAGGAATCTTTATCCTGTATCTCATCTCCCTATACTGGGAATGTAGAGGAATCTTTACCCTGTATCTAATCTCCCTATACTGGGAATGTAGAGGAATCTTTATCCTGCATCTACTCTCCCTATACTGCGAATGTCGAGGAATCTTTACCCTGTATCTAATCTCCCTATACAGGGAATGTAGAGGAATCTTTATCCTGTATCTGATCTCCCTATACTGGGAATGTAGAGGAATCTTTATCCTGTATCTAATCTCCCTATACTGGGAATGTAGAGGAATCTTTACCCTGCATCTAATCTCCCTATACTGGGAATGTAGAGGAATATTTCCCTTTATCAAATCTCCCTATACTGAGAATGTAGAGGAATCTTTATCCTGTATCTAATCTCCCTATACTGGGAATGTTGAGGAATCTTTATCCTGTATCTAATCTCCCTACACTGGGAATGTAGAGGAATCTTTAGCCTGTATCTAACCTCCCTACACTGGGAATGTAGAGGAATCTTTACCCTGTATCTAATCTCCCTATACTGGGAATGTAGAGGAATCTTTATCCTGTATCTAATCTCCCGATACTGGGAATGTCGAGGAATCTTTATCCTGTATCTAATCTCCCTATACTGGGAATGTAGAGGAATCTTTATCCTGTATCTAATCTCCCGCTACTGGGAATGTCGAGGAATCTTTATCCTGTATCTAATCTCCCGATACTGGGAATGTCGAGGAATCTTTATCCTGTATCTAATCTCCCTATACTGGGAATGTAGAGGAATCTTTATCCTGTATCTAATCTCCCTATACTGGCAATGTAGAGGAAACTTTATCCTGTATCTAATCTCCCTATACTGGGAATGTAGAGGAATCTTTATCCTTTATCTAATCTCCCTATACTGGCAATGTAGAGGAATCTTTACCCTGTATCTAACCTCCCTACACTGGGAATGTAGAGGAATATTTACCCTGTATCTAATCTCCCTACACTGCGAATGTAGAGCAATCTTTATCCTGTATCTAATCTCCCTGCACTGGGAATGTAGAGGTATCTTTACACTGTATTTAATCTCCCTATACTGCGAATGTAGAGCAATCTTTATCCTGTATCTAATCTCCCTACACTGGGAATGTAGAGGTATCTTTACCCTGTATCTAATCTCCCTACACTGGGAATGTAGAGGTATCTTTAAACTGTATTTAATCTCCCTACACTGGGAATGTAGAGGTATCTTTACCCTGTATCTAATCTCCCGAGACTGCGAATGTAGAGGAATATTTATCCTGTATCTAATCTCCCTACACTGCGAATGTAGAGGAATATTTATCCTGTATCTAATCTCCCCACACTGCGAATGTCGAGGAATCTTTACCCTGTATCTAATCTCCCTACACTGCGAATGTCGAGGAATCTTTACCCTGTATCTAATCTCCCTACACTGCGAATGTCGAGGAATCTTTAACCTGTATCTAATCTCCCCACACTGCGAATGTCGAGGAATCTTTACCCTGTATCTAATCTCCCTACACTGCGAATTTCGAGGAATCTTTACCCTCTATCTAATCTCCCTATACTGCGAATGTCGAGGAATCTTTATCCTGTATCTAATCTCCCTATACTGCGAATGTAGAGGAATCTTTACCCTTTATCTAATCTCCCTATACTGGCAATGTAGAGGAAACTTTATCCTGTATCTAATCTCCCTACACTGGGAATGTAGAGGTATCTTTACCCTGTATTTAATCTCCCTATACTGCGAATGTAGAGGAATCTTTATCCTGTATCTAATCTCCCTACACTGGGAATGCAGAGGTATCTTTACCCTGTATCTAATCTCCCTACACTGGGAATGTAGAGGTATCTTTACCCTGTATCTAATCTCCCTACACTGGGAATGTAGAGGTATCTTTACCCTGTATTTAATCTCCCTACACTGGGAATGTAGAGGTATCTTTACCCTGTATCTAATCTCCCGAGACTGCGAATGTAGAGGAATATTTATCCTGTATCTAATCTCCCTACACTGCGAATGTAGAGGAATATTTATCCTGTATCTAATCTCCCTACACTGCGAATGTCGAGGAATCTTTTCCCTGTATCTAATCTCCCTACACTGCGAATGTCGAGGAATCTTTACCCTGTATCTAATCTCCCTACACTGCGAATGTCGAGGAATCTTTATCCTGTATCTAATCTCCCTATACTGCGAATGTAGAGGAATCTTTATCCTGTATCTAATCTCCCTATACTGCGAATGTAGAGGAATCTTTACCCTTTATCTAATCTCCCTATAATGCGAATGTAGAGGAACCTTTATCCTGTATCTAATCTCCCTATACTGGGAATGTCGAGGAATCTTTATCCTGTATCTAATCTCCCTATACTGGGAATGTAGAGGAATCTTTACCCGGTATCTAATCTCCCTATATTGGGAATGTGGAGGAATCTTTATCCTGTATCTAATCTCCCTAATCTGCGAATCTAGAGGAATCTTTATCCTGTATCTAATCTCCCTATACTGCGAATGTCGAGGAATCTTTACCCTGTATCTAATCTCCCTATACAGGGAATGTAGAGGAATCTTTATCCTGTATCTAATCTCCCTATAGTGCGAATGTCGAGGAATCTTTATCCTGTATCTAGTCTCCCTACACTGGGAATGTAGAGGTATCTTTACCCTGCATTTAATATCCCTACACTGGGAATGTAGAGGTATCTTTACCCTGTATTTAATCTCCCTACACTGGGAATGTAGAAGGAACTTTATCCTGTATCTAATCTCCCTACACTGGGAATGTAGAGGGAACTTTATCCTGTATCTAATCTCCCGACACTGGGAATGTCGAGGTATCTTTATCCTGTATTTAATCTCCCTATACTGCGAATGTAGAGGAATCTTTATCCTGTATCTAATCTCCCTACACTGGGAATGTAGAGGTATCTTTACCCTGTATTTAATCTCCCTATACTGCGAATGTAGAGGAATCTTTACCCTTTATCTAACCTCCCTACACTGCGAATGTAGTGGAATCTTTATCCCGTATCTAATCTCCCTACACTGGGAATGTCGAGGTATCTTTACCCTGTATTTAAACTCCCTATACTGCGAATGTAGAGGAATCTTTATCCTGCATCTAATCTCCCGACACTGCGAATATAGAGGAATATTTATCCTGTATCTAATCTCCCGACACTGCGAATGTCGAGGAATCTTTACCCTGTATCTAATCTCCCTACACTGCGAATGTAGAGGAATATTTATCCTGTATCTAATCTCCCTACACTGCGAATGTCGAGGAATCTTTACCCTGTATCTAATCTCCCTATACTGGGAATGTAGAGGAATCTTTATCCTGTATCTAATCTCCCTACACTGCGAATGTAGAGGAATATTTATCCTGTATCTAATCTCCCTACACTGCGAATGTCGAGGAATCTTTACCCTGTATCTAATCTCCCTACACTGCGAATGTAGAGGAATATTTATCCTGTATCTAATCTCCCGACACTGCGAATGTCGAGGAATCTTTACCCTGTATCTAATCTCCCGATACTGGGAATGTCGAGGAATCTTTATCCTGTATCTAATCTCCCTATACTGGGAATGTAGAGGAATCTTTATCCTGTATCTAATCTCCCTATACTGGCAATGTAGAGGAAACTTTATCCTGTATCTAATCTCCCTATACTGGGAATGTAGAGGAATCTTTACCCTGTATCTAACCTCCCTACACTGGGAATGTAGAGGAATATTTACCCTGTATCTAATCTCCCTACACTGCGAATGTAGAGCAATCTTTATCCTGTATCTAATCTCCCTGCACTGGGAATGTAGAGGTATCTTTACACTGTATTTAATCTCCCTATACTGCGAATGTAGAGCAATCTTTATCCTGTATCTAATCTCCCTACACTGGGAATGTAGAGGTATCTTTACCCTGTATCTAATCTCCCTACACTGGGAATGTAGAGGTATCTTTAAACTGTATTTAATCTCCCTACACTGGGAATGTAGAGGTATCTTTACCCTGTATCTAATCTCCCGAGACTGCGAATGTAGAGGAATATTTATCCTGTATCTAATCTCCCTACACTGCGAATGTAGAGGAATATTTATCCTGTATCTAATCTCCCCACACTGCGAATGTCGAGGAATCTTTACCCTGTATCTAATCTCCCTACACTGCGAATGTCGAGGAATCTTTACCCTGTATCTAATCTCCCTACACTGCGAATGTCGAGGAATCTTTAACCTGTATCTAATCTCCCCACACTGCGAATGTCGAGGAATCTTTACCCTGTATCTAATCTCCCTACACTGCGAATTTCGAGGAATCTTTACCCTCTATCTAATCTCCCTATACTGCGAATGTCGAGGAATCTTTATCCTGTATCTAATCTCCCTATACTGCGAATGTAGAGGAATCTTTACCCTTTATCTAATCTCCCTATAATGCGAATGTAGTGGAATTTTTATCCTGTATCTAATCTCGCTATAATGGGAATGTCGAGGAATCTTTATCCTGTATCTAATCTCCCTATACTGGAAATGTAGAGGAATCTTTACCCTGTATCTAATCTCCATATACTGGGAATGTAGAGGAATCTTTATCTTGTATCTAATCTCCCGATCCTGGGAATGTCGAGGAATCTTTATCCTGTATCTCATCTCCCTATACTGGGAATGTCGAGGAATCTTTATCCTGTATCGAATCTCCCTATACTGGCAATGTAGAGGAAACTTTATCCTGTATCTAATCTCCCTACACTGGGAATGTAGAGGTATCTTTACCCTGTATTTAATCTCCCTATACTGCGAATGTAGAGGAATCTTTATCCTGTATCTAATCTCCCTACACTGGGAATGCAGAGGTATCTTTACCCTGTATCTAATCTCCCTACACTGGGAATGTAGAGGTATCTTTACCCTGTATCTAATCTCCCTACACTGGGAATGTAGAGGTATCTTTACCCTGTATTTAATCTCCCTACACTGGGAATGTAGAGGTATCTTTACCCTGTATCTAATCTCCCGAGACTGCGAATGTCGAGGAATATTTACCCTGTATCTAATCTCCCTACACTGCGAATGTAGAGGAATATTTATCCTGTATCTAATCTCCCTACACTACGAATGTCGAGGAATCTTTACCCTGTATCTAATCTCCCTATACTGGGAATGTAGAGGAATCATTATCATGTATCTAATCTCCCTGCACTGCGAATGTAGAGGAATATTTATCCTGTATCTAATCTCCCTACACTGCGAATGTCGAGGAATCTTTATCCTGTATCTAATCTCCCTATACTGCGAATGTCGAGGAATCTTTACCCTTTATCTAATCTCCCTATAATGCGAATGTAGAGGAATCTTTATCCTGTATCTAATCTCCCTATACTGGGAATGTCGAGGAATCTTTATCCTGTATCTAATCTCGCTATACTGGGAATGTAGAGGAATCTTTACCCTGTATCTGATCTCCCTATACTGGGAATGTGGAGGAATCTTTATCATGTATCTAATCTCCCTATACTGGGAATCTAGAGGAATCTTTATCCTGTATCTAATCTCCCTATACTGCAAACGTAGAGGAATCTTTATCCTGTATCTCATCTCCCTATACTGGGAATGTAGAGGAATCTTTACCCTGTATCTAATCTCCCTATACTGGGAATGTAGAGGAATCTTTATCCTGCATCTACTCTCCCTATACTGCGAATGTCGAGGAATCTTTACCCTGTATCTAATCTCCCTATACAGGGAATGTAGAGGAATCTTTATCCTGTATCTGATCTCCCTATACTGGGAATGTAGAGGAATCTTTATCCTGTATCTAATCTCCCTATACTGGGAATGTAGAGGAATCTTTACCCTGCATCTAATCTCCCTATACTGGGAATGTAGAGGAATATTTCCCTTTATCAAATCTCCCTATACTGAGAATGTAGAGGAATCTTTATCCTGTATCTAATCTCCCTATACTGGGAATGTTGAGGAATCTTTATCCTGTATCTAATCTCCCTACACTGGGAATGTAGAGGAATCTTTAGCCTGTATCTAACCTCCCTACACTGGGAATGTAGAGGAATCTTTACCCTGTATCTAATCTCCCTATACTGGGAATGTAGAGGAATCTTTATCCTGTATCTAATCTCCCGATACTGGGAATGTCGAGGAATCTTTATCCTGTATCTAATCTCCCTATACTGGGAATGTAGAGGAATCTTTATCCTGTATCTAATCTCCCGCTACTGGGAATGTCGAGGAATCTTTATCCTGTATCTAATCTCCCGATACTGGGAATGTCGAGGAATCTTTATCCTGTATCTAATCTCCCTATACTGGGAATGTAGAGGAATCTTTATCCTGTATCTAATCTCCCTATACTGGCAATGTAGAGGAAACTTTATCCTGTATCTAATCTCCCTATACTGGGAATGTAGAGGAATCTTTATCCTTTATCTAATCTCCCTATACTGGCAATGTAGAGGAATCTTTACCCTGTATCTAACCTCCCTACACTGGGAATGTAGAGGAATATTTACCCTGTATCTAATCTCCCTACACTGCGAATGTAGAGCAATCTTTATCCTGTATCTAATCTCCCTGCACTGGGAATGTAGAGGTATCTTTACACTGTATTTAATCTCCCTATACTGCGAATGTAGAGCAATCTTTATCCTGTATCTAATCTCCCTACACTGGGAATGTAGAGGTATCTTTACCCTGTATCTAATCTCCCTACACTGGGAATGTAGAGGTATCTTTAAACTGTATTTAATCTCCCTACACTGGGAATGTAGAGGTATCTTTACCCTGTATCTAATCTCCCGAGACTGCGAATGTAGAGGAATATTTATCCTGTATCTAATCTCCCTACACTGCGAATGTAGAGGAATATTTATCCTGTATCTAATCTCCCCACACTGCGAATGTCGAGGAATCTTTACCCTGTATCTAATCTCCCTACACTGCGAATGTCGAGGAATCTTTACCCTGTATCTAATCTCCCTACACTGCGAATGTCGAGGAATCTTTAACCTGTATCTAATCTCCCCACACTGCGAATGTCGAGGAATCTTTACCCTGTATCTAATCTCCCTACACTGCGAATTTCGAGGAATCTTTACCCTCTATCTAATCTCCCTATACTGCGAATGTCGAGGAATCTTTATCCTGTATCTAATCTCCCTATACTGCGAATGTAGAGGAATCTTTACCCTTTATCTAATCTCCCTATACTGGCAATGTAGAGGAAACTTTATCCTGTATCTAATCTCCCTACACTGGGAATGTAGAGGTATCTTTACCCTGTATTTAATCTCCCTATACTGCGAATGTAGAGGAATCTTTATCCTGTATCTAATCTCCCTACACTGGGAATGCAGAGGTATCTTTACCCTGTATCTAATCTCCCTACACTGGGAATGTAGAGGTATCTTTACCCTGTATCTAATCTCCCTACACTGGGAATGTAGAGGTATCTTTACCCTGTATTTAATCTCCCTACACTGGGAATGTAGAGGTATCTTTACCCTGTATCTAATCTCCCGAGACTGCGAATGTAGAGGAATATTTATCCTGTATCTAATCTCCCTACACTGCGAATGTAGAGGAATATTTATCCTGTATCTAATCTCCCTACACTGCGAATGTCGAGGAATCTTTTCCCTGTATCTAATCTCCCTACACTGCGAATGTCGAGGAATCTTTACCCTGTATCTAATCTCCCTACACTGCGAATGTCGAGGAATCTTTATCCTGTATCTAATCTCCCTATACTGCGAATGTAGAGGAATCTTTATCCTGTATCTAATCTCCCTATACTGCGAATGTAGAGGAATCTTTACCCTTTATCTAATCTCCCTATAATGCGAATGTAGAGGAACCTTTATCCTGTATCTAATCTCCCTATACTGGGAATGTCGAGGAATCTTTATCCTGTATCTAATCTCCCTATACTGGGAATGTAGAGGAATCTTTACCCGGTATCTAATCTCCCTATATTGGGAATGTGGAGGAATCTTTATCCTGTATCTAATCTCCCTAATCTGCGAATCTAGAGGAATCTTTATCCTGTATCTAATCTCCCTATACTGCGAATGTCGAGGAATCTTTACCCTGTATCTAATCTCCCTATACAGGGAATGTAGAGGAATCTTTATCCTGTATCTAATCTCCCTATAGTGCGAATGTCGAGGAATCTTTATCCTGTATCTAGTCTCCCTACACTGGGAATGTAGAGGTATCTTTACCCTGCATTTAATATCCCTACACTGGGAATGTAGAGGTATCTTTACCCTGTATTTAATCTCCCTACACTGGGAATGTAGAAGGAACTTTATCCTGTATCTAATCTCCCTACACTGGGAATGTAGAGGGAACTTTATCCTGTATCTAATCTCCCGACACTGGGAATGTCGAGGTATCTTTATCCTGTATTTAATCTCCCTATACTGCGAATGTAGAGGAATCTTTATCCTGTATCTAATCTCCCTACACTGGGAATGTAGAGGTATCTTTACCCTGTATTTAATCTCCCTATACTGCGAATGTAGAGGAATCTTTACCCTTTATCTAACCTCCCTACACTGCGAATGTAGTGGAATCTTTATCCCGTATCTAATCTCCCTACACTGGGAATGTCGAGGTATCTTTACCCTGTATTTAAACTCCCTATACTGCGAATGTAGAGGAATCTTTATCCTGCATCTAATCTCCCGACACTGCGAATATAGAGGAATATTTATCCTGTATCTAATCTCCCGACACTGCGAATGTCGAGGAATCTTTACCCTGTATCTAATCTCCCTACACTGCGAATGTAGAGGAATATTTATCCTGTATCTAATCTCCCTACACTGCGAATGTCGAGGAATCTTTACCCTGTATCTAATCTCCCTATACTGGGAATGTAGAGGAATCTTTATCCTGTATCTAATCTCCCTACACTGCGAATGTAGAGGAATATTTATCCTGTATCTAATCTCCCTACACTGCGAATGTCGAGGAATCTTTACCCTGTATCTAATCTCCCTACACTGCGAATGTAGAGGAATATTTATCCTGTATCTAATCTCCCGACACTGCGAATGTCGAGGAATCTTTACCCTGTATCTAATCTCCCAATACTGGGAATGTAGAGGAATCTTTATCCTGTATCTAATCTCCCTTCACTGCGAATGTAGAGGAATATTTATCCTGCATCTAATCTCCCTACACTGCGAATGTCGAGGAATCTTTATCCTGTATCTAATCTCCCTATACTGCGAATGTAGAGGAATCTTTACCCTTTATCTAATCTCCCTATAATGCGAATGTAGAGGAATCTTTATCCTGTATCTAATCTCCCTATACTGGGAATGTCGAGGAATCTTTATCCTGTATCTAATCTCCCTATACTGGGAATGTAGAGGAATCTTTTCCCTGTATCTAATCTCCCTATACTGGGAATGTGGAGGAATCTTTATCCTGTATCTAATCTCCCTATACTGGGAATCTAGAGGAATCTTTATCCTGTATCTAATCTCCCTATACTGCAAATGTAGAGGAATCTTTATCCTGTATCTCATCTCCCTATACTGGGAATGTAGAGGAATCTTTACCCTGTATCTAATCTCCCTATACTGGGAATGTAGAGGAATCTTTATCCTGCATCTACTCTCCCTATACTGCGAATGTCGAGGAATCTTTACCCTGTATCTAATCTCCCTATACAGGGAATGTGGAGGAATCTTTATCCTGTATCTAATCTCCCTATACTGGGAATGTAGAGGAATCTTTACCCTGTATCTAATCTCCCTATACTGGGAATGTAGAGGAATATTTACCCTGTATCAAATCTCCCTATACTGAGAATGTAGAGGAATCTTTATCCTGTATATAATCTCCCTACACTGGGAATGTAGAGGTATCTTTACCCTGTATCTAATCTCCCTACACTGGGAATGTAGAGGTATCTTTACCCTGTATTTAATCTCCCTACACTGGGAATGTAGAGGTATCTTTACCCTGTATCTAATCTCCCGAGACTGCGAATGTAGAGGAATATTTATCCTGTATCTAATCTCCCTACACTGCGAATGTAGAGGAATATTTATCCTGTATCTAATCTCCCTACACTGCGAATGTCGAGGAATCTTTTCCCTGTATCTAATCTCCCTACACTGCGAATGTCGAGGAATCTTTACCCTGTATCTAATCTCCCTACACTGCGAATGTCGAGGAATCTTTATCCTGTATCTAATCTCCCTATACTGCGAATGTAGAGGAATCTTTATCCTGTATCTAATCTCCCTATACTGCGAATGTAGAGGAATCTTTACCCTTTATCTAATCTCCCTATAATGCGAATGTAGAGGAACCTTTATCCTGTATCTAATCTCCCTATACTGGGAATGTCGAGGAATCTTTATCCTGTATCTAATCTCCCTATACTGGGAATGTAGAGGAATCTTTACCCGGTATCTAATCTCCCTATATTGGGAATGTGGAGGAATCTTTATCCTGTATCTAATCTCCCTAATCTGCGAATCTAGAGGAATCTTTATCCTGTATCTAATCTCCCTATACTGCGAATGTCGAGGAATCTTTACCCTGTATCTAATCTCCCTATACAGGGAATGTAGAGGAATCTTTATCCTGTATCTAATCTCCCTATACTGCGAATGTCGAGGAATCTTTATCCTGTATCTAGTCTCCCTACACTGGGAATGTAGAGGTATCTTTACCCTGCATTTAATATCCCTACACTGGGAATGTAGAGGTATCTTTACCCTGTATTTAATCTCCCTACACTGGGAATGTAGAAGGAACTTTATCCTGTATCTAATCTCCCTACACTGGGAATGTAGAGGGAACTTTATCCTGTATCTAATCTCCCGACACTGGGAATGTCGAGGTATCTTTATCCTGTATTTAATCTCCCTATACTGCGAATGTAGAGGAATCTTTATCCTGTATCTAATCTCCCTACACTGGGAATGTAGAGGTATCTTTACCCTGTATTTAATCTCCCTATACTGCGAATGTAGAGGAATCTTTACCCTTTATCTAACCTCCCTACACTGCGAATGTAGTGGAATCTTTATCCCGTATCTAATCTCCCTACACTGGGAATGTCGAGGTATCTTTACCCTGTATTTAAACTCCCTATACTGCGAATGTAGAGGAATCTTTATCCTGCATCTAATCTCCCGACACTGCGAATATAGAGGAATATTTATCCTGTATCTAATCTCCCGACACTGCGAATGTCGAGGAATCTTTACCCTGTATCTAATCTCCCTACACTGCGAATGTAGAGGAATATTTATCCTGTATCTAATCTCCCTACACTGCGAATGTCGAGGAATCTTTACCCTGTATCTAATCTCCCTATACTGGGAATGTAGAGGAATCTTTATCCTGTATCTAATCTCCCTACACTGCGAATGTAGAGGAATATTTATCCTGTATCTAATCTCCCTACACTGCGAATGTCGAGGAATCTTTACCCTGTATCTAATCTCCCTACACTGCGAATGTAGAGGAATATTTATCCTGTATCTAATCTCCCGACACTGCGAATGTTCAGGAATCTTCACGCTGTATCTAATCTCCCTATACTGGGAATGTAGGGGAATCTTTATCCTGTATCTAATCTCCCTTCACTGCGAATGTAGAGGAATATTTATCCTGTATCTAATCTCCCTACACTGCGAATGTCGAGGTATCTTTATCCTGTATCTAATCTCCCTATACTGCGAATGTAGAGGAATCTTTACCCTTTATCTAATCTCCCTATAATGCGAATGTAGAGGAATCTTTATCCTGTATCTAATCTCCCTATACTGGGAATGTCGAGGAATCTTTATCCTGTATCTAATCTCCCTATACTGGGAATGTAGAGGAATCTTTTCCCTGTATCTAATCTCCCTATACTGGGAATGTGGAGGAATCTTTATCCTGTATCTAATCTCCCTATACTGGGAATCTAGAGGAATCTTTATCCTGTATCTAATCTCCCTATACTGCAAATGTAGAGGAATCTTTATCCTGTATCTCATCTCCCTATACTGGGAATGTAGAGGAATCTTTACCCTGTATCTAATCTCCCTATACTGGGAATGTAGAGGAATCTTTATCCTGCATCTACTCTCCCTATACTGCGAATGTCGAGGAATCTTTACCCTGTATCTAATCTCCCTATACAGGGAATGTGGAGGAATCTTTATCCTGTATCTAATCTCCCTATACTGGGAATGTAGAGGAATCTTTACCCTTTATCTAATCTCCCTATACTGGGAATGGAGAGGAATATTTACCCTGTATCAAATCTCCCTATACTGAGAATGTAGAGGAATCTTTATCCTGTATATAATCTCCTTATACTGGGAATGTAGAGGAATCTTTATCCTGTATCTAATCTCCCTACACTGGGAATGTAGAGGAATCTTTACCCTGTATCTAACCTCCCTGCACTGGGAATGTACAGGAATCTTTACCCTGTATCTAATCTCCCTATACTGGGAATGTAGAGGAATCTTTATCCTGTATCTAATCTCCCGATACTGGGAATGTCGAGGAATCTTTATCCTGTATCTAATCTCCCTATACTGGGAATGTAGAGGAATCTTTATCCTGTATCTAATCTCCCGATACTGGGAATGTCGAGGAATCTTTATCCTGTATCTAATCTCCCGATACTGGGAATGTCGAGGAATCTTTACCCTGTATCTAATCTCCCTACACTGCGAATGTAAAGGAATATTTATCCTGTATCTAATCTCCCTACACTGCGAATGTCGAGGAATCTTTACCCTGTATCTAATCTCCCTATACTGGGAATGTAGAGGAATCTTTATCCTGTATCTAATCTCCCTGCACTGCGAATGTAGAGGAATATTTATCCTGTATCTAATCTCCATACACAGCGAATGTCGAGGAATCTTTACCCTGTATCTAATCTCCCTACACTGCGAATGTAGAGGAATATTTATCCTGTATCTAATCTCCCTACACTGCGAATGTCGAGGAATCTTTACCCTGTATCTAATCTCCCTATACTGGGAATGTAGAGGAATCTTTATCCTGTATCTAATCTCCCTACACTGCGAATGTCGAGGAATCTTTATCCTGTATCTAATCTCCCTATACTGCGAATGTAGAGGAATCTTTACCCTTTATCTAATCTCCCTATAATGTGAATGTAGAGGAATCTTTATCCTGTATCTAATCTCCCTATACTGGGAATGTAGAGGAATCTTTACCCTGTATCTAATCTCCCTATACTGGGAATGTAGAGGAATCTTTATCCTGCATCTACTCTCCCTATACTGCGAATGTCGAGGAATCTTTACCCTGTATCTAATCTCCTTATACAGGGAATGTAGAGGAATCTTTATCCTGTATCTAATCTCCCTATACTGGGAATGTAGAGGAATCTTTACCCTGTATCTAATCTCCCTATACTGGGAATGTAGAGGAATATTTACCCTGTATCAAATCTCCCTATACTGAGAATGTAGAGGAATCTTTATCCTGTATATAATCTCCCTATACTGGGAATGTCGAGGAATCTTTATCCTGTATCTAATCTCCCTACACTGGGAATGCAGAGGTACCTTTACCCTGTATCTAATCTCCCTACACTGGGAATGTAGAGGTATCTTTACCCTGTATTTAATCTCCCTACACTGGGAATGTAGAGGTATCTTTACCCTGTATCTAATCTCCCGACACTGCGAATGTAGAGGAATATTTATCCTGTACCTAATCTCCCGACACTGCGAATGTAGAGGAATATTTATCCTGTATCTAATCTCCCTACACTGCGAATGTCGAGGAATCTTTTCCCTGTATCTAATCTCCCTACACTGCGAATGTCGAGGAATCTTTACCCTGTATCTAATCTCCCTACACTGCGAATGTCGAGGAATCTTTATCCTGTATCTAATCTCCCTATACTGCGAATGTCGAGGAATCTTTATCCTGTATCTAATCTCCCTATACTGCGAATGTAGAGGAATCTTTATCCTGTATCTAATCTCCCTATACTGCGAATGTAGAGGAATCTTTACCCTTGATATAATCTCCCGATAATGCGAATGTAGAGGAATCTTTATCCTGTATCTAATCTCCCTATACTGGGAATGTCGAGGAATCTTTATCCTGTATCTAATCTCCCTATACTGGGAATGTAGAGGAATCTTTACCCGGTATCTAATCTCCCTATATTGGGAATGTGGAGGAATCTTTATCCTGTATCTAATCTCCCTATACTGCGAATGTAGAGGAATCTTTATCCTGTCTCTCATCTCCCTATACTGGGAATGTAGAGGAATCTTTACCCTGTATCTAATCTCCCTATACTGCGAATGTCGAGGAATCTTTACCCTGTATCTAATCTCCCTATATAGGGAATGTAGAGGAATCTTTATCCTGTATCTAATCTCCCTATACTGCGAATGTCGAGGAATCTTTATCCTGTATCTAATCTGCCTACACTGGGAATGTAGAGGTATCTTTACCCTGTATTTAATATCCCTACACTGGGATGGTAGAGGTATCTTTACCCTGTATTTAATCTCCCAACACTGCGAATGTAGAGGGAACTTTATCCTGTATCTAATCTCCCTACACTGGGAATGTAGATGGAACTTTATCCTGTATCTAATCTCCCGACACTGGGAATGTCGAGGTATCTTTATCCTGTATTTAATCTCCCTATACTGCGAATGTAGAGGAATCTTTATCCTGTATCTAATCTCCCTACACTGGGAATGTAGAGGTATCTTTACCCTGTATTTAATCTCCCGATACTGCGAACGTAGAGGAATCTTTACCCTGTACCTAACCTCCCTACACTGCGAATGTAGTGGAATCTTTATCCCGTATCTAATCTCCCTACACTGGGAATGTTTAGGTATCTTTACCCTGTATTTAAACTCGCTATACTGCGAATGTAGAGGAATCTTTATCCTGTATCTAATCTCCCTACACTGGGAATGTAGAGGTATCTTTACCCTGTATTTAATCTCCCTACACTGGGAATGTAGAGGTATCTTTACCCTGTATCTAATCTCCCGACACTGCGAATGTAGAGGAATATTTATCCTGTATCTAATCTCCCGACACTGCGAATGTCGAGGAATCTTTACCCTGTATCTAATCTCCCTACACTGCGAATGTGGAGGAATATTTATCCTGTATCTAATCTCCCTACACTGCGAATATCGAGGAATCTTTACCCTGTATCTAATCTCCCTATACTGGGAATGTAGAGGAATCTTTATCCTGTATCTAATCTCCCTACACTGCGAATGTAGAGGAATATTTATCCTGTATCTAATCTCCCTACACTGCGAATGTCGAGGAATCTTTACCCTGTATCTAATCTCCCTACACTGCGAATGTAGAGGAATATTTATCCTGTATCTAATCTCCCTACACTGCGAATGTCGAGGAATCTTTACCCTGTATCTAATCTCCCTATACTGGGAATGTAGAGGAATCTTTATCCTGTATCTAATCTCCCTTCACTGCGAATGTAGAGGAATATTTATCCTGTATCTAATCTCCCTACACTGCGAATGTCGAGGAATCTTTATCCTGTATCTAATCTCCCTATACTGCGAATGTAGAGGAATCTTTACCCTTTATCTAATCTCCCTATAATGCGAATGTAGAGGAATCTTTATCCTGTATCTAATCTCCCTATACTGGGAATGTCGACGAATCTTTATCCTGTATCTAATCTCCCTATACTGGGAATGTAGAGGAATCTTTACCCTGTATCTAATCTCCCTATACTGGGAATGTGGAGGAATCTTTATCCTGTATCTAATCTCCCTATACTGGGAATGTAGAGGAATATTTACCCTGTATCAAATCTCTCTATACTGAGAATGTAGAGGAATCTTTATCCTGTATCTAATCTCCCTATACTGGGAATGTAGAGGAATCTTTATCCTGTTTCTAATCTCCCTACACTGGGAATGTAGAGGAATCTTTAGCCTGTATCTAACCTCCCTACACTGGGAATGTAGAGGAATCTTTACCCTGTATCTAATCTCCCTATACTGGGAATGTAGAGGAATCTTTATCCTGTATCTGATCTCCCGATACTGGGAATGTCGAGGAATCTTTATCCTGTATCTAATCTCCCTATACTGGGAATGTAGAGGAATCTTTATCCTGTATCTAATCTCCCGATACTGGGAATGTCGAGGAATCTTTATCCTGTATCTAATCTCCCGATACTGGGAATGTCGAGGAATCTTTACCCTGTATCTAATCTCCCTACACTGCGAATGTAGAGGAATCTTTATCCTGTATCTAATCTCCCTATACTGCGAATGTCGAGGAATCTTTATCCTGTATCTAATCTGCCTACACTGGGAATGTAGAGGTATCTTTACCCTGTATTTAATATCCCTACACTGGGATGGTAGAGGTATCTTTACCCTGTATTTAATCTCCCAACACTGCGAATGTAGAGGGAACTTTATCCTGTATCTAATCTCCCTACACTGGGAATGTAGATGGAACTTTATCCTGTATCTAATCTCCCGACACTGGGAATGTCGAGGTATCTTTATCCTGTATTTAATCTCCCTATACTGCGAATGTAGAGGAATCTTTATCCTGTATCTAATCTCCCTACACTGGGAATGTAGAGGTATCTTTACCCTGTATTTAATCTCCCGATACTGCGAACGTAGAGGAATCTTTACCCTGTACCTAACCTCCCTACACTGCGAATGTAGTGGAATCTTTATCCCGTATCTAATCTCCCTACACTGGGAATGTTTAGGTATCTTTACCCTGTATTTAAACTCGCTATACTGCGAATGTAGAGGAATCTTTATCCTGTATCTAATCTCCCTACACTGGGAATGTAGAGGTATCTTTACCCTGTATTTAATCTCCCTACACTGGGAATGTAGAGGTATCTTTACCCTGTATCTAATCTCCCGACACTGCGAATGTAGAGGAATATTTATCCTGTATCTAATCTCCCGACACTGCGAATGTCGAGGAATCTTTACCCTGTATCTAATCTCCCTACACTGCGAATGTGGAGGAATATTTATCCTGTATCTAATCTCCCTACACTGCGAATATCGAGGAATCTTTACCCTGTATCTAATCTCCCTATACTGGGAATGTAGAGGAATCTTTATCCTGTATCTAATCTCCCTACACTGCGAATGTAGAGGAATATTTATCCTGTATCTAATCTCCCTACACTGCGAATGTCGAGGAATCTTTACCCTGTATCTAATCTCCCTACACTGCGAATGTAGAGGAATATTTATCCTGTATCTAATCTCCCTACACTGCGAATGTCGAGGAATCTTTACCCTGTATCTAATCTCCCTATACTGGGAATGTAGAGGAATCTTTATCCTGTATCTAATCTCCCTTCACTGCGAATGTAGAGGAATATTTATCCTGTATCTAATCTCCCTACACTGCGAATGTCGAGGAATCTTTATCCTGTATCTAATCTCCCTATACTGCGAATGTAGAGGAATCTTTACCCTTTATCTAATCTCCCTATAATGCGAATGTAGAGGAATCTTTATCCTGTATCTAATCTCCCTATACTGGGAATGTCGAGGAATCTTTATCCTGTATCTAATCTCCCTATACTGGGAATGTAGAGGAATCTTTACCCTGTATCTAATCTCCCTATACTGGGAATGTGGAGGAATCTTTATCCTGTATCTAATCTCCCTATACTGGGAATCTAGAGGAATCTTCATCCTGTATCTAATCTCCCTATACTGCAAATGTAGAGGAATCTTTATCCTGTATCTCATCTCCCTATACTGGGAATGTAGAGGAATCTTTACCCTGTATCTAATCTCCCTATACTGGGAATGTAGAGGAATCTTTATGCTGCATCTACTCTCCCTATACTGCGAATGTCGAGGAATCTTTACCCTGTATCTAATCTCCCTATACAGGGAATGTAGAGGAATCTTTATCCTGTATCTAATCTCCCTATACTGGGAATGTAGAGGAATCTTTACCCTGTATCTAATCTCCCTATACTGGGAATGTAGAGGAATATTTACCCTGTATCAAATCTCTCTATACTGAGAATGTAGAGGAATCTTTATCCTGTATCTAATCTCCCTATACTGGGAATGTAGAGGAATCTTTATCCTGTTTCTAATCTCCCTACACTGGGAATGTAGAGGAATCTTTAGCCTGTATCTAACCTCCCTACACTGGGAATGTAGAGGAATCTTTACCCTGTATCTAATCTCCCTATACTGGGAATGTAGAGGAATCTTTATCCTGTATCTGATCTCCCGATACTGGGAATGTCGAGGAATCTTTATCCTGTATCTAATCTCCCTATACTGGGAATGTAGAGGAATCTTTATCCTGTATCTAATCTCCCGATACTGGGAATGTCGAGGAATCTTTATCCTGTATCTAATCTCCCGATACTGGGAATGTCGAGGAATCTTTACCCTGTATCTAATCTCCCTACACTGCGAATGTAGAGGAATATTTATCCTGTATCTAATCTCCCTACACTGCGAATGTCGAGGAATCTTTACCCTGTATCTAATCTCCCTATACTGGGCATGTAGAGGACTCTTTATCCTGTATCTAATCTCCCTACACTGCGAATGTAGAGGAATATTTATCCTGTATCTAATCTCCCAACACTGCGAATGTCGAGGAATCTTTACCCTGTATCTAATCTCCCTATACTGGGCATGTAGAGGACTCTTTATCCTGTATCTAATCTCCCTACACTGCGAATGTAGAGGAATATTTATCCTGTATCTAATCTCCCTACACTGCGAATGTCGAGGAATCTTTACCCTGTATCTAATCTCCCTATACCGGGAATGTAGAGGAATCTTTATCCTGTATCTAATCTCCCTTCACTGCGAATGTAGAGGAATATTTATCCTGTATCTAATCTCCCTACACTGCGAATGTCGTGGAATCTTTATCCTGTATCTAATCTCCCTATACTGGGAATGTAGAGGTATCTTTACCCTTTATCTAATCTCCCTATAATGCGAATGTAGAGGAATCTTTATCCTGTATCTAATCTCCCTATACTGGGAATGTCGAGGAATCTTTATCCTGTATCTAATCTCCCTATACTGGGAATGTAGAGGAATCTTTACCCTGTATCTAATCTCCCTATACTGGGAATGTGGAGGAATCTTTATCCTGTATCTAATCTCCCTATACTGGGAATCTAGAGGAATCTTTATCCTGTATCTAATCTCCCTATACTGCAAATGTAGAGAAATCTTTATCCTGTATCTCATCTCCCTATACTGGGAATGTAGAGGAATCTTTACCCTGTATCTAATCTCCCTATACTGGGAATGTAGAGGAATCTTTATCCTGCATCTACTCTCCCTATACTGCGAATGTCGAGGAATCTTTACCCTGTATCTAATCTCCCTAAACAGGGAATGTAGAGGAATCTTTAGCCTGTATCTCATCTCCCTATACTGGGAATGTAGAGGAATCTTTACCCTGTATCTAATCTCCCTATACTGGGAATGTAGAGGAATATTTACCCTGTATCAAATCTCCCTATACTGAGAATGTAGAGGAATCTTTATCCTGTATATAATCTCCCTATACTGGGAATGTAGAGGAATCTTTATCCTACATCTAATCTCCCTACACTGGGAATGTAGAGGAATCTTTAGCCTGTATCTAACCTCCCTACACTGGGAATGTAGAGGAATCTTTACCCTGTATCTAATCTCCCGATACTGGGAATGTCGAGGATTCTTTATCCTGTATCTAATCTCCCTATACTGGGAATGTAGAGGAATCTTTATCCTGTATCTAATCTCCCGATACTGGGAATGTCGAGGAATCTTTATCCTCTATCTAATCTCCCGATACTGGGAATGTAGAGGAATCTTTATCCTGTATCAAATCTCACTATACTGGCAATGTAGAGGAAACTATATCCTGTATCTAATCTCCCTATACTGGGAATGTAGAGGAATCTTTATCCTGTATCTAATCTCCCTATACTGGCAATGTAGAGGAATCTTTACCCTGTATCTAATCTCCCTATACTGGCAATGTAGAGGAATCTTTATCCTGTTTCTAATCTCCCTATACTGGGAATGTAGAGGAGTCTTTATCCTGCATCTAATCTCCCTACACTGGGAATGTAGAGGTATCTTTACCCTGTATTTAATCTCCCTTCACTGGGAATGTAGAGGGAACTTTATCCTGTATCGAATCTCCCTACACTGGGAATGTAGAGGGAACTTTATACTGTATCTAATCTCCCTACACTGGGAATGTAGAGGAATCTTTACCCTGTATCTAACCTCCCTACTCTGGGAATGTAGAGGAATATTTACCCTGTATCTAATCTCCCTACACTGCGAATGTAGAGGAATCTTTATCCTGGATCTAATCTCCCTGCACTGGGAATGTAGAGGTATCTTTACCCTGTATTTAATCTCCCTATACTGCGAATGTAGAGCAATCTTTATCCTGTATCTAATCTCCCTACACTGGGAATGTAGAGGTATCTTTACCCTGTATCTAATCTCCCTACACTGGGAATGTTGAGGTATCTTTAAACTGTATTTAATCTCCCTACACTGGGAATGTAGAGGTATCTTTACCCTGTATCTAATCTCCCGAGACTGCGAATGTAGAGGAATATTTATCCTGTATCTAATCTCCCTACACTGCGAATGTAGAGGAATATTTATCCTGTATCTAATCTCCCCACACTGCGAATGTCGAGGAATCTTTACCCTGTATCTAATCTCCCTACACTGCGAATGTCGAGGAATCTTTACCCTGTATCTAATCTCCCTACACTGCGAATGTCGAGGAATCTTTACCCTGTATCTAATCTCCCCACACTGCGAATGTCGAGGAATCTTTACCCTGTATCTAATCTCCCTACAATGCGAATTTCGAGGAATCTTTACCCTGTATCTAATCTCCCTATGCAGGGAATGTAGAGGAATCTTTATCCTGTATCTAATCTCCCTGTACTGCGAATGTAGAGGAATCTTTACCCTTTATCTAATCTCCCTATAATGCGAATGTAGTGGAATCTTTATCCTGTATCTAATCTCCCGACACTGCGAATGTCGAGGAATCTTTATCCTGTATCTAATCTCCCTATACTGGGAATCTAGAGGAATCTTTATCCTGTATCTAATCTCCCTATACTGCGAATGTAGAGGAATCTTTATCCTGTATCTCATCTCCCTATACTGGGAATGTAGAGGAATCTTTACCCTGTATTTAATCTCCCTATACTGCGAATGTAGAGGAATCTTTATCCTGTATCTAATCTCCCTACACTGGGAATGTAGAGGTATCTTTACCCTGTGTCTAATCTCCCTACACTGGGAATGTAGAGGAATCTTTATCCTGTATCTAATCTCCCAACACTGCGAATGTCGAGGAATCTTTACCCTGTATCTAATCTCCCTACACTGCGAATGTAGAGGAATATTTATCCTGTATCTAATCTCCCTACACTGCGAATGTCGAGGAATCTTTACCCTGTATCTAATCTCCCTATACTGGGAATGTAGAGGAATCTTTATCCTGTATCTAATCTCCCTTCACTGCGAATGTAGAGGAATATTTATCCTGTATCTAATCTCCCTACACTGCGAATGTCGTGGAATCTTTATCCTGTATCTAATCTCCCTATACTGGGAATGTAGAGGTATCTTTACCCTTTATCTAATCTCCCTATAATGCGAATGTAGAGGAATCTTTATCCTGTATCTAATCTCCCTATACTGGGAATGTCGAGGAATCTTTATCCTGTATCTAATCTCCCTATACTGGGAATGTAGAGGAATCTTTACCCTGTATCTAATCTCCCTATACTGGGAATGTGGAGGAATCTTTATCCTGTATCTAATCTCCCTATACTGGGAATCTAGAGGAATCTTTATCCTGTATCTAATCTCCCTATACTGCAAATGTAGAGGAATCTTTATCCTGTATCTCATCTCCCTATACTGGGAATCTAGAGGAATCTTTATCCTGTATCTAATCTCCCTATACTGCAAATGTAGAGGAATCTTTATCCTGTATCTCATCTCCCTATACTGGGAATGTAGAGGAATCTTTACCCTGTATCTAATCTCCCTATACTGGGAATGTGGAGGAATCTTTATCCTGTATCTAATCTCCCTATACTGGGAATCTAGAGGAATCTTTATCCTGTATCTAATCTCCCTATACTGCAAATGTAGAGGAATCTTTATCCTGTATCTAATCTCCCTATACTGGGAATGTAGAGGAATCTTTATCCTGCATCTACTCTCCCTATACTGCGAATGTCGAGGAATCTTTACCCTGTATCTAATCTCCCTAAACAGGGAATGTAGAGGAATCTTTATCCTGTATCTCATCTCCCTATACTGGGAATGTAGAGGAATCTTTACCCTGTATCTAATCTCCCTATTCTGGGAATGTAGAGGAATATTTACCCTGTATCAAATCTCCCTATACTGAGAATGTAGAGGAATCTTTATCCTGTATATAATCTCCCTATACTGGGAATGTAGAGGAATCTTTATCCTACATCTAATCTCCCTACACTGGGAATGTAGAGGAATCTTTAGCCTGTATCTAACCTCCCTACACTGGGAATGTAGAGGAATCTTTACCCTGTATCTAATCTCCCGATACTGGGAATGTCGAGGATTCTTTATCCTGTATCTAATCTCCCTATACTGGGAATGTAGAGGAATCTTTATCCTGTATCTAATCTCCCGATACTGGGAATGTCGAGGAATCTTTATCCTCTATCTAATCTCCCGATACTGGGAATGTAGAGGAATCTTTATCCTGTATCAAATCTCACTATACTGGCAATGTAGAGGAAACTATATCCTGTATCTAATCTCCCTATACTGGGAATGTAGAGGAATCTTTATCCTGTATCTAATCTCCCTATACTGGCAATGTAGAGGAATCTTTACCCTGTATCTAATCTCCCTATACTGGCAATGTAGAGGAATCTTTATCCTGTTTCTAATCTCCCTATACTGGGAATGTAGAGGAGTCTTTATCCTGCATCTAATCTCCCTACACTGGGAATGTAGAGGTATCTTTACCCTGTATTTAATCTCCCTTCACTGGGAATGTAGAGGGAACTTTATCCTGTATCGAATCTCCCTACACTGGGAATGTAGAGGGAACTTTATACTGTATCTAATCTCCCTACACTGGGAATGTAGAGGAATCTTTACCCTGTATCTAACCTCCCTACTCTGGGAATGTAGAGGAATATTTACCCTGTATCTAATCTCCCTACACTGCGAATGTAGAGGAATCTTTATCCTGGATCTAATCTCCCTGCACTGGGAATGTAGAGGTATCTTTACCCTGTATTTAATCTCCCTATACTGCGAATGTAGAGCAATCTTTATCCTGTATCTAATCTCCCTACACTGGGAATGTAGAGGTATCTTTACCCTGTATCTAATCTCCCTACACTGGGAATGTTGAGGTATCTTTAAACTGTATTTAATCTCCCTACACTGGGAATGTAGAGGTATCTTTACCCTGTATCTAATCTCCCGAGACTGCGAATGTAGAGGAATATTTATCCTGTATCTAATCTCCCTACACTGCGAATGTAGAGGAATATTTATCCTGTATCTAATCTCCCCACACTGCGAATGTCGAGGAATCTTTACCCTGTATCTAATCTCCCTACACTGCGAATGTCGAGGAATCTTTACCCTGTATCTAATCTCCCTACACTGCGAATGTCGAGGAATCTTTACCCTGTATCTAATCTCCCCACACTGCGAATGTCGAGGAATCTTTACCCTGTATCTAATCTCCCTACAATGCGAATTTCGAGGAATCTTTACCCTGTATCTAATCTCCCTATGCAGGGAATGTAGAGGAATCTTTATCCTGTATCTAATCTCCCTGTACTGCGAATGTAGAGGAATCTTTACCCTTTATCTAATCTCCCTATAATGCGAATGTAGTGGAATCTTTATCCTGTATCTAATCTCCCGACACTGCGAATGTCGAGGAATCTTTATCCTGTATCTAATCTCCCTATACTGGGAATCTAGAGGAATCTTTATCCTGTATCTAATCTCCCTATACTGCGAATGTAGAGGAATCTTTATCCAGTATCTCATCTCCCTATACTGGGAATGTAGAGGAATCTTTACCCTGTATTTAATCTCCCTATACTGCGAATGTAGAGGAATCTTTATCCTGTATCTAATCTCCCTACACTGGGAATGTAGAGGTATCTTTACCCTGTGTCTAATCTCCCTACACTGGGAATGTAGAGGTATCTTTACCCTGTATCTAATCTCCCTACACTGGGAATGTAGAGGAATCTTTATCCTGTATCTAATCTCCCGATACTGGGAATGTCGAGGAATCTTTATCCTGTATCTAATCTCCCGATACTGGGAATGTAGAGGAATCTTTATCCTGTATCAAATCTCACTATACTGGCAATGTAGAGGAAACTATATCCTGTATCTAATCTCCCTATACTGGGAATGTAGAGGAATCTTTATCCTGTATCTAATCTCCCTATACTGGCAATATAGAGGAATCTTTACCCTGTATCTAATCTCCCTATACTGGCAATGTAGAGGAATCTTTATCCTGTTTCTAATCTCCCTATACTGGGAATGTAGAGGAGTCTTTATCCTGCATCTAATCTCCCTACACTGGGAATGTAGAGGTATCTTTACCCTGTATTTAATCTCCCTTCACTGGGAATGTAGAGGGAACTTTATCCTGTATCGAATCTCCCTACACTGGGAATGTAGAGGGAACTTTATACTGTATCTAATCTCCCTACACTGGGAATGTAGAGGAATCTTTACCCTGTATCTAACCTCCCTACTCTGGGAATGTAGAGGAATATTTACCCTGTATCTAATCTCCCTACACTGCGAATGTAGAGGAATCTTTATCCTGGATCTAATCTCCCTGCACTGGGAATGTAGAGGTATCTTTACCCTGTATTTAATCTCCCTATACTGCGAATGTAGAGCAATCTTTATCCTGCATCTAATCTCCCTACACTGGGAATGTAGAGGTATCTTTACCCTATATCTAATCTCCATACACTGGGAATGTTGAGGTATCTTTAAACTGTATTTAATCTCCCTACACTGGGAATGTAGAGGTATCTTTACCCTGTATCTAATCTCCCGAGACTGCGAATGTAGAGGAATATTTATCCTGTATCTAATCTCCCTACACTGCGAATGTAGAGGAATATTTATCCTGTATCTAATCTCCCCACACTGCGAATGTCGAGGAATCTTTACCCTGTATCTAATCTCCCTACACTGCGAATGTCGAGGAATCTTTACCCTGTATCTAATCTCCCTACACTGCGAATGTCGAGGAATCTTTACCCTGTATCTAATCTCCCCACACTGCGAATGTCGAGGAATCTTTACCCTGTATCTAATCTCCCTACAATGCGAATTTCGAGGAATCTTTACCCTGTATCTAATCTCCCTATACTGCGAATGTCGAGGAATCTTTATCCTGTATCTAATCTCCCTGTACTGCGAATGTAGAGGAATCTTTACCCTTTATCTAATCTCCCTATAATGCGAATGTAGTGGAATCTTTATCCTGTATCTAATCTCCCGACACTGCGAATGTCGAGGAATCTTTATCCTGTATCTAATCTCCCTATACTGGGAATCTAGAGGAATCTTTATCCTGTATCTAATCTCCCTATACTGCGAATGTAGAGGAAACTTTATCCTGTATCTCATCTCCCTATACTGGGAATCTAGAGGAATCTTTATCCTGTATCTAATCTCCCTATACTGCGAATGTAGAGGAATCTTTATCCTGTATCTCATCTCCCTATACTGGGAATGTAGAGGAATCTTTACCCTGTATTTAATCTCCCTATACTACGAATGTAGAGGAATCTTTATCCTGTATCTAATCTCCCTACACTGGGAATGTAGAGGTATCTTTACCCTGTGTCTAATCTCCCTACACTGGGAATGTAGAGGTATCTTTACCCTGTATCTAATCTCCCTACACTGGGAATGTAGAGGTATCTTTACCCTGTATTTAATCTCCCTACACTGGGAATGTAGAGGTATCTTTACCCTGTATCTAATCTCCCTGCACTGCGAATGTAGAGGAATATTTATCCTGTATCTAAACTCCCTACACTGCGAATGTAGGGGAATATTTATCCTGTATCTAATCTCCATACACTGCGAATGTCGAGGAATCTTTTCCATTCATCTAATCTCCCTACACTGCGAATGTCGAGGAATCTTTACCCTGTATCTAATCTCCCTACACTGCGAATGTCGAGGAATCTTTACCCTGTATCTAATCTCCCTACACTGCGAATGTCGAGGAATCTTTACCCTGTATCTAATCTCCCTATACTGCGAATGTCGAGGAACCTTTATCCTGTATCTAATCTCCCTATACTGCGAATGTCGAGGAATATTTACCCTGTATCTAATCTCCCTATACTGCGAATGTCGAGGAATCTTTACCCTGTATCTAATCTCCCTATACTGCGAATGTCGAGGAATCTTTATCCTGTATCTAATCTCCCTATACTGCGAATGTAGAGGAATCTTTACCCTTTATCTAATCTCCCGATAATGCGAATGTGGAGGAATCTTTATCCTGTATCGAATCTCCCTATACTGGGAATGTAGAGGAATCTTTATCCTGTATCTAATCTCCCTATACTGCGAATGTAGAGGAATCTTTATCCTGTCTCTCATCTCCCTATACTGGGAATGTCGAGGAATCTTTACCCTGTGTCTAATCTCCCTACACTGGGAATGTAGAGGAATCTTTATCCTGTATCTAATCTCCCAACACTGCGAATGTCGAGGAATCTTTACCCTGTATCTAATCTCCCTACACTGCGAATGTAGAGGAATATTTATCCTGTATCTAATCTCCCTACACTGCGAATGTCGAGGAATCTTTACCCTGTATCTAATCACCCTATACTGGGAATGTAGAGGAATCTTTATCCTGTATCTAATCTCCCTTCACTGCGAATGTAGAGGAATATTTATCCTGTATCTAATCTCCCTACACTGCGAATGTCGTGGAATCTTTATCCTGTATCTAATCTCCCTATACTGGGAATGTAGAGGTATCTTTACCCTTTATCTAATCTCCCTATAATGCGAATGTAGAGGAATGTTTATCCTGTATCTAATCTCCCTATACTGGGAATGTCGAGGAATCTTTATCCTGTATCTAATCTCCCTATACTGGGAATGTAGAGGAATCTTTACCCTGTATCTAATCTCCCTATACTGGGAATGTGGAGGAATCTTTATCCTGTATCTAATCTCCCTATACTGGGAATCTAGAGGAATCTTTATCCTGTATCTAATCTCCCTATACTGCAAATGTAGAGGAATCTTTATCCTGTATCTCATCTCCCTATACTGGGAATGTAGAGGAATCTTTACCCTGTATCTAATCTCCCTATACTGGGAATGTAGAGGAATCTTTATCCTGCATCTACTCTCCCTATACTGCGAATGTCGAGGAATCTTTACCCTGTATCTAATCTCCCTAAACAGGGAATGTAGAGGAATCTTTATCCTGTATCTCATCTCCCTATACTGGGAATGTGGAGGAATCTTTACCCTGTATCTAATCTCCCTATACTGGGAATGTAGAGGAATATTTACCCTGTATCAAATCTCCCTATACTGAGAATGTAGAGGAATCTTTATCCTGTATATAATCTCCCTATACTGGGAATGTAGAGGAATCTTTATCCTACATCTAATCTCCCTACACTGGGAATGTAGAGGAATCTTTAGCCTGTATCTAACCTCCCTACACTGGGAATGTAGAGGAATCTTTACCCTGTATCTAATCTCCCGATACTGGGAATGTCGAGGATTCTTTATCCTGTATCTAATCTCCCTATACTGGGAATGTAGAGGAATCTTTATCCTGTATCTAATCTCCCGATACTGGGAATGTCGAGGAATCTTTATCCTCTATCTAATCTCCCGATACTGGGAATGTAGAGGAATCTTTATCCTGTATCAAATCTCACTATACTGGCAATGTAGAGGAAACTATATCCTGTATCTAATCTCCCTATACTGGGAATGTAGAGGAATCTTTATCCTGTATCTAATCTCCCTATACTGGCAATGTAGAGGAATCTTTACCCTGTATCTAATCTCCCTATACTGGCAATGTAGAGGAATCTTTATCCTGTTTCTAATCTCCCTATACTGGGAATGTAGAGGAGTCTTTATCCTGCATCTAATCTCCCTACACTGGGAATGTAGAGGTATCTTTACCCTGTATTTAATCTCCCTTCACTGGGAATGTAGAGGGAACTTTATCCTGTATCGAATCTCCCTACACTGGGAATGTAGAGGGAACTTTATACTGTATCTAATCTCCCTACACTGGGAATGTAGAGGAATCTTTACCCTGTATCTAACCTCCCTACTCTGGGAATGTAGAGGAATATTTACCCTGTATCTAATCTCCCTACACTGCGAATGTAGAGGAATCTTTATCCTGGATCTAATCTCCCTGCACTGGGAATGTAGAGGTATCTTTACCCTGTATTTAATCTCCCTATACTGCGAATGTAGAGCAATCTTTATCCTGTATCTAATCTCCCTACACTGGGAATGTAGAGGTATCTTTACCCTGTATCTAATCTCCCTACACTGGGAATGTTGAGGTATCTTTAAACTGTATTTAATCTCCCTACACTGGGAATGTAGAGGTATCTTTACCCTGTATCTAATCTCCCGAGACTGCGAATGTAGAGGAATATTTATCCTGTATCTAATCTCCCTACACTGGGAATGTAGAGGAATATTTATCCTGTATCTAATCTCCCCACACTGCGAATGTCGAGGAATCTTTACCCTGTATCTAATCTCCCTACACTGCGAATGTCGAGGAATCTTTACCCTGTATCTAATCTCCCTACACTGCGAATGTCGAGGAATCTTTACCCTGTATCTAATCTCCCCACACTGCGAATGTCGAGGAATCTTTACCCTGTATCTAATCTCCCTACAATGCGAATTTCGAGGAATCTTTACCCTGTATCTAATCTCCCTATGCAGGGAATGTAGAGGAATCTTTATCCTGTATCTAATCTCCCTGTACTGCGAATGTAGAGGAATCTTTACCCTTTATCTAATCTCCCTATAATGCGAATGTAGTGGAATCTTTATCCTGTATCTAATCTCCCGACACTGCGAATGTCGAGGAATCTTTATCCTGTATCTAATCTCCCTATACTGGGAATCTAGAGGAATCTTTATCCTGTATCTAATCTCCCTATACTGCGAATGTAGAGGAATCTTTATCCTGTATCTCATCTCCCTATACTGGGAATGTAGAGGAATCTTTACCCTGTATTTAATCTCCCTATACTGCGAATGTAGAGGAATCTTTATCCTGTATCTAATCTCCCTACACTGGGAATGTAGAGGTATCTTTACCCTGTGTCTAATCTCCCTACACTGGGAATGTAGAGGTATCTTTACCCTGTATCTAATCTCCCTACACTGGGAATGTAGAGGAATCTTTATCCTGTATCTAATCTCCCGATACTGGGAATGTCGAGGAATCTTTATCCTGTATCTAATCTCCCGATACTGGGAATGTAGAGGAATCTTTATCCTGTATCAAATCTCACTATACTGGCAATGTAGAGGAAACTATATCCTGTATCTAATCTCCCTATACTGGGAATGTAGAGGAATCTTTATCCTGTATCTAATCTCCCTATACTGGCAATATAGAGGAATCTTTACCCTGTATCTAATCTCCCTATACTGGCAATGTAGAGGAATCTTTATCCTGTTTCTAATCTCCCTATACTGGGAATGCAGAGGAGTCTTTATCCTGCATCTAATCTCCCTACACTGGGAATGTAGAGGTATCTTTACCCTGTATTTAATCTCCCTTCACTGGGAATGTAGAGGGAACTTTATCCTGTATCGAATCTCCCTACACTGGGAATGTAGAGGGAACTTTATACTGTATCTAATCTCCCTACACTGGGAATGTAGAGGAATCTTTACCCTGTATCTAACCTCCCTACTCTGGGAATGTAGAGGAATATTTACCCTGTATCTAATCTCCCTACACTGCGAATGTAGAGGAATCTTTATCCTGGATCTAATCTCCCTGCACTGGGAATGTAGAGGTATCTTTACCCTGTATTTAATCTCCCTATACTGCGAATGTAGAGCAATCTTTATCCTGCATCTAATCTCCCTACACTGGGAATGTAGAGGTATCTTTACCCTATATCTAATCTCCATACACTGGGAATGTTGAGGTATCTTTAAACTGTATTTAATCTCCCTACACTGGGAATGTAGAGGTATCTTTACCCTGTATCTAATCTCCCGAGACTGCGAATGTAGAGGAATATTTATCCTGTATCTAATCTCCCTACACTGCGAATGTAGAGGAATATTTATCCTGTATCTAATCTCCCCACACTGCGAATGTCGAGGAATCTTTACCCTGTATCTAATCTCCCTACACTGCGAATGTCGAGGAATCTTTACCCTGTATCTAATCTCCCTACACTGCGAATGTCGAGGAATCTTTACCCTGTATCTAATCTCCCCACACTGCGAATGTCGAGGAATCTTTACCCTGTATCTAATCTCCCTACAATGCGAATTTCGAGGAATCTTTACCCTGTATCTAATCTCCCTATACTGCGAATGTCGAGGAATCTTTATCCTGTATCTAATCTCCCTGTACTGCGAATGTAGAGGAATCTTTACCCTTTATCTAATCTCCCTATAATGCGAATGTAGTGGAATCTTTATCCTGTATCTAATCTCCCGACACTGCGAATGTCGAGGAATCTTTATCCTGTATCTAATCTCCCTATACTGGGAATCTAGAGGAATCTTTATCCTGTATCTAATCTCCCTATACTGCGAATGTAGAGGAATCTTTATCCTGTATCTCATCTCCCTATACTGGGAATCTAGAGGAATCTTTATCCTGTATCTAATCTCCCTATACTGCGAATGTAGAGGAATCTTTATCCTGTATCTCATCTCCCTATACTGGGAATGTAGAGGAATCTTTACCCTGTATTTAATCTCCCTATACTACGAATGTAGAGGAATCTTTATCCTGTATCTAATCTCCCTACACTGGGAATGTAGAGGTATCTTTACCCTGTGTCTAATCTCCCTACACTGGGAATGTAGAGGTATCTTTACCCTGTATCTAATCTCCCTACACTGGGAATGTAGAGGTATCTTTACCCTGTATTTAATCTCCCTACACTGGGAATGTAGAGGTATCTTTACCCTGTATCTAATCTCCCTGCACTGCGAATGTAGAGGAATATTTATCCTGTATCTAAACTCCCTACACTGCGAATGTAGGGGAATATTTATCCTGTATCTAATCTCCATACACTGCGAATGTCGAGGAATCTTTTCCATTCATCTAATCTCCCTACACTGCGAATGTCGAGGAATCTTTACCCTGTATCTAATCTCCCTACACTGCGAATGTCGAGGAATCTTTACCCTGTATCTAATCTCCCTACACTGCGAATGTCGAGGAATCTTTACCCTGTATCTAATCTCCCTATACTGCGAATGTCGAGGAACCTTTATCCAGTATCTAATCTCCCTATACTGCGAATGTCGAGGAATATTTACCCTGTATCTAATCTCCCTATACTGCGAATGTCGAGGAATCTTTACCCTGTATCTAATCTCCCTATACTGCGAATGTCGAGGAATCTTTATCCTGTATCTAATCTCCCTATACTGCGAATGTAGAGGAATCTTTACCCTTTATCTAATCTCCCGATAATGCGAATGTGGAGGAATCTTTATCCTGTATCGAATCTCCCTATACTGGGAATGTAGAGGAATCTTTATCCTGTATCTAATCTCCCTATACTGCGAATGTAGAGGAATCTTTATCCTGTCTCTCATCTCCCTATACTGGGAATGTCGAGGAATCTTTACCCTGTATCTAATCTCCCTATACTGCGAATGTCGAGGAATCTTTACCCTGTATCTAATCTCCCTATACAGGGAATGTAGAGGAATCTTTATCCTGTATCTAATCTCCCGATACTGCGAATGTCGAGGAATCTTTACCCTGTATCTAATCTCCCTATACAGGGAATGTAGAGGAATCTTTATCCTGTATCTAATCTCCCTATCCTGGGAATGTAGAGGAATCTTTATCCTGTATCTAATCTCCCTTCACTGCGAATGTCGAGGAATCTTTACCCTGTATCTAATCTCCCTACACTGCGAATGTCGAGGAATCTTTACCCTGTATCTAATCTCCCTACACTGCGAATGTCGAGGAATCTTTACCCTCTATCTAATCTCCCTACACTGCGAATGTCGAGGAATCTTTACCCTGTATCTAATCTCCCTATACTGCGAATGTCGAGGAATCTTTATCCTGTATCTAATCTCCCTATACTGCGAATGTAGAGGAATCTTTACCCTTTATCTAATCTCCCGATAATGCGAATGTAGAGGAATCTTTATCCTGTATCTAATCTCCCTAGACTGGGAATGTCGAGGAATATTTATCCTGTATCTAATCTCCCTATACTGCGAATGTCGAGGAATCTTTATCCTGTATCTAATCTCCCTATACTGGGAATGTAGAGGAATCTTTATCCTGTATCTAATCTCCCTACACTGCAAATTTCGAGGAATCTTTACCCAGTATCTAATCTCCCTACACTGCGAATTTCGAGGAATCTTTACCCTGTATCTAATCTCCCTATACTGCGAATGTCGAGGAATCTTTATCCTGTATCTAATCTCCCTATACTGGGAATGTAGAGGAATCTTTATCCTGTATCTAATCTCCCTACACTGCAAATTTCGAGGAATCTTTACCCTGTATCTAATCTCCCTACACTGCGAATTTCGAGGAATCTTTATCCTGTATCTAATCTCCCTATACTGCGAATGTAGAGGAATCTTTACCCTTTATCTAATCTCCCGATAATGCGAATGTAGAGGAATCTTTATCCTGTATCTAATCTCCCTAGACTGGGAATGTCGAGGAATATTTATCCTGTATCTAATCTCCCTATACTGGGAATGTAGAGGAATCTTTATCCTGTATCTAATCTCCCTACACTGCAAATTTCGAGGAATCTTTACCCTGTATCTAATCTCCCTACACTGCGAATTTCGAGGAATCTTTACCCTGTATCTAATCTCCCTATACTGCGAATGTAGAGGAATCTTTACCCTTTATCTAATCTCCCTACACTGCGAATTTCGAGGAATCTTTACCCTGTATCTAATCTCCCTACACTGCGAATTTCGAGGAATCTTTACCCTGTATCTAATCTCCCTACACTGCGAATTTCGAGGAATCTTTACCCTGTATCTAATCTCCCTATACTGCAAATGTAGAGGAATCTTTACCCTTTATCTAATCTCCCTATAATGCGAATGTAGTGGAATCTTTATCCTGTATCTAATCTCCCTATAATGGGAATGTCGAGGAATCTTTATCCTGTATCTAATCTCCCTATACTGGAAATGTAGAGGAATCTTGACCCTGTATCTAATCTCCCTATACTGGGAATGTGGCGGAATCTTTATCCTGTATCTAATCTCCCTATACTGGGAATCTGGAGGAATCTTTATCCTGCATCTAATCTCCCTATACTGCGAATGTAGAGGAATCTTTACCCTTTATCTAATCTCCCGATAATGCGAATGTGGAGGAATCTTTATCCTGTATCTAACCTCCCTATACTGGGAATGTAGAGGAATCTTTATCCTGTATCTAATCTCCCTATACTGCGAATGTAGAGGAATCTTTACCCTTTATCTAATCTCCCGATAATGCGAATGTGGAGGAATCTTTATCCTGTATCTAATCTCCCTATACTGGGAATGTAGAGGAATCTTTATCCTGTATCTAATCTCCCTATACTGCGAATGTAGAGGAATCTTTATCCTGTCTCTCATCTCCCTATACTGGGAATGTCGAGGAATCTTTACCCTGTATCTAATCTCCCTATACTGCGAATGTCGAGGAATCTTTACCCTGTATCTAATCTCCCTATACAGGGAATGTAGAGGAATCTTTATCCTGTATCTAATCTCCCGATACTGGGAATGTAGAGGAATCTTTATCCTGTATCTACTCTCCCTATACTGCGAATGTCGAGGAATCTTTACCCTGTATCTAATCTCCCTATCCTGGGAATGTAGAGGAATCTTTATCCTGTATCTAATCTCCCTTCACTGCGAATGTCGAGGAATCTTTACCCTGTATCTAATCTCCCTACACTGCGAATGTCGAGGAATCTTTACCCTGTATCTAATCTCCCTACACTGCGAATGTCGAGGAATCTTTACCCTGTATCTAATCTCCCTACACTGCGAATGTCGAGGAATCTTTACCCTGTATCTAATCTCCCTATACTGCGAATGTCGAGGAATCTTTATCCTGTATCTAATCTCCCTATACTGCGAATGTAGAGGAATCTTTACCCTTTATCTAATCTCCCGATAATGCGAATGTAGAGGAATCTTTATCCTGTATCTAATCTCCCTAGACTGGGAATGTCGAGGAATATTTATCCTGTATCTAATCTCCCTATACTGGGAATGTAGAGGAATCTTTACCCTGTATCTAATCTCCCTACACTGCGAATGTCGAGGAATCTTTACCCTGTATCTAATCTCCCCACACTGCGAATGTCGAGGAATCTTTACCCTGTATCTAATCTCCCTACACTGCGAATTTCGAGGAATCTTTACCCTGTATCTAATCTCCCTATACTGCGAATGTCGAGGAATCTTTATCCTGTATCTAATCTCCCTATACTGGGAATGTAGAGGAATCTTTATCCTGTATCTAATCTCCCTCCACTGCAAATTTCGAGGAATCTTTACCCTGTATCTAATCTCCCTACTCTGCGAATTTCGAGGAATCTTTACCCTGTATCTAATCTCCCTATACTGCGAATGTAGAGGAATCTTTACCCTTTATCTAATCTCCCTACACTGCGAATTTCGAGGAATCTTTACCCTGTATCTAATCTCCCTACACTGCGAATTTCGAGGAATCTTTACCCTGTATCTAATCTCCCTACACTGCGAATTTCGAGGAATCTTTACCCTGTATCTAATCTCCCTACACTGCGAATTTCGAGGAATCTTTACCCTGTATCTAATCTCCCTATACTGCGAATGTAGAGGAATCTTTACCCGTTATCTAATCTCCCTATAATGCGAATGTAGTGGAATCTTTATCCTGTATCTAATCTCCCTATAATGGGAATGTCGAGGAATCTTTATCCTGTATCTAATCTCCCTATACTGGAAATGTAGAGGAATCTTGACCCTGTATCTAATCTCCCTATACTGGGAATGTGGAGGAATCTTTATCCTGTATCTAATCTCCCTATACTGGGAATCTAGAGGAATCTTTATCCTGCATCTAATCTCCCTATACTGCGAATGTAGAGGAATCTTTACCCTTTATCTAATCTCCCGATAATGCGAATGTGGAGGAATCTTTATCCTGTATCTAACCTCCCTATACTGGGAATGTAGAGGAATCTTTATCCTGTATCTAATCTCCCTATACTGCGAATGTAGAGGAATCTTTATCCTGTATCTAATCTCCCTATACTGCGAATGTAGAGGAATCTTTACCCTTTATCTAATCTCCCGATAATGCGAATGTGGAGGAATCTTTATCCTGTATCTAATCTCCCTATACTGGGAATGTAGAGGAATCTTTATCCTGTATCTAATCTCCCTATACTGCGAATGTAGAGGAATCTTTATCCTGTCTCTCATCTCCCTATACTGGGAATGTCGAGGAATCTTTACCCTGTATCTAATCTCCCTATACTGCGAATGTCGAGGAATCTTTACCCTGTATCTAATCTCCCTATACAGGGAATGTAGAGGAATCTTTATCCTGTATCTAATCTCCCGATACTGGGAATGTAGAGGAATCTTTATCCTGTATCTACTCTCCCTATACTGCGAATGTCGAGGAATCTTTACCCTGTATCTAATCTCCCTATACAGGGAATGTAGAGGAATCTTTATCCTGTATCTAATCTCCCTATCCTGGGAATGTAGAGGAATCTTTATCCTGTATCTAATCTCCCTTCACTGCGAATGTCGAGGAATCTTTACCCTGTATCTAATCTCCCTACACTGCGAATGTCGAGGAATCTTTACCCTGTATCTAATCTCCCTACACTGCGAATGTCGAGGAATCTTTACCCTGTATCTAATCTCCCTATACTGCGAATGTCGAGGAATCTTTATCCTGTATCTAATCTCCCTATACTGCGAATGTAGAGGAATCTTTACCCTTTATCTAATCTCCCGATAATGCGAATGTAGAGGAATCTTTATCCTGTATCTAATCTCCCTATCCTGGGAATGTAGAGGAATCTTTATCCTGTATCTAATCTCCCTTCACTGCGAATGTCGAGGAATCTTTACCCTGTATCTAATCTCCCTACACTGCGAATGTCGAGGAATCTTTACCCTGTATCTAATCTCCCTACACTGCGAATGTCGAGGAATCTTTACCCTGTATCTAATCTCCCTACACTGCGAATGTCGAGGAATCTTTACCCTGTATCTAATCTCCCTATACTGCGAATGTCGAGGAATCTTTATCCTGTATCTAATCTCCCTATACTGCGAATGTAGAGGAATCTTTACCCTTTATCTAATCTCCCGATAATGCGAATGTAGAGGAATCTTTATCCTGTATCTAATCTCCCTAGACTGGGAATGTCGAGGAATATTTATCCTGTATCTAATCTCCCTATACTGGGAATGTAGAGGAATCTTTACCCTGTATCTAATCTCCCTACACTGCGAATGTCGAGGAATCTTTACCCTGTATCTAATCTCCCTACACTGCGAATGTCGAGGAATCTTTACCCTGTATCTAATCTCCCCACACTGCGAATGTCGAGGAATCTTTACCCTGTATCTAATCTCCCAACACTGCGAATTTCGAGGAATCTTTACCCTGTATCTAATCTCCCCATACTGCGAATGTCGAGGAATCTTTATCCTGTATCTAATCTCCCTATACTGGGAATGTAGAGGAATCTTTATCCTGTATCTAATCTCCCTACACTGCGAATTTCGAGGAATCTTTACCCTGTATCTAATCTCCCTATACTGCGAATGTCGAGGAATCTTTACCCTGTATCTAATCTCCCTATACAGGGAATGTAGAGGAATCTTTATCCTGCATCTAATCTCCCTATACTGGGAATGTAGAGGAATCTTTATCCTGTATCTAATCTCCCTATACTGGGAATGTAGAGGAATCTTTACCCTGTATCTAATCTCCCTATACTGGGAATGTAGAGGAATCTTTATCCTGTATCTAATCTCCCTATACTGGGAATGTAGAGGAATCTTTATCCTGTATCTAATCTCCCTATACTGGGAATGTAGAGGAATCTTTACCCTGTATCTAATCTCCCTATACTGGGAATGTAGAGGAATCTTTATCCTGTATCTAATCTCCCTATACTGGGAATGTAGAGGAATCTTTATCCTGTATCTAACCTCCCTATACTGGGAATGTAGAGGAATCTTTACCCTGTATCTAATCTCCCTATACTGGGAATGTAGAGGAATCTTTATCCTGTATCTAATCTCCCTATACTGGGAATGTAGAGGAATCTTTACCATGTATCTAATCTCCCTATACTGGGAATGTAGAGGAATCTTTATCCTGTATCTAATCTCCCGATACTGGTTGGAGGAATCTTTACCCTGTATCTAATCTCCCGATACTGCGAATGTAGAGGCATTTTTACCCTGTATCTAATCTCCCTGCACTGCGAATGTAGAGGAATCTTTATCCTGTATCTAATCTCCCTACACTGCGAATGTAGAGGAATCTTTATCCTGTATCTAATCTCCCTACACTGGGAATGTAGAGGTATCTTTACTCTGTATCTAATCTCCCTATACTGGTTGGAGGAATCTTTACCCTGTATCTAATCTCCCGATACTGCGAATGTAGAGGAATCTTTACACTGTATCTGATCTCCCTACACTGCGAATGTAGAGGAATCTTTATCCTGTATCTAATCTCCCTACATTGGGAATGCAGAAGTATCTTTACCCTGTATTTAATCTCCCTACACTGGGAATGTAGAGGTATCTTTACACTGTATCTAATCTCCCTCCACTGCGAATGTCGAGGAATCTTTACCCTGTATCTAATCTCCCTATACAGGGAATGTAGAGGAATCTTTATCCTGTATCTAATCTCCCTAAACTGCGAATGTAGAGGAATCTTTATCCTGTATCTAATCTCCCTACACTGGGAATGTAGAGGAATCTTTACCCTGTATCTAACCTCCCTACACTGGGAATGTAGAGGAATCTTTACCCTGTATCTACTCTCCCTATACTGCGAATGTCGAGGAATCGTTATCCTGTGTCTAATCTCCCTATACTGGGAATGTCGAGGAATCTTTATCCTGTATCTAATCTCCCTATACTGGGAATGTAGAGGAATGTTTATCCTGCATCTAATCTCCCTATACTGGGAATGTAGAGGAATCTTTACCCTGTATCTAATCTCCCTATACTGGGAATATAGAGGAATCTTTATCCTGTATCTAATCTCCCTATACTGGGAATGTAGAGGAATCTTTACCCTGTATCTAATCTCCCTGTACTGGGAATGTAGAGGAATCTTTACCCTGTATCTAATCTCCCTATACTGGGAATGTAGAGGAATCTTTATCCTGTATCTAACCTCCCTATACTGGGAATGTAGAGGCATCTTTAGCCTGTATCTAACCTCCCTACACTGGGAATGTAGAGGAATCTTTACCCTGTATCTAATCTCCCTCTACTGCGAATGTCGAGGAATCTTTATCCTGTATCTAATCTCCCGATACTTGGAATGTCGAGGAATCTTTATCCTGTATCTAATCTCCCTATACTGGGAATGTAGAGGAATCTTTATCCTGTATCTAATCTCCCAATACTGGCAATGTAGAGGAAACTTTATCCTGTATCTAATCTCCCTATACTGGGAATGTAGAGGAATCTTTACCCTGTATCTAATCTCCCTATACTGGGAATGTAGAGGAATCTTTATCCTGTATCTAATCTCCCTATACTGGGAATGTAGAGGAATCTTTATCCTGTATCTAATCTCCCTATACTGGGAATGTAGAGGAATCTTTACCCTGTATCTAATCTCCCTTTTCTGGGAATGTCGAGGAATCTTTATCCTGTACCTAATCTCCCTATACTGGGAATGTAGAGGAATCTTTATCCTGTATCTAACCTCCCTATACTGGGAATGTAGAGGAATCTTTACCCTGTATCTAATCTCCCTATACTGCGAATGTCGAGGAATCTTTACCCTGTATCTAATCTCCCTATACAGGGAATGTAGAGGAATCTTTATCCTGTATCTAATCTCCCTATACTGGGAATGTAGAGGAATCTTTATCCTGTATCTAATCTCCCTATACTGGGAATGTAGAGGAATCTTTACCCTGTATCTAATCTCCCTATACTGCGAATGTCGAGGAATCTTTACCCTGTATCTAATCTCCCTATACAGGGAATGTAGAGGAATCTTTATCCTGTATCTAATCTCCCTATACTGGGAATGTAGAGGAATCTTTATCCTGTATCTAATCTCCCTATACTGGGAATGTAGAGGAATCTTTACCCTGTATCTAATCTCCCTATACTGGGAATGTAGAGGAATCTTTATCCTGTATCTAATCTCCCTATACTGGGAATGTAGAGGAATCTTTATCCTGTATCTAACCTCCCTATACTGGGAATGTAGAGGAATCTTTATCCTGTATCTAATCTCCCTATACTGGGAATGTAGAGGAATCTTTACCCTGTATCTAATCTCCCTATACTGGGAATGTAGAGGAATCTTTATCCTGTATCTAACCTCCCTATCCTGGGAATGTAGAGGAATCTTTATCCTGTATCTAATCTCCCTATACTGGGAATGTAGAGGAATCTTTACCCTGTATCTAATCTCCCTATACTGGGAATGTAGAGGAATCTTTATCCTGTATCTAATCTCCCAATACTGGGAATGTAGAGGAATCTTTAGCCTGTATCTAACCTCCCTACACTGGGAATGTAGAGGAATCTTTACCCTGTATCTAATCTCCCTATACTGCGAATGTCGAGGAATCTTTATCCTGTATCTAATCTCCCGATACTTGGAATGTCGAGGAATCTTTATCCTGTATCTAATCTCCCTATACTGGGAATGTAGAGGAATCTTTATCCTGTATCTAATCTCCCAATACTGGCAATGTAGAGGAAACTTTATCCTGTATCTAATCTCCCTATACTGGGAATGTAGAGGAATCTTTACCCTGTATCTAATCTCCCTATACTGGGAATGTAGAGGAATCTTTATCCTGTATCTAATCTCCCTATACTGGGAATGTAGAGGAATCTTTATCCTGTATCTAATCTCCCTATACTGGGAATGTAGAGGATTCTTTACCCTGTATCTAATCTCCCTATACTGGGAATGTAGAGGAATCTTTACCCTGTATCTAATCTCCCTATACTGGGAATGTAGAGGAATCTTTATCCTGTATCTAATCTCCCTATACTGGGAATGTCGAGGAATCTTTATCCTGTATCTAATCTCCCTATACTGGGAATGGAGAGGAATCTTTACCCTGTATCTAATCTCCCTATACTGGGAATGTAGAGGAATCTTTATCCTGTATCTAATCTCCCTATACTGGGAATGTAGAGGAATCTTTATCCTGTATCTAACCTCCCTATACTGGGAATGTAGAGGAATCTTTACCCTGTATCTAATCTCCCTATACTGGGAATGTAGAGGAATCTTTATCCTGTATCTAATCTCCCTATACTGGGAATGTAGAGGAATCTTTATCCTGTATCTAACCTCCCTATACTGGGAATGCAGAGGAATCTTTACCCTGCATCTAATCTCCCTATACTGGGAATGTAGAGGAATCTTTACCCTGTATCTAATCTCCCTATACTGGGAATGTAGAGGAATCTTTATCCTGTATCTAATCTCCCGATACTGGTTGGAGGAATCTTTACCCTGTATCTAATCTCCCGATACTGCGAATGCAGAGGAATCTTTACCCTGTATCTAATCTCCCTGCACTGCGAATGTAGAGGAATCTTTATCCTGTATCTAATCTCCCTACACTGCGAATGTAGAGGAATCTTTATCCTGTATCTAATCTCCCTATACTGGGAATGTAGAGGAATCTTTATCCTGTATCTAATCTCCCGATACTGGTTGGAGGAATCTTTACCGTGTTTCTAATCTCCCGATACTGCGAATGTAGAGGAATCTTTACCCTGTATCTCATCTCCCTGCACTGCGAATGTAGAGGAATCTTTATCCTGTATCTAATCTCCCTACACTGCGAATGTCGAGGAATCTTTACCCTGTATCTAATCTCCCTACACTGCGAATGTCGAGGAATCTTTACCCTGTATCTAATCTCCCTATACTGCGAATGTCGAGGAATCTTTATCCTGTATCTAATCTCCCTATACTGCGAATGTAGAGGAATCTTTACCCTTTATCTAATCTCCCGATAATGCGAATGTAGAGGAATCTTTATCCTGTATCTAATCTCCCTAGACTGGGAATGTCGAGGAATATTTATCCTGTATCTAATCTCCCTATACTGGGAATGTAGAGGAATCTTTACCCTGTATCTAATCTCCCTACACTGCGAATGTCGAGGAATCTTTACCCTGTATCTAATCTCCCTACACTGCGAATGTCGAGGAATCTTTACCCTGTATCTAATCTCCCCACACTGCGAATGTCGAGGAATCTTTACCCTGTATCTAATCTCCCAACACTGCGAATTTCGAGGAATCTTTACCCTGTATCTAATCTCCCTATACTGCGAATGTCGAGGAATCTTTATCCTGTATCTAATCTCCCTATACTGGGAATGTAGAGGAATCTTTATCCTGTATCTAATCTCCCTACACTGCGAATTTCGAGGAATCTTTACCCTGTATCTAATCTCCCTATACTGCGAATGTCGAGGAATCTTTACCGTGTATCTAATCTCCCTATACAGGGAATGTAGAGGAATCTTTATCCTGCATCTAATCTCCCTATACTGGGAATGTAGAGGAATCTTTATCCTGTATCTAATCTCCCTATACTGGGAATGTAGAGGAATCTTTACCCTGTATCTAATCTCCCTATACTGGGAATGTAGAGGAATCTTTATCCTGTATCTAATCTCCCTATACTGGGAATGTAGAGGAATCTTTATCCTGTATCTAATCTCCCTATACTGGGAATGTAGAGGAATCTTTACCCTGTATCTAATCTCCCTATACTGGGAATGTAGAGGAATCTTTATCCTGTATCTAATCTCCCTATACTGGGAATGTAGAGGAATCTTTATCCTGTATCTAACCTCCCTATACTGGGAATGTAGAGGAATCTTTACCCTGTATCTAATCTCCCTATACTGGGAATGTAGAGGAATCTTTATCCTGTATCTAATCTCCCTATACTGGGAATGTAGAGGAATCTTTACCATGTATCTAATCTCCCTATACTGGGAATGTAGAGGAATCTTTATCCTGTATCTAATCTCCCGATACTGGTTGGAGGAATCTTTACCCTGTATCTAATCTCCCGATACTGCGAATGTAGAGGCATTTTTACCCTGTATCTAATCTCCCTGCACTGCGAATGTAGAGGAATCTTTATCCTGTATCTAATCTCCCTACACTGCGAATGTAGAGGAATCTTTATCCTGTATCTAATCTCCCTACACTGGGAATGTAGAGGTATCTTTACTCTGTATCTAATCTCCCTATACTGGTTGGAGGAATCTTTACCCTGTATCTAATCTCCCGATACTGCGAATGTAGAGGAATCTTTACACTGTATCTGATCTCCCTACACTGCGAATGTAGAGGAATCTTTATCCTGTATCTAATCTCCCTACATTGGGAATGCAGAAGTATCTTTACCCTGTATTTAATCTCCCTACACTGGGAATGTAGAGGTATCTTTACACTGTATCTAATCTCCCTCCACTGCGAATGTCGAGGAATCTTTACCCTGTATCTAATCTCCCTATACAGGGAATGTAGAGGAATCTTTATCCTGTATCTAATCTCCCTAAACTGCGAATGTAGAGGAATCTTTATCCTGTATCTAATCTCCCTACACTGGGAATGTAGAGGAATCTTTACCCTGTATCTAACCTCCCTACACTGGGAATGTAGAGGAATCTTTACCCTGTATCTACTCTCCCTATACTGCGAATGTCGAGGAATCGTTATCCTGTGTCTAATCTCCCTATACTGGGAATGTCGAGGAATCTTTATCCTGTATCTAATCTCCCTATACTGGGAATGTAGAGGAATCTTTATCCTGCATCTAATCTCCCTATACTGGGAATGTAGAGGAATCTTTACCCTGTATCTAATCTCCCTATACTGGGAATATAGAGGAATCTTTATCCTGTATCTAATCTCCCTATACTGGGAATGTAGAGGAATCTTTACCCTGTATCTAATCTCCCTGTACTGGGAATGTAGAGGAATCTTTACCCTGTATCTAATCTCCCTATACTGGGAATGTAGAGGAATCTTTATCCTGTATCTAACCTCCCTATACTGGGAATGTAGAGGCATCTTTAGCCTGTATCTAACCTCCCTACACTGGGAATGTAGAGGAATCTTTACCCTGTATCTAATCTCCCTCTACTGCGAATGTCGAGGAATCTTTATCCTGTATCTAATCTCCCGATACTTGGAATGTCGAGGAATCTTTATCCTGTATCTAATCTCCCTATACTGGGAATGTAGAGGAATCTTTATCCTGTATCTAATCTCCCTACACTGCGAATGTCGAGGAATCTTTACCCTGTATCTAATCTCCCTACACTGCGAATGTCGAGGAATCTTTACCCTGTATCTAATCTCCCTATACTGCGAATGTCGAGGAATCTTTATCCTGTATCTAATCTCCCTATACTGCGAATGTAGAGGAATCTTTACCCTTTATCTAATCTCCCGATAATGCGAATGTAGAGGAATCTTTATCCTGTATCTAATCTCCCTAGACTGGGAATGTCGAGGAATATTTATCCTGTATCTAATCTCCCTATACTGGGAATGTAGAGGAATCTTTACCCTGTATCTAATCTCCCTACACTGCGAATGTCGAGGAATCTTTACCCTGTATCTAATCTCCCTACACTGCGAATGTCGAGGAATCTTTACCCTGTATCTAATCTCCCCACACTGCGAATGTCGAGGAATCTTTACCCTGTATCTAATCTCCCAACACTGCGAATTTCGAGGAATCTTTACCCTGTATCTAATCTCCCTATACTGCGAATGTCGAGGAATCTTTATCCTGTATCTAATCTCCCTATACTGGGAATGTAGAGGAATCTTTATCCTGTATCTAATCTCCCTACACTGCGAATTTCGAGGAATCTTTACCCTGTATCTAATCTCCCTATACTGCGAATGTCGAGGAATCTTTACCGTGTATCTAATCTCCCTATACAGGGAATGTAGAGGAATCTTTATCCTGCATCTAATCTCCCTATACTGGGAATGTAGAGGAATCTTTATCCTGTATCTAATCTCCCTATACTGGGAATGTAGAGGAATCTTTACCCTGTATCTAATCTCCCTATACTGGGAATGTAGAGGAATCTTTATCCTGTATCTAATCTCCCTATACTGGGAATGTAGAGGAATCTTTATCCTGTATCTAATCTCCCTATACTGGGAATGTAGAGGAATCTTTACCCTGTATCTAATCTCCCTATACTGGGAATGTAGAGGAATCTTTATCCTGTATCTAATCTCCCTATACTGGGAATGTAGAGGAATCTTTATCCTGTATCTAACCTCCCTATACTGGGAATGTAGAGGAATCTTTACCCTGTATCTAATCTCCCTATACTGGGAATGTAGAGGAATCTTTATCCTGTATCTAATCTCCCTATACTGGGAATGTAGAGGAATCTTTACCATGTATCTAATCTCCCTATACTGGGAATGTAGAGGAATCTTTATCCTGTATCTAATCTCCCGATACTGGTTGGAGGAATCTTTACCCTGTATCTAATCTCCCGATACTGCGAATGTAGAGGCATTTTTACCCTGTATCTAATCTCCCTGCACTGCGAATGTAGAGGAATCTTTATCCTGTATCTAATCTCCCTACACTGCGAATGTAGAGGAATCTTTATCCTGTATCTAATCTCCCTACACTGGGAATGTAGAGGTATCTTTACTCTGTATCTAATCTCCCTATACTGGTTGGAGGAATCTTTACCCTGTATCTAATCTCCCGATACTGCGAATGTAGAGGAATCTTTACACTGTATCTGATCTCCCTACACTGCGAATGTAGAGGAATCTTTATCCTGTATCTAATCTCCCTACATTGGGAATGCAGAAGTATCTTTACCCTGTATTTAATCTCCCTACACTGGGAATGTAGAGGTATCTTTACACTGTATCTAATCTCCCTCCACTGCGAATGTCGAGGAATCTTTACCCTGTATCTAATCTCCCTATACAGGGAATGTAGAGGAATCTTTATCCTGTATCTAATCTCCCTAAACTGCGAATGTAGAGGAATCTTTATCCTGTATCTAATCTCCCTACACTGGGAATGTAGAGGAATCTTTACCCTGTATCTAACCTCCCTACACTGGGAATGTAGAGGAATCTTTACCCTGTATCTACTCTCCCTATACTGCGAATGTCGAGGAATCGTTATCCTGTGTCTAATCTCCCTATACTGGGAATGTCGAGGAATCTTTATCCTGTATCTAATCTCCCTATACTGGGAATGTAGAGGAATCTTTATCCTGCATCTAATCTCCCTATACTGGGAATGTAGAGGAATCTTTACCCTGTATCTAATCTCCCTATACTGGGAATATAGAGGAATCTTTATCCTGTATCTAATCTCCCTATACTGGGAATGTAGAGGAATCTTTACCCTGTATCTAATCTCCCTGTACTGGGAATGTAGAGGAATCTTTACCCTGTATCTAATCTCCCTATACTGGGAATGTAGAGGAATCTTTATCCTGTATCTAACCTCCCTATACTGGGAATGTAGAGGCATCTTTAGCCTGTATCTAACCTCCCTACACTGGGAATGTAGAGGAATCTTTACCCTGTATCTAATCTCCCTCTACTGCGAATGTCGAGGAATCTTTATCCTGTATCTAATCTCCCGATACTTGGAATGTCGAGGAATCTTTATCCTGTATCTAATCTCCCTATACTGGGAATGTAGAGGAATCTTTATCCTGTATCTAATCTCCCAATACTGGCAATGTAGAGGAAACTTTATCCTGTATCTAATCTCCCTATACTGGGAATGTAGAGGAATCTTTACCCTGTATCTAATCTCCCTATACTGGGAATGTAGAGGAATCTTTATCCTGTATCTAATCTCCCTATACTGGGAATGTAGAGGAATCTTTATCCTGTATCTAATCTCCCTATACTGGGAATGTAGAGGAATCTTTACCCTGTATCTAATCTCCCTTTTCTGGGAATGTCGAGGAATCTTTATCCTGTATCTAATCTCCCTATACTGGGAATGTAGAGGAATCTTTATCCTGTATCTAACCTCCCTATACTGGGAATGTAGAGGAATCTTTATCCTGTATCTAATCTCCCTATACTGGGAATGTAGAGGAATCTTTACCCTGTATCTAATCTCCCTATACTGGGAATGTAGAGGAATCTTTATCCTGTATCTAACCTCCCTATCCTGGGAATGTAGAGGAATCTTTATCCTGTATCTAATCTCCCTATACTGGGAATGTAGAGGAATCTTTACCCTGTATCTAATCTCCCTATACTGGGAATGTAGAGGAATCTTTATCCTGTATCTAATCTCCCAATACTGGGAATGTAGAGGAATCTTTAGCCTGTATCTAACCTCCCTACACTGGGAATGTAGAGGAATCTTTACCCTGTATCTAATCTCCCTATACTGCGAATGTCGAGGAATCTTTATCCTGTATCTAATCTCCCGATACTTGGAATGTCGAGGAATCTTTATCCTGTATCTAATCTCCCTATACTGGGAATGTAGAGGAATCTTTATCCTGTATCTAATCTCCCAATACTGGCAATGTAGAGGAAACTTTATCCTGTATCTAATCTCCCTATACTGGGAATGTAGAGGAATCTTTACCCTGTATCTAATCTCCCTATACTGGGAATGTAGAGGAATCTTTATCCTGTATCTAATCTCCCTATACTGGGAATGTAGAGGAATCTTTATCCTGTATCTAATCTCCCTATACTGGGAATGTAGAGGATTCTTTACCCTGTATCTAATCTCCCTAAACTGGGAATGTAGAGGAATCTTTACCCTGTATCTAATCTCCCTATACTGGGAATGTAGAGGAATCTTTATCCTGTATCTAATCTCCCTATACTGGGAATGTCGAGGAATCTTTATCCTGTATCTAATCTCCCTATACTGGGAATGGAGAGGAATCTTTACCCTGTATCTAATCTCCCTATACTGGGAATGTAGAGGAATCTTTATCCTGTATCTAATCTCCCTATACTGGGAATGTAGAGGAATCTTTATCCTGTATCTAACCTCCCTATACTGGGAATGTAGAGGAATCTTTACCCTGTATCTAATCTCCCTATACTGGGAATGTAGAGGAATCTTTATCCTGTATCTAATCTCCCTATACTGGGAATGTAGAGGAATCTTTATCCTGTATCTAACCTCCCTATACTGGGAATGCAGAGGAATCTTTACCCTGCATCTAATCTCCCTATACTGGGAATGTAGAGGAATCTTTACCCTGTATCTAATCTCCCTATACTGGGAATGTAGAGGAATCTTTATCCTGTATCTAATCTCCCGATACTGGTTGGAGGAATCTTTACCCTGTATCTAATCTCCCGATACTGCGAATGCAGAGGAATCTTTACCCTGTATCTAATCTCCCTGCACTGCGAATGTAGAGGAATCTTTATCCTGTATCTAATCTCCCTACACTGCGAATGTAGAGGAATCTTTATCCTGTATCTAATCTCCCTATACTGGGAATGTAGAGGAATCTTTATCCTGTATCTAATCTCCCGATACTGGTTGGAGGAATCTTTACCGTGTTTCTAATCTCCCGATACTGCGAATGTAGAGGAATCTTTACCCTGTATCTCATCTCCCTGCACTGCGAATGTAGAGGAATCTTTATCCTGTATCTAATCTCCCTACACTGCGAATGTCGAGGAATCTTTACCCTGTATCTAATCTCCCTACACTGCGAATGTCGAGGAATCTTTACCCTGTATCTAATCTCCCTATACTGCGAATGTCGAGGAATCTTTATCCTGTATCTAATCTCCCTATACTGCGAATGTAGAGGAATCTTTACCCTTTATCTAATCTCCCGATAATGCGAATGTAGAGGAATCTTTATCCTGTATCTAATCTCCCTAGACTGGGAATGTCGAGGAATATTTATCCTGTATCTAATCTCCCTATACTGGGAATGTAGAGGAATCTTTACCCTGTATCTAATCTCCCTACACTGCGAATGTCGAGGAATCTTTACCCTGTATCTAATCTCCCTACACTGCGAATGTCGAGGAATCTTTACCCTGTATCTAATCTCCCCACACTGCGAATGTCGAGGAATCTTTACCCTGTATCTAATCTCCCAACACTGCGAATTTCGAGGAATCTTTACCCTGTATCTAATCTCCCTATACTGCGAATGTCGAGGAATCTTTATCCTGTATCTAATCTCCCTATACTGGGAATGTAGAGGAATCTTTATCCTGTATCTAATCTCCCTACACTGCGAATTTCGAGGAATCTTTACCCTGTATCTAATCTCCCTATACTGCGAATGTCGAGGAATCTTTACCGTGTATCTAATCTCCCTATACAGGGAATGTAGAGGAATCTTTATCCTGCATCTAATCTCCCTATACTGGGAATGTAGAGGAATCTTTATCCTGTATCTAATCTCCCTATACTGGGAATGTAGAGGAATCTTTACCCTGTATCTAATCTCCCTATACTGGGAATGTAGAGGAATCTTTATCCTGTATCTAATCTCCCTATACTGGGAATGTAGAGGAATCTTTATCCTGTATCTAATCTCCCTATACTGGGAATGTAGAGGAATCTTTACCCTGTATCTAATCTCCCTATACTGGGAATGTAGAGGAATCTTTATCCTGTATCTAATCTCCCTATACTGGGAATGTAGAGGAATCTTTATCCTGTATCTAACCTCCCTATACTGGGAATGTAGAGGAATCTTTACCCTGTATCTAATCTCCCTATACTGGGAATGTAGAGGAATCTTTATCCTGTATCTAATCTCCCTATACTGGGAATGTAGAGGAATCTTTACCATGTATCTAATCTCCCTATACTGGGAATGTAGAGGAATCTTTATCCTGTATCTAATCTCCCGATACTGGTTGGAGGAATCTTTACCCTGTATCTAATCTCCCGATACTGCGAATGTAGAGGCATTTTTACCCTGTATCTAATCTCCCTGCACTGCGAATGTAGAGGAATCTTTATCCTGTATCTAATCTCCCTACACTGCGAATGTAGAGGAATCTTTATCCTGTATCTAATCTCCCTACACTGGGAATGTAGAGGTATCTTTACTCTGTATCTAATCTCCCTATACTGGTTGGAGGAATCTTTACCCTGTATCTAATCTCCCGATACTGCGAATGTAGAGGAATCTTTACACTGTATCTGATCTCCCTACACTGCGAATGTAGAGGAATCTTTATCCTGTATCTAATCTCCCTACATTGGGAATGCAGAAGTATCTTTACCCTGTATTTAATCTCCCTACACTGGGAATGTAGAGGTATCTTTACACTGTATCTAATCTCCCTCCACTGCGAATGTCGAGGAATCTTTACCCTGTATCTAATCTCCCTATACAGGGAATGTAGAGGAATCTTTATCCTGTATCTAATCTCCCTAAACTGCGAATGTAGAGGAATCTTTATCCTGTATCTAATCTCCCTACACTGGGAATGTAGAGGAATCTTTACCCTGTATCTAACCTCCCTACACTGGGAATGTAGAGGAATCTTTACCCTGTATCTACTCTCCCTATACTGCGAATGTCGAGGAATCGTTATCCTGTGTCTAATCTCCCTATACTGGGAATGTCGAGGAATCTTTATCCTGTATCTAATCTCCCTATACTGGGAATGTAGAGGAATCTTTATCCTGCATCTAATCTCCCTATACTGGGAATGTAGAGGAATCTTTACCCTGTATCTAATCTCCCTATACTGGGAATATAGAGGAATCTTTATCCTGTATCTAATCTCCCTATACTGGGAATGTAGAGGAATCTTTACCCTGTATCTAATCTCCCTGTACTGGGAATGTAGAGGAATCTTTACCCTGTATCTAATCTCCCTATACTGGGAATGTAGAGGAATCTTTATCCTGTATCTAACCTCCCTATACTGGGAATGTAGAGGCATCTTTAGCCTGTATCTAACCTCCCTACACTGGGAATGTAGAGGAATCTTTACCCTGTATCTAATCTCCCTCTACTGCGAATGTCGAGGAATCTTTATCCTGTATCTAATCTCCCGATACTTGGAATGTCGAGGAATCTTTATCCTGTATCTAATCTCCCTATACTGGGAATGTAGAGGAATCTTTATCCTGTATCTAATCTCCCAATACTGGCAATGTAGAGGAAACTTTATCCTGTATCTAATCTCCCTATACTGGGAATGTAGAGGAATCTTTACCCTGTATCTAATCTCCCTATACTGGGAATGTAGAGGAATCTTTATCCTGTATCTAATCTCCCTATACTGGGAATGTAGAGGAATCTTTATCCTGTATCTAATCTCCCTATACTGGGAATGTAGAGGAATCTTTACCCTGTATCTAATCTCCCTTTTCTGGGAATGTCGAGGAATCTTTATCCTGTATCTAATCTCCCTATACTGGGAATGTAGAGGAATCTTTATCCTGTATCTAACCTCCCTATACTGGGAATGTAGAGGAATCTTTACCCTTTATCTAATCTCCCTATACTGGGAATGTAGAGGAATCTTTATCCTGTATCTAATCTCCCTATACTGGGAATGTAGTGGAATCTTTATCCTGTATCTAATCTCCCTATACTGGGAATGTAGAGGAATCTTTACCCTGTATCTAATCTCCCTATACTGCGAATGTCGAGGAATCTTTACCCTGTATCTAATCTCCCTATACAGGGAATGTAGAGGAATCTTTATCCTGTATCTAATCTCCCTATACTGGGAATGTAGAGGAATCTTTATCCTGTATCTAATCTCCCTATACTGGGAATGTAGAGGAATCTTTACCCTGTATCTAATCTCCCTATACTGGGAATGTAGAGGAATCTTTATCCTGTATCTAATCTCCCTATACTGGGAATGTAGAGGAATCTTTATCCTGTATCTAACCTCCCTATACTGGGAATGTAGAGGAATCTTTATCCTGTATCTAATCTCCCTATACTGGGAATGTAGAGGAATCTTTATCCTGTATCTAACCTCCCTATCCTGGGAATGTAGAGGAATCTTTATCCTGTATCTAATCTCCCTATACTGGGAATGTAGAGGAATCTTTACCCTGTATCTAATCTCCCTATACTGGGAATGTAGAGGAATCTTTATCCTGTATCTAATCTCCCAATACTGGGAATGTAGAGGAATCTTTAGCCTGTATCTAACCTCCCTACACTGGGAATGTAGAGGAATCTTTACCCTGTATCTAATCTCCCTATACTGCGAATGTCGAGGAATCTTTATCCTGTATCTAATCTCCCGATACTTGGAATGTCGAGGAATCTTTATCCTGTATCTAATCTCCCTATACTGGGAATGTAGAGGAATCTTTATCCTGTATCTAATCTCCCAATACTGGCAATGTAGAGGAAACTTTATCCTGTATCTAATCTCCCTATACTGGGAATGTAGAGGAATCTTTACCCTGTATCTAATCTCCCTATACTGGGAATGTAGAGGAATCTTTATCCTGTATCTAATCTCCCTATACTGGGAATGTAGAGGAATCTTTATCCTGTATCTAATCTCCCTATACTGGGAATGTAGAGGATTCTTTACCCTGTATCTAATCTCCCTATACTGGGAATGTAGAGGAATCTTTACCCTGTATCTAATCTCCCTATACTGGGAATGTTGAGGAATCTTTATCCTGTATCTAATCTCCCTATACTGGGAATGTCGAGGAATCTTTATCCTGTATCTAATCTCCCTATACTGGGAATGGAGAGGAATCTTTACCCTGTATCTAATCTCCCTATACTGGGAATGTAGAGGAATCTTTATCCTGTATCTAATCTCCCTATACTGGGAATGTAGAGGAATCTTTATCCTGTATCTAACCTCCCTATACTGGGAATGTAGAGGAATCTTTACCCTGTATCTAATCTCCCTATACTGGGAATGTAGAGGAATCTTTATCCTGTATCTAATCTCCCTATACTGGGAATGTAGAGGAATCTTTATCCTGTATCTAACCTCCCTATACTGGGAATGCAGAGGAATCTTTACCCTGCATCTAATCTCCCTATACTGGGAATGTAGAGGAATCTTTACCCTGTATCTAATCTCCCTATACTGGGAATGTAGAGGAATCTTTATCCTGTATCTAATCTCCCGATACTGGTTGGAGGAATCTTTACCCTGTATCTAATCTCCCGATACTGCGAATGCAGAGGAATCTTTACCCTGTATCTAATCTCCCTGCACTGCGAATGTAGAGGAATCTTTATCCTGTATCTAATCTCCCTACACTGCGAATGTAGAGGAATCTTTATCCTGTATCTAATCTCCCTATACTGGGAATGTAGAGGAATCTTTATCCTGTATCTAATCTCCCGATACTGGTTGGAGGAATCTTTACCGTGTTTCTAATCTCCCGATACTGCGAATGTAGAGGAATCTTTACCCTGTATCTCATCTCCCTGCACTGCGAATGTAGAGGAATCTTTATCCTGTATCTAATCTCCCTACACTGGGAATGTAGAGGTATCTTTACCCTGTATCTAATCTCCCTATACTGGTTGGAGGAATCTTTACCCTGTATCTAATCTCCCGATACTGCGAATGTAGAGGAATCTTTATCCTGTATCTAATCTCCCTACATTGGGAATGCAGAAGTATCTTTACCCTGTATTTAATCTCCCTACACTGGGAATGTAGAGGTATCTTTACACTGTATCTAATCTTCCTCCACTGCGAATGTCGAGGAATCTTTACCCTGTATCTAATCTCCCTATACATGGAATGTAGAGGAATCTTTATCCTGTATCTAATCTCCCTAAACTGCGAATGTAGAGGAATCTTTATCCTGTATCTAATCTCCCTACACTGGGAATGTAGAGGAATCTTTACCCTGTATCTAACCTCCCTACACTGGGAATGTAGAGGCATCTTTACCCTGTATCTACTCTCCCTATACTGCGAATGTCGAGGAATCGTTATCCTGTATCTAATCTCCCTATACTGGGAATGTCGAGGAATCTTTATCCTGTATCTAATCTCCCTATACTGGGAATGTAGAGGAATCTTTATCCTGTATCTAACCTCCCTATACTGGGAATGCAGAGGAATCTTTACCCTGCATCTAATCTCCCTATACTGGGAATGTAGAGGAATCTTTACCCTGTATCTAATCTCCCTATACTGGGAATGTAGAGGAATCTTTATCCTGTATCTAATCTCCCGATACTGGTTGGAGGAATCTTTACCCTGTATCTAATCTCCCGATACTGCGAATGCAGAGGAATCTTTACCCTGTATCTAATCTCCCTGCACTGCGAATGTAGAGGAATCTTTATCCTGTATCTAATCTCCCTACACTGCGAATGTAGAGGAATCTTTATCCTGTATCTAATCTCCCTATACTGGGAATGTAGAGGAATCTTTATCCTGTATCTAATCTCCCGATACTGGTTGGAGGAATCTTTACCGTGTTTCTAATCTCCCGATACTGCGAATGTAGAGGAATCTTTACCCTGTATCTCATCTCCCTGCACTGCGAATGTAGAGGAATCTTTATCCTGTATCTAATCTCCCTACACTGCGAATGTCGAGGAATCTTTACCCTGTATCTAATCTCCCTACACTGCGAATGTCGAGGAATCTTTACCCTGTATCTAATCTCCCTATACTGCGAATGTCGAGGAATCTTTATCCTGTATCTAATCTCCCTATACTGCGAATGTAGAGGAATCTTTACCCTTTATCTAATCTCCCGATAATGCGAATGTAGAGGAATCTTTATCCTGTATCTAATCTCCCTAGACTGGGAATGTCGAGGAATATTTATCCTGTATCTAATCTCCCTATACTGGGAATGTAGAGGAATCTTTACCCTGTATCTAATCTCCCTACACTGCGAATGTCGAGGAATCTTTACCCTGTATCTAATCTCCCTACACTGCGAATGTCGAGGAATCTTTACCCTGTATCTAATCTCCCCACACTGCGAATGTCGAGGAATCTTTACCCTGTATCTAATCTCCCAACACTGCGAATTTCGAGGAATCTTTACCCTGTATCTAATCTCCCTATACTGCGAATGTCGAGGAATCTTTATCCTGTATCTAATCTCCCTATACTGGGAATGTAGAGGAATCTTTATCCTGTATCTAATCTCCCTACACTGCGAATTTCGAGGAATCTTTACCCTGTATCTAATCTCCCTATACTGCGAATGTCGAGGAATCTTTACCGTGTATCTAATCTCCCTATACAGGGAATGTAGAGGAATCTTTATCCTGCATCTAATCTCCCTATACTGGGAATGTAGAGGAATCTTTATCCTGTATCTAATCTCCCTATACTGGGAATGTAGAGGAATCTTTACCCTGTATCTAATCTCCCTATACTGGGAATGTAGAGGAATCTTTATCCTGTATCTAATCTCCCTATACTGGGAATGTAGAGGAATCTTTATCCTGTATCTAATCTCCCTATACTGGGAATGTAGAGGAATCTTTACCCTGTATCTAATCTCCCTATACTGGGAATGTAGAGGAATCTTTATCCTGTATCTAATCTCCCTATACTGGGAATGTAGAGGAATCTTTATCCTGTATCTAACCTCCCTATACTGGGAATGTAGAGGAATCTTTACCCTGTATCTAATCTCCCTATACTGGGAATGTAGAGGAATCTTTATCCTGTATCTAATCTCCCTATACTGGGAATGTAGAGGAATCTTTACCATGTATCTAATCTCCCTATACTGGGAATGTAGAGGAATCTTTATCCTGTATCTAATCTCCCGATACTGGTTGGAGGAATCTTTACCCTGTATCTAATCTCCCGATACTGCGAATGTAGAGGCATTTTTACCCTGTATCTAATCTCCCTGCACTGCGAATGTAGAGGAATCTTTATCCTGTATCTAATCTCCCTACACTGCGAATGTAGAGGAATCTTTATCCTGTATCTAATCTCCCTACACTGGGAATGTAGAGGTATCTTTACTCTGTATCTAATCTCCCTATACTGGTTGGAGGAATCTTTACCCTGTATCTAATCTCCCGATACTGCGAATGTAGAGGAATCTTTACACTGTATCTGATCTCCCTACACTGCGAATGTAGAGGAATCTTTATCCTGTATCTAATCTCCCTACATTGGGAATGCAGAAGTATCTTTACCCTGTATTTAATCTCCCTACACTGGGAATGTAGAGGTATCTTTACACTGTATCTAATCTCCCTCCACTGCGAATGTCGAGGAATCTTTACCCTGTATCTAATCTCCCTATACAGGGAATGTAGAGGAATCTTTATCCTGTATCTAATCTCCCTAAACTGCGAATGTAGAGGAATCTTTATCCTGTATCTAATCTCCCTACACTGGGAATGTAGAGGAATCTTTACCCTGTATCTAACCTCCCTACACTGGGAATGTAGAGGAATCTTTACCCTGTATCTACTCTCCCTATACTGCGAATGTCGAGGAATCGTTATCCTGTGTCTAATCTCCCTATACTGGGAATGTCGAGGAATCTTTATCCTGTATCTAATCTCCCTATACTGGGAATGTAGAGGAATCTTTATCCTGCATCTAATCTCCCTATACTGGGAATGTAGAGGAATCTTTACCCTGTATCTAATCTCCCTATACTGGGAATATAGAGGAATCTTTATCCTGTATCTAATCTCCCTATACTGGGAATGTAGAGGAATCTTTACCCTGTATCTAATCTCCCTGTACTGGGAATGTAGAGGAATCTTTACCCTGTATCTAATCTCCCTATACTGGGAATGTAGAGGAATCTTTATCCTGTATCTAACCTCCCTATACTGGGAATGTAGAGGCATCTTTAGCCTGTATCTAACCTCCCTACACTGGGAATGTAGAGGAATCTTTACCCTGTATCTAATCTCCCTCTACTGCGAATGTCGAGGAATCTTTATCCTGTATCTAATCTCCCGATACTTGGAATGTCGAGGAATCTTTATCCTGTATCTAATCTCCCTATACTGGGAATGTAGAGGAATCTTTATCCTGTATCTAATCTCCCAATACTGGCAATGTAGAGGAAACTTTATCCTGTATCTAATCTCCCTATACTGGGAATGTAGAGGAATCTTTACCCTGTATCTAATCTCCCTATACTGGGAATGTAGAGGAATCTTTATCCTGTATCTAATCTCCCTATACTGGGAATGTAGAGGAATCTTTATCCTGTATCTAATCTCCCTATACTGGGAATGTAGAGGAATCTTTACCCTGTATCTAATCTCCCTTTTCTGGGAATGTCGAGGAATCTTTATCCTGTATCTAATCTCCCTATACTGGGAATGTAGAGGAATCTTTATCCTGTATCTAACCTCCCTATACTGGGAATGTAGAGGAATCTTTACCCTTTATCTAATCTCCCTATACTGGGAATGTAGAGGAATCTTTATCCTGTATCTAATCTCCCTATACTGGGAATGTAGTGGAATCTTTATCCTGTATCTAATCTCCCTATACTGGGAATGTAGAGGAATCTTTACCCTGTATCTAATCTCCCTATACTGCGAATGTCGAGGAATCTTTACCCTGTATCTAATCTCCCTATACAGGGAATGTAGAGGAATCTTTATCCTGTATCTAATCTCCCTATACTGGGAATGTAGAGGAATCTTTATCCTGTATCTAATCTCCCTATACTGGGAATGTAGAGGAATCTTTACCCTGTATCTAATCTCCCTATACTGGGAATGTAGAGGAATCTTTATCCTGTATCTAATCTCCCTATACTGGGAATGTAGAGGAATCTTTATCCTGTATCTAACCTCCCTATACTGGGAATGTAGAGGAATCTTTATCCTGTATCTAATCTCCCTATACTGGGAATGTAGAGGAATCTTTACCCTGTATCTAATCTCCCTATACTGGGAATGTAGAGGAATCTTTATCCTGTATCTAACCTCCCTATCCTGGGAATGTAGAGGAATCTTTATCCTGTATCTAATCTCCCTATACTGGGAATGTAGAGGAATCTTTACCCTGTATCTAATCTCCCTATACTGGGAATGTAGAGGAATCTTTATCCTGTATCTAATCTCCCAATACTGGGAATGTAGAGGAATCTTTAGCCTGTATCTAACCTCCCTACACTGGGAATGTAGAGGAATCTTTACCCTGTATCTAATCTCCCTATACTGCGAATGTCGAGGAATCTTTATCCTGTATCTAATCTCCCGATACTTGGAATGTCGAGGAATCTTTATCCTGTATCTAATCTCCCTATACTGGGAATGTAGAGGAATCTTTATCCTGTATCTAATCTCCCAATACTGGCAATGTAGAGGAAACTTTATCCTGTATCTAATCTCCCTATACTGGGAATGTAGAGGAATCTTTACCCTGTATCTAATCTCCCTATACTGGGAATGTAGAGGAATCTTTATCCTGTATCTAATCTCCCTATACTGGGAATGTAGAGGAATCTTTATCCTGTATCTAATCTCCCTATACTGGGAATGTAGAGGATTCTTTACCCTGTATCTAATCTCCCTATACTGGGAATGTAGAGGAATCTTTACCCTGTATCTAATCTCCCTATACTGGGAATGTTGAGGAATCTTTATCCTGTATCTAATCTCCCTATACTGGGAATGTCGAGGAATCTTTATCCTGTATCTAATCTCCCTATACTGGGAATGGAGAGGAATCTTTACCCTGTATCTAATCTCCCTATACTGGGAATGTAGAGGAATCTTTATCCTGTATCTAATCTCCCTATACTGGGAATGTAGAGGAATCTTTATCCTGTATCTAACCTCCCTATACTGGGAATGTAGAGGAATCTTTACCCTGTATCTAATCTCCCTATACTGGGAATGTAGAGGAATCTTTATCCTGTATCTAATCTCCCTATACTGGGAATGTAGAGGAATCTTTATCCTGTATCTAACCTCCCTATACTGGGAATGCAGAGGAATCTTTACCCTGCATCTAATCTCCCTATACTGGGAATGTAGAGGAATCTTTACCCTGTATCTAATCTCCCTATACTGGGAATGTAGAGGAATCTTTATCCTGTATCTAATCTCCCGATACTGGTTGGAGGAATCTTTACCCTGTATCTAATCTCCCGATACTGCGAATGCAGAGGAATCTTTACCCTGTATCTAATCTCCCTGCACTGCGAATGTAGAGGAATCTTTATCCTGTATCTAATCTCCCTACACTGCGAATGTAGAGGAATCTTTATCCTGTATCTAATCTCCCTATACTGGGAATGTAGAGGAATCTTTATCCTGTATCTAATCTCCCGATACTGGTTGGAGGAATCTTTACCGTGTTTCTAATCTCCCGATACTGCGAATGTAGAGGAATCTTTACCCTGTATCTCATCTCCCTGCACTGCGAATGTAGAGGAATCTTTATCCTGTATCTAATCTCCCTACACTGGGAATGTAGAGGTATCTTTACCCTGTATCTAATCTCCCTATACTGGTTGGAGGAATCTTTACCCTGTATCTAATCTCCCGATACTGCGAATGTAGAGGAATCTTTATCCTGTATCTAATCTCCCTACATTGGGAATGCAGAAGTATCTTTACCCTGTATTTAATCTCCCTACACTGGGAATGTAGAGGTATCTTTACACTGTATCTAATCTTCCTCCACTGCGAATGTCGAGGAATCTTTACCCTGTATCTAATCTCCCTATACATGGAATGTAGAGGAATCTTTATCCTGTATCTAATCTCCCTAAACTGCGAATGTAGAGGAATCTTTATCCTGTATCTAATCTCCCTACACTGGGAATGTAGAGGAATCTTTACCCTGTATCTAACCTCCCTACACTGGGAATGTAGAGGCATCTTTACCCTGTATCTACTCTCCCTATACTGCGAATGTCGAGGAATCGTTATCCTGTATCTAATCTCCCTATACTGGGAATGTCGAGGAATCTTTATCCTGTATCTAATCTCCCTATACTGGGAATGTAGAGGAATCTTTATCCTGTATCTAATCTCCCTATACTGGGAATGTAGAGGAAACTTTATCCTGTATCTAATCTCCCTATACTGGGAATGTAGAGGAATCTTTACCCTGTATCTAATCTCCCTATACTGGGAATGTAGAGGAATCTTTATCCTGTATCTAATCTCCCTATACTGGGAATGTAGAGGAATCTTTATCCTGTATCTAACCTCCCTATTCTGGGAATGTAGAGGAATCTTTACCCTGTATCTAATCTCCCTATACTGGGAATGTAGAGGAATCTTTACCCTGTATCTAATCTCCCTATACAGGGAATGTAGAGGAATCTTTATCCTGTATCCAATCTCCCTATACTGGGAATGTAGAGGAATCTTTATCCTGTATCTAACCTCCCTATTCTGGGAATGTAGAGGAATCTTTATCCTGTATCTAATCTCCCTACACTGGGAATGTAGAGGAATCTTTATCCTGTATCTAACCTCCCTATACTGGGAATGTAGAGGAATCTTTATCCTGTATCTAATCTCCCTATACTGGGAATGTAGAGGAATCTTTATCCTGTATCTAATCTCCCTATACTGGGAATGTAGAGGAATCTTTATCCTGTATCGAATCTCCCTATACTGGGAATGTAGAGGAATCTTTACCCTGTATCTAATCTCCCTATACTGGGAATGTGGAGGAATCTTTATCCTGTATCTAATCTCCCTATACTGGGAATGTAGAGGAATCTTTATCCTGTATCTAATCTCCCTATACTGGGAATGTAGAGGAATCTTTACCCTGTATCTAATCTCCCTATACTGGGAATGTAGAGGAATCTTTATCCTGTATCTAATCTCCCTATACTGGGAATGTAGAGGAATCTTTATCCTGTATCTAATCTCCCTATACTGGGAATGTAGAGGAATCTTTATCCTGTATCTAATCTCCCTATACTGGGAATGTAGAGGAATCTTTATCCTGTATCTAATCTCCCTATACTGGGAATGTAGAGGAATCTTTACCCTGTATCTAATCTCCCTATACTGGGAATGTAGATTAATCTTTATCCTGTATCTAATCTCCCTATACTGGGAATGTAGAGGAATCTTTATCCTGTATCTAACCTCCCTATACTGGGAATGCAGAGGAATCTTTACCCTGTATCTAATCTCCCTATACTGGGAATGTAGAGGAATCTTTACCCTGTATCTAATCTCCCTATACTGGGAATGTAGAGGAATCTTTATCCTGTATCTAATCTCCCGATACTGGTTGGAGGAATCTTTACCCTGTATCTAATCTCCCGATACTGCGAATGTAGAGGAATCTTTACCCTGTATCTAATCTCCCTGCACTGCGAATGTAGAGGAATCTTTATCCTGTATCTAATCTCCCTACACTGCGAATGTAGAGGAATCTTTATCCTGTATCTAATCTCCCTACACTGGGAATGTAGAGGTATCTTTACCCTGTATCTAATCTCCCTATACTGGTTGGAGGAATCTTTACCCTGTATCTAATCTCCCGATACTGCGAATGTAGAGGAATCTTTACACTGTATCTAATCTCCCTACACTGCGAGTGTAGAGGAATCTTTATCCTGTATCTAATCTCCCTACATTGGGAATGCAGAAGTATCTTTACCCTGTATTTAATCTCCCTACACTGGGAATGTAGAGGTATCTTTACACTGTATCTAATCTCCCTCCACTGCGAATGTCGAGGAATCTTTACCCTGTATCTAATCTCCCTATACAGGGAATGTAGAGGAATCTTTATCCTGTATCTAATCTCCCTAAACTGCGAATGTAGAGGAATCTTTATCCTGTATCTAATCTCCCTACCCTGGGAATGTAGAGGAATCTTTACCCTGTATCTAACCTCCCTACACTGGGAATGTAGAGGAAACTTTATCCTGTATCTAATCTCCCTATACTGGGAATGTAGAGGAATCTTTACCCTGTATCTAATCTCCCTATACTGGGAATATAGAGGAATCTTTATCCTGTATCTAATCTCCCGAAACTGGGAATGTAGAGGAATCTTTACCCTGTATCGAAACTCCCTATACTGGGAATGTAGAGGAATCTTTACCCTGCATCTAATCTCCCTATACTGGGAATGTAGAGGAATCTTTATCCTGTATCTAACCTCCCTATTCTGGGAATGTAGAGGAATCTTTACCCTGTATCTAATCTCCCTATACTGGGAATGTAGAGGAATCTTTACCCTGTATCTAATCTCCCTATACAGGGAATGTAGAGGAATCTTTATCCTGTATCCAATCTCCCTATACTGGGAATGTAGAGGAATCTTTATCCTGGATCTAACCTCCCTATTCTGGGAATGTAGAGGAATCTTTATCCTGTATCTAATCTCCCTACACTGGGAATGTAGAGGAATCTTTATCCTGTATCTAACCTCCCTATACTGGGAATGTAGAGGAATCTTTATCCTGTATCTAATCTCCCTATACTGGGAATGTAGAGGAATCTTTATCCTGTATCTAATCTCCCTATACTGGGAATGTAGAGGAATCTTTATCCTGTATCGAATCTCCCTATACTGGGAATGTAGAGGAATCTTTACCCTGTATCTAATCTCCCTATACTGGGAATGTGGAGGAATCTTTATCCTGTATCTAATCTCCCTATACTGGGAATGTAGAGGAATCTTTATCCTGTATCTAATCTCCCTATACTGGGAATGTAGAGGAATCTTTACCCTGTATCTAATCTCCCTATACTGGGAATGTAGAGGAATCTTTATCCTGTATCTAATCTCCCTATACTGGGAATGTAGAGGAATCTTTATCCTGTATCTAATCTCCCTATACTGGGAATGTAGAGGAATCTTTACCCTGTATCTAATCTCCCTATACTGGGAATGTAGAGGAATCTTTATCCTGTATCTAATCTCCCTATACTGGGAATGTAGAGGAATCTTTATCCTGTATCTAACCTCCCTATACTGGGAATGCAGAGGAATCTTTACCCTGTATCTAATCTCCCTATACTGGGAATGTAGAGGAATCTTTACCCTGTATCTAATCTCCCTATACTGGGAATGTAGAGGAATCTTTATCCTGTATCTAATCTCCCGATACTGGTTGGAGGAATCTTTACCCTGTATCTAATCTCCCGATACTGCGAATGTAGAGGAATCTTTACCCTGTATCTAATCTCCCTGCACTGCGAATGTAGAGGAATCTTTATCCTGTATCTAATCTCCCTACACTGCGAATGTAGAGGAATCTTTATCCTGTATCTAATCTCCCTACACTGGGAATGTAGAGGTATCTTTACCCTGTATCTAATCTCCCTATACTGGTTGGAGGAATCTTTACCCTGTATCTAATCTCCCGATACTGCGAATGTAGAGGAATCTTTACACTGTATCTAATCTCCCTACACTGCGAGTGTAGAGGAATCTTTATCCTGTATCTAATCTCCCTACATTGGGAATGCAGAAGTATCTTTACCCTGTATTTAATCTCCCTACACTGGGAATGTAGAGGTATCTTTACACAGTATCTAATCTCCCTCCACTGCGAATGTCGAGGAATCTTTACCCTGTATCTAATCTCCCTATACAGGGAATGTAGTGGAATCTTTATCCTGTATCTAATCTCCCTAAACTGCGAATGTAGAGGAATCTTTATCCTGTATCTAATCTCCCTACCCTGGGAATGTAGAGGAATCTTTACCCTGTATCTAACCTCCCTACACTGGGAATGTAGAGGAATCTTTACCCTGTATCTACTCTCCCTATACTGCGAATGTCGAGGAATCGTTATCCTGTATCTAATCTCCCTAAACTGGGAATGTCGAGGAATCTTTATCCTGTATCTAATCTCCCTATACTGGGAATGTAGAGGAATCTTTATCCTGTATCTAATCTCCCTATACTGGGAATGTAGAGGAAACTTTATCCTGTATCTAATCTCCCTATACTGGGAATGTAGAGGAATCTTTACCCTGTATCTAATCTCCCTATACTGGGAATATAGAGGAATCTTTATCCTGTATCTAATCTCCCGAAACTGGGAATGTAGAGGAATCTTTAGCCTGTATCGAAACTCCCTATACTGGGAATGTAGAGGAATCTTTACCCTGCATCTAATCTCCCTATACTGGGAATGTAGAGGAATCTTTATCCTGTATCTAACCTCCCTATACTGGGAATGTAGAGGCATCTTTAGCCTGTATCTAATCTCCCTATACTGGGAATGTAGAGGAATCTTTAGCCTGTATCTAACCTCCCTACACTGGGAATGTAGAGGAATCTTTACCCTGTATCTAATCTCCCTATACTGCGAATGTCGAGGAATCTTTATACTGTATCTAATCTCCCGATACTTGGAATGTCGAGGAATCTTTATCCTGTATCTAATCTCCCTATACTTGGAATGTAGAGGAATCTTTATCCTGTATCTAATCTCCCAATACTGGCAATGTAGAGGAAACTTTATCCTGTATCTAATCTCCCTATACTGGGAATGTAGAGGAATCTTTACCCTGTATCTAATCTCCCTATACTGGGAATGTAGAGGAATCTTTATCCTGTATCTAATCTACCTATACTGGGAATGTAGAGGAATCTTTATCCTGTATCTAATCTCCCTATACTGGGAATGTAGAGGAATCTTTACCCTGTATCTAATCTCCCTATACTGGGAATGTAGAGGAATCTTTATCCTGTATCTAATCTCCCTATACTGGGAATGTAGAGGAATATTTATCCTGTATCTAACCTCCCTATACTGGGAATGTAGAGGAATCTTTACCCTGTATCTAATCTCCCTATACTGGGAATGTAGAGGAATCTTTATCCTGTATCTAATCTCCCTATACTGGGAATGTAGAGGAATCTTTATCCTGTATCTAATCTCCCTATACTGGGAATGTAGAGGAATCTTTACCCTGTATCTAATCTCCCTATACTGCGAATGTCGAGGAATCTTTACCCTGTATCTAATCTCCCTATGCAGGGAATGTAGAGGAATCTTTATCCTATATCTAATCTCCCTATACTGGGAATGTAGAGGAATCTTTATCCTGTATCTAATCTCCCTATACTGGGAATGTAGAGGAATCTTTACCCTGTATCTAATCTCCCTATACTGGGAATGTAGAGGAATCTTTATCCTGTATCTAATCTCCCTATACTGGGAATGTAGAGGAATCTTTATCCTGTATCTAACCTCCCTATACTGGGAATGTAGAGGAATCTTTACCCTGTATCTAATCTCCCTATACTGGGAATGTAGAGGAATCTTTACCCTGTATCTAATCTCCCTATACTGGGAATGTAGAGGAATCTTTATCCTGTATCTAACCTCCCTACACTGGGAATGTAGAGGAATCTTTAGCCTGTATCTAACCTCCCTGCACTGGGAATGTAGAGGAATCTTTACCCTGTATCTAATCTCCCTACACTGCGAATGTCGAGGAATCTTTATCCTGTATCTAATCTCCCGATACTTGGAATGTCGAGGAATCTTTATCCTGTATCTAATCTCCCTATACTGGGAATGTAGAGGAATCTTTATCCTGTATCTAATCTCCCAATACTGGCAATGTAGAGGAAACTTTATCCTGTATCTAATCTCCCTATACTGGGAATGTAGAGGAATCTTTACCCTGTATCTAATCTCCCTATACTGGGAATGTAGAGGAATCTTTATCCTGTATCTAATCTCCCTATACTGGGAATGTCGAGGAATCTTTATCCTGTATCTAATCTCCCTATACTGGGAATGTAGAGGAATCTTTACCCTGTATCTAATCTCCCTATACTGGGAATGTAGAGGAATCTTTATCCTGTATCTAATCTCCCTATACTGGGAATGTAGAGGAATCTTTATCCTGTATCTAACCTCCCTATACTGGGCATGCAGAGGAATCTTTACCGTGCATCTAATCTCCCTATACTGGGAATGTAGAGGAATCTTTACCCTGTATCTAATCTCCCTATACTGGGAATGTAGAGGAATCTTTATCCTGTATCTAATCTCCCGATACTGGTTGGAGGAATCTTTACCCTGTATCTAATCTCCCGATACTGCGAATGTAGAGGAATCTTTACCCTGCATCTAATCTCCCTGCACTGCGAATGTAGAGGAATCTTTATCCTGTATCTAATCTCCCTACACTGCGAATGTAGAGGAATCTTTATCCTGTATCTAATCTCCCTACACTGGGAATGTAGAGGTATCTTTACCCTGTATCTAATCTCCCTATACTGGTTGGAGGAATCTTTACCCTGTATCTAATCTCCCGATACTGCGAATGTAGAGGAATCTTTACACTGTATCTAATCTCCCTACACTGCGAATGTAGAGGAATCTTTATCCTGTATCTAATCTCCCTATACTGGGAATGTAGAGGAATCTTTACCCTGTATCTAATCTCCCTATACTGGGAATGTAGAGGAATCTTTATCCTGTATCTAATCTCCCTATACTGGGAATGTAGAGGAATCTTTATCCTGTATCTAACCTCCCTATACTGGGAATGTAGAGGAATCTTTACCCTGTATCTAATCTCCCTATACTGGGAATGTAGAGGAATCTTTACCCTGTATCTAATCTCCCTATACTGGGAATGTAGAGGAATCTTTATCCTGTATCTAACCTCCCTACACTGGGAATGTAGAGGAATCTTTAGCCTGTATCTAACCTCCCTGCACTGGGAATGTAGAGGAATCTTTACCCTGTATCTAATCTCCCTACACTGCGAATGTCGAGGAATCTTTATCCTGTATCTAATCTCCCGATACTTGGAATGTCGAGGAATCTTTATCCTGTATCTAATCTCCCTATACTGGGAATGTAGAGGAATCTTTATCCTGTATCTAATCTCCCAATACTGGCAATGTAGAGGAAACTTTATCCTGTATCTAATCTCCCTATACTGGGAATGTAGAGGAATCTTTACCCTGTATCTAATCTCCCTATACTGGGAATGTAGAGGAATCTTTATCCTGTATCTAATCTCCCTATACTGGGAATGTCGAGGAATCTTTATCCTGTATCTAATCTCCCTATACTGGGAATGTAGAGGAATCTTTACCCTGTATCTAATCTCCCTATACTGGGAATGTAGAGGAATCTTTATCCTGTATCTAATCTCCCTATACTGGGAATGTAGAGGAATCTTTATCCTGTATCTAACCTCCCTATACTGGGCATGCAGAGGAATCTTTACCGTGCATCTAATCTCCCTATACTGGGAATGTAGAGGAATCTTTACCCTGTATCTAATCTCCCTATACTGGGAATGTAGAGGAATCTTTATCCTGTATCTAATCTCCCGATACTGGTTGGAGGAATCTTTACCCTGTATCTAATCTCCCGATACTGCGAATGTAGAGGAATCTTTACCCTGCATCTAATCTCCCTGCACTGCGAATGTAGAGGAATCTTTATCCTGTATCTAATCTCCCTACACTGCGAATGTAGAGGAATCTTTATCCTGTATCTAATCTCCCTACACTGGGAATGTAGAGGTATCTTTACCCTGTATCTAATCTCCCTATACTGGTTGGAGGAATCTTTACCCTGTATCTAATCTCCCGATACTGCGAATGTAGAGGAATCTTTACACTGTATCTAATCTCCCTACACTGCGAATGTAGAGGAATCTTTATCCTGTATCTAATCTCCCTACATTGGGAATGCAGAAGTATCTTTACCCTGTATTTAATCTCCCTACACTGCGAATGTCGAGGAATCTTTACCCTGTATCTAATCTCCCTATACAGGGAATGTAGAGGAATCTTTATCCTGTATCTAAACTCCCTAAACTGCGAATGCAGAGGAATCTTTATCCTGTATCTAACCTCCCTATACTGGGAATGTAGAGGAATCTTTACCCTGTATCTAACCTCCCTATACTGGGAATGTAGAGGAGTCTGTACCCTGTATCTAATCTCCCTAAACTGCGAATGTAGAGGAATCTTTATCCTGTATCTAATCTCCCTATACTGGGAATGTCGAGGAACTAGAAAAGATCGGATGTCCACCAAAGCTACTAAGTATCATCACCTCATTCCATGACAATATGAAAGGCACAATTCAACATGGTGGCTCCTCATCAGAGCCCTTTCCTATCCTGAGTGGTGTGAAACAGGGCTGTGTTCTCGCACCCACACTTTTTGGGATTTTCTTCTCCCTGCTGCTTTCACATGCGTTCAAATCCTCTGAAGAAGGAATTTTCCTCCACACAAGATCAGGGGGCAGGTTGTTCAACCTTGCCCGTCTAAGAGCGAAATCCAAAGTACGGAAAGTCCTCATCAGAGAACTCCTCTTTGCTGACGATGCTGCTTTAACATCTCACACTGAAGAATGCCTGCAGAGTCTCATCGACTGGTTTGCGTCTGCCTGCAATGAATTTGGCCTAACCATCAGCCTCAAGAAAACGAACATCATGGGGCAGGATGTCAGAAATGCTCCATCCATCAATATTGGCGACCACGCTCTGGAAGTGGTTCAAGAGTTCACCTACCTAGGCTCAACTATCACCAGTAACCTGTCTCTAGATGCAGAAATCAACAAGCGCATGGGTAAGGCTTCCACTGCTATTTCCAGACTGGCCAAGAGAGTGTGGGAAAATGGCGCACTGACACGGAACACAAAAGTCCGAGTGTATCAGGCCTGTGTCCTCAGTACCTTGCTCTACGGCAGCGAGGCCTGGACAACGTATGCCAGCCAAGAGCGACGTCTCAATTCATTCCATCTTCGCTGCCTTCGGAGAATACTTGGCATCAGGTGGCAGGACTATATCTCCAACACAGAAGTCCTTGAAGCAGCCAACACCCCCAGCTTATACACACTACTGAGTCAGCGGCGCTTGAGATGGCTTGGCCATGTGAGCCGCATGGAAGATGGCAGGATCCCCAAAGACACATTGTACAGCGAGCTCGCCACTGGTATCAGACCCACTGGCCGTCCATGTCTCCGCTTTAAAGACGTCTGCAAACGCGACATGAAATCGTGTGACATTGATCACAAGTCGTGGGAGTCAGTTGCCAGCATTCGCCAGAGCTGGCGGGCAGCCATAAAGACAGGGCTAAATTGTGGCGAGTCGAAGAGACTTAGTAGTTGGCAGGAAAAAAGACAGAGGCGCAAGGGGAGAGCCAACTGTGCAACAGCCCCAACAAACAAATTTCTCTGCAGCACCTGTGGAAGAGCCTGTCACTCCAGAATTGGCCTTTATAGCCACTCCAGGCGCTGCTTCACAAACCACTGACCACCTCCAGGCGCGTATCCATTGTGTCTCGAGATAAGGAGGCCCAAAAGAAATCTCCCTATACTGGGAATATAGAGGAATCTTTATCCTGCATCTAACCTCCCTATACTGGGAATGCAGAGGAATCTTTACCCTGTATCTAATCTCCCTATGCTGCGAATGTAGAGGAATCTTTACCCTGTATCTAATCTCCCTATACTGCGAATGTAGAGGAATCTTTACCCTGTATCTAATCTCCCGATACTGGGTGGAGGAATCTTTACCCTGTATCTAATCTCCCGATACTGGGTGGAGGAATCTTTACCCTGTATCTAATCTCCCGATACTGGGTGGAGGAATCTTTACCCTGTATCTAATCTCCCGATACTGGGTGGAGGAATCTTTACCCTGTATCTAATCTCCCGATACTGGGTGGAGGAATCTTTACCCTGTATCTAATCTCCCGATACTGGGTGGAGGAATCTTTACCCTGTATCTTATCTCCCTATACTGGGAATGTAGAGGAATCTTTATCCTGTATCTAATCTCCCGATACTGCGAATGTAGAGGAATCTTTACCCTGTATCTAATCTCCCTATAGTGGGTGGAGGAACCTTTACCCTGTATCTAATCTCCCTACACTGGGAATGTAGAGGAATCTTTATCCTGTATCGAATCTCACTACACTGGGAATGTGGAGGAATCTTTACCCTGTATCTAATCTCCCTACACTGGGAATGTAGAGGTATCTTTACCCTGTATTTAATCTCCCTAAACTGGGAATGTAGAGGAATCTTTATCCTGTATCTAATCTCCCTACACTGGGAATGTAGAGGTATCTTTACCCTGTATTTAATCTCCCTACACTGGGAATGTAGAGGTATCTTTACCCTCTATTTAATCTCCCTACACTGCGAATGTAGAGGAATCTTTACCCTGTATCTAATCTCCCTACACTGGGAATGTAGAGGAATCTTTATCCTGTATCTAACCTCCCTATTCTGGGAATGTAGAGGAATCTTTACCCTGTATCTAATCTCCCTATACTGGGAATGTAGAGGAATCTTTACCCTGTATCTAATCTCCCTATACTGGGAATGTAGAGGAATCTTTACCCTGTATCTAATCTCCCTACACTGCGAATGTAGAGGAATATTTACCCTGTATCTAATCTCTCTACACTGCGAATGTCGAGGAATCTTTATCCTGTATCTAATCTCCCTATACTGCGAATGTAGAGGAATCTTTACCCTTTATCTAATCTCCCTATAATGCGAATGTAGAGGAATCTTTACCCTTTATCTAATCTCCCTATAATGCGAATGTAGAGGAATCTTTACCCTGTATCTAATCTCCCTATACTGGGAATTTAGAGGAATCTTTATCCTGTATCTAATCTCCCTATACTGGGAATGTAGAGGAATCTTTATCCTGTATCTAATCTCCCTATACTGGGAATGTAGAGGAATCTTTATCCTGTATCTAACCTTCCTACACTGGGAATGTAGAGGAATCTTTAACCTGCATCTACTCTCCCTATACTGCGAATGTAGAGGAATCTTTATCCTGTATCTCATCTCCCTATACTGGGAATGTAGAGGAATCTTTATCCTGTATCTAATCTCCCAATACTGGCAATGTAGAGGAAACTTTATCCTGTATCTAATCTCCCTATACTGGGAATGTAGAGGAATCTTTACCCTGTTTCTCATCTCCCTATACTGGGAATGTGGAGGAATCTTTATCCTGTATCTAATCTCCCTATACTGGGAATGTAGAGGAATCTTTATCCTGTATCTAATCTCCCTATACTGGGAATGTAGAGGAATCTTTACCCTGTATCTAATCTCCCTATACTGGGAATATAGAGGAATCTTTATCCTGTATCTAATCTCCCTATACTGGGAATGTAGAGGAATCTTTATCCTGTATCTAACCTCCCTATACTGGGAATGTAGAGGAATCTTTATCCTGTATCTAATCTCCCTATACTGGGAATGTAGAGGAATCTTTACCCTGTATCTAATCTCCCTATACTGGGAATGTAGAGGAATCTTTACCCTGTATCTAATCTCCCTACTCTGCGAATGTAGAGGAATATTTACCCTGTATCTAATCTCTCTACACTGGGAATGTAGAGGAATCTTTACCCTGTATCTAATCTCCCTACACTGCGAATGTCGAGGAATCTTTATCCTGTATCTAATCTCCCTATACTGCGAATGTAGAGGAATCTTTACCCTTTATCTAATCTCCCTATAATGCGAATGTAGAGGAATCTTTACCCTTTATCTAATCTCCCTATAATGCGAATGTAGAGGAATCTTTACCCTGTATCTAATCTCCCTATACTGGGAATTTAGAGGAATCTTTATCCTGTATCTAATCTCCCTATACTGGGAATGTAGAGGAATCTTTATCCTGTATCTAATCTCCCTATACTGGGAATGTAGAGGAATCTTTATCCTGTATCTAACCTTCCTACACTGGGAATGTAGAGGAATCTTTAACCTGCATCTACTCTCCCTATACTGCGAATGTAGAGGAATCTTTATCCTGTATCTAACCTCCCTATACTGGGAATGTAGAGGAATCTTTACCCTGTATCTAATCTCCCTATACTGGGAATGTAGAGGAATCTTTACCCTGTATCTAATCTCCCTATACTGGGAATGTAGAGGAATCTTTACCCTGTATCTAATCTCCCTACACTGCGAATGTGGAGGAATATTTACCCTGTATCTAATCTCTCTACACTGCGAATGTCGAGGAATCTTTATCCTGTATCTAATCTCCCTATACTGCGAATGTAGAGGAATCTTTACCCTTTATCTAATCTCCCTATAATGCGAATGTAGAGGAATCTTTACCCTTTATCTAATCTCCCTATAATGCGAATGTAGAGGAATCTTTACCCTGTATCTAATCTCCCTATACTGGGAATTTAGAGGAATCTTTATCCTGTATCTAATCTCCCTATACTGGGAATGTAGAGGAATCTTTATCCTGTATCTAATCTCCCTATACTGGGAATGTAGAGGAATCTTTATCCTGTATCTAACCTTCCTACACTGGGAATGTAGAGGAATCTTTAACCTGCATCTACTCTCCCTATACTGCGAATGTAGAGGAATCTTTATCCTGTATCTCATCTCCCTATACTGGGAATTTAGAGGAATCTTTACCCTGTATCTGATCTCCCTAAACTGCGAATGTAGAGGAATCTTTACCCTGTATCTAATCTCCCTATACTGGGAATGTAGAGGAATCTTTACCCTCTATCTAATCTCCCTAAACTGCGAATGTAGAGGAATCTTTATCCTGTATCTAATCTCCCTATACTGGGAATGTAGAGGAATCTTTACCCTGTATCTAACCTCCCTATACTGGGAATGTAGAGGAGTCTGTACCCTGTATCTAATCTCCCTAAACTGCGAATGTAGAGGAATCTTTATCCTGTATCTAATCTCCCTATACTGGGAATGTCGAGGAACTAGAAAAGATCGGATGTCCACCAAAGCTACTAAGTATCATCACCTCATTCCATGACAATATGAAAGGCACAATTCAACATGGTGGCTCCTCATCAGAGCCCTTTCCTATCCTGAGTGGTGTGAAACAGGGCTGTGTTCTCGCACCCACACTTTTTGGGATTTTCTTCTCCCTGCTGCTTTCACATGCGTTCAAATCCTCTGAAGAAGGAATTTTCCTCCACACAAGATCAGGGGGCAGGTTGTTCAACCTTGCCCGTCTAAGAGCGAAATCCAAAGTACGGAAAGTCCTCATCAGAGAACTCCTCTTTGCTGACGATGCTGCTTTAACATCTCACACTGAAGAATGCCTGCAGAGTCTCATCGACTGGTTTGCGTCTGCCTGCAATGAATTTGGCCTAACCATCAGCCTCAAGAAAACGAACATCATGGGGCAGGATGTCAGAAATGCTCCATCCATCAATATTGGCGACCACGCTCTGGAAGTGGTTCAAGAGTTCACCTACCTAGGCTCAACTATCACCAGTAACCTGTCTCTAGATGCAGAAATCAACAAGCGCATGGGTAAGGCTTCCACTGCTATTTCCAGACTGGCCAAGAGAGTGTGGGAAAATGGCGCACTGACACGGAACACAAAAGTCCGAGTGTATCAGGCCTGTGTCCTCAGTACCTTGCTCTACGGCAGCGAGGCCTGGACAACGTATGCCAGCCAAGAGCGACGTCTCAATTCATTCCATCTTCGCTGCCTTCGGAGAATACTTGGCATCAGGTGGCAGGACTATATCTCCAACACAGAAGTCCTTGAAGCAGCCAACACCCCCAGCTTATACACACTACTGAGTCAGCGGCGCTTGAGATGGCTTGGCCATGTGAGCCGCATGGAAGATGGCAGGATCCCCAAAGACACATTGTACAGCGAGCTCGCCACTGGTATCAGACCCACCGGCCGTCCATGTCTCCGCTTTAAAGACGTCTGCAAACGCGACATGAAATCGTGTGACATTGATCACAAGTCGTGGGAGTCAGTTGCCAGCATTCGCCAGAGCTGGCGGGCAGCCATAAAGACAGGGCTAAATTGTGGCGAGTCGAAGAGACTTAGTAGTTGGCAGGAAAAAAGACAGAGGCGCAAGGGGAGAGCCAACTGTGCAACAGCCCCAACAAACAAATTTCTCTGCAGCACCTGTGGAAGAGCCTGTCACTCCAGAATTGGCCTTTATAGCCACTCCAGGCGCTGCTTCACAAACCACTGACCACCTCCAGGCGCGTATCCATTGTGTCTCGAGATAAGGAGGCCCAAAAGAAATCTCCCTATACTGGGAATATAGAGGAATCTTTATCCTGCATCTAACCTCCCTATACTGGGAATGCAGAGGAATCTTTACCCTGTATCTAATCTCCCTATGCTGCGAATGTAGAGGAATCTTTACCCTGTATCTAATCTCCCTATACTGCGAATGTAGAGGAATCTTTACCCTGTATCTAATCTCCCGATACTGGGTGGAGGAATCTTTACCCTGTATCTAATCTCCCGATACTGGGTGGAGGAATCTTTACCCTGTATCTAATCTCCCGATACTGGGTGGAGGAATCTTTACCCTGTATCTAATCTCCCGATACTGGGTGGAGGAATCTTTACCCTGTATCTAATCTCCCGATACTGGGTGGAGGAATCTTTACCCTGTATCTAATCTCCCGATACTGGGTGGAGGAATCTTTACCCTGTATCTTATCTCCCTATACTGGGAATGTAGAGGAATCTTTATCCTGTATCTAATCTCCCGATACTGCGAATGTAGAGGAATCTTTACCCTGTATCTAATCTCCCTATAGTGGGTGGAGGAACCTTTACCCTGTATCTAATCTCCCTACACTGGGAATGTAGAGGAATCTTTATCCTGTATCGAATCTCACTACACTGGGAATGTGGAGGAATCTTTACCCTGTATCTAATCTCCCTACACTGGGAATGTAGAGGTATCTTTACCCTGTATTTAATCTCCCTAAACTGGGAATGTAGAGGAATCTTTATCCTGTATCTAATCTCCCTACACTGGGAATGTAGAGGTATCTTTACCCTGTATTTAATCTCCCTACACTGGGAATGTAGAGGTATCTTTACCCTCTATTTAATCTCCCTACACTGCGAATGTAGAGGAATCTTTACCCTGTATCTAATCTCCCTACACTGGGAATGTAGAGGAATCTTTATCCTGCATCTAATCTCCCTACACTGCGAATGTGGAGGAATGTTTATCCTGTATCTAATCTCCCTACACTGCGAATGTCGAGGAATCTTTATCCTGTATCTAATCTCCCTATACTGCGAATGTCGAGGAATCTTTACCCTGTATCTAATCTCCCTATAATGCGAATGTAGAGGAATCTTTATCCTGTATCTAATCTCCCTATACTGGGAATGTCGAGGAATCTTTACCCTGTATCTAATCTCCCTATACTGGGAATGTGGAGGAATCTTTATCCTGTATCTAATCTCCCTATACTGGGAATCTAGAGGAATCTTTATCCTGTATCTAATCTCCCTATACTGCGAATGTAGAGGAATCTTTATCCTGTATCTCATCTCCCGATGCTGGGAATGTAGAGGAATCTTTACCCTGTATCTAATCTCCCTATACTGGGAATGTAGAGGAATCTTTATCCTGTACCTACTCTCCCTATACTGCGAATGTCGAGGAATCTTTACCCTGTATCTCATCTCCCTATACTGGGTGGAGGAATCTTTACCCTGTATTTAATCTCCCTATACTGGGAATGTCGAGGAATCTTTACCCTGTATCTAATCTCCCTACACTAGGAATGTCGAGGAATCTTTACCCTGTATCTAATCTCCCTATACTGGGTGGAGGAATCTTTACCCTGTATCAAACCTCCCTACACTAGGAATGTCGAGGAATCTTTACCCTGTATCTCATCTCCCTATACTGGGTGGAGGAATCTGTACCCTGTATTTAATCTCCCCATACTGGGAATGCAGAGGAATCTTTACTCTGTATCTAATCTCCCTACACTAGGAATGTCGAGGAATCTTTACCCTGTATCTAATCTGCCCTCCAACTGGGAATTGTAGGGCATGAAAGTCCCTTGCGGAGTCTCACTTCGGTACGGAGCCATACTCTGGATGGAACAGGAATGAGTTGCTCAACACCAAATAATGTGTTAAAGCAACAATTTTTGTTAAATAATTATTCAACAATTATTAATAATAAAAATAGGAAAGGAAGATAACTTTATTAAAAAAAGAAGTGTATACAAAGACAACAGTCTGACAGCACAACTGCTATAACCCCAATTAGTCTGTTCAAGACAGTTCCCTAAAATGGTATCGTTCTCCCTTGGTATATACAACACCAAGTCTCTGGAGAACTGGATCCTCCAGTCAGTCACTCAGTCACTCAGTCACTGTCCTTTCCTCCATCGTCTTCAGTGGTTGTCAAATCCACTCTGGCTGCAGCCCCGACTGTTGGATGTTGTGCTCCCTTTAAGTCCAATTTCTGGTTCCATTCCAACTTTCCGAGACCTCCATCAGACTTTCTCAAAACAAGAGTCTGACAATCATGAGTCTTTATCAAATTCTTCTCACAGGCACTATGAAGCTGCCCAGGCTGTTTACACATCCTTTGATGGTGTCTCTCACCTGCCATCAATTAGGCTATACTGTCCATCAATTAAACTCCATATCCTGACTTCACACCATAGTGGACCAACCCATGTGCAGGTTATCCATTGTCCTGACTTGTAGTTCAAGGGTCATCGAATACCATAAGAACTAACTTCTGTTTAAACAATGGGAAACAACCCATTTTTCAAGAAAACAGTAGTTTAGACAAAACAACAGCTGCAAACATGGCCTGCTTTGACCAGCATGAAAACAAAAGGAAGGAGTTCTTGAGAAAAACAAGTTCACAGTTAATAATGTTACTACTGATTACCATTGATTACATAATTTATTAATTACCTGACTTAATCAAAGCACAATCACACTTAGTTTTAAATCAATGTCTACAAAGTAACCTTTAAAAATTCACTACAGGTTTAATGCAGGGTTTTTAAAAACCAAAGCAAAAGCAAGGCAGAAGTAAAATGCAACAACAGAAAAGTACAAAAAGTAGTGGCTGCAGGCCTGCAGAATGTAGAGGGAACTTTACCCTGTATCTAACCTTCCTACACTGGGAATGTAGAGGGAACTTTACCCTGTATCTAACCTTCCTACACTGGGAATGTAGAGGGAACTTTACCCTGTATCTAACCTTCCTACACTGGGAATGTAGAGGGAACTTTACCCTGTATCTAACCTTCCTACACTGGGAATGTAGAGGGAACTTTACCCTGTATTTAACCTTCTTACACTGGGAATGTAAAGGGAACTTTACGCTGTATCTAACCTTCTTACACTGGGAATGTAGAGGGAATTTTACCCTGTATCTAACCTTCCTACACTGCGAATGTAGAGGGAACTTTACCCTGTATCTAACCTTCTTACACTGGGAATGTAGAGGGAACTTTACCCTGTATCTAACCTTCTTACACTGGGAATGTAAAGGGAATTTTACCCTGTATCAAACCTTCCTACACTGCGAATGTTGAGGGAACTTTACCCTGTATCTAACCTTCCTACACTGGGAATGTAGAGGGAACTTTACCCTGTATCTAACCTTCTTACACTGGAAATGTAGAGGGAACTTTACCCTGTATCTAACCTTCTTACACTGGAAATGTGGAGGGAACTTTACCCTGTATCTAACCTTCCTACACTGGGAATGTAGAGGGAACTTTACCCTGTATCTAACCTTCCTACACTGGGAATGTAGAGGGAACTTTAACCTGTATCTAACCTTCTTACACTGGGAATGTAAATATGTAAACAGATTATGGAAAGATGTAGGAGCAACAGGGTGGTGGTGATAGGAGATTTTAATTTTCCCAACATTGACTGGGATTCACTTAGTGTTAGAGGTCCAGATGGAGCAGAATTTGTAAGGAGCATCCAGGAGGGTTTTCTAGAGCAGTATGTAAATAGTCCAACTCGGGAAGGGGCCATACTGGACCTGGTGTTGGGGAATGAGCCCGGCCAGGTGGTTGAAGTTTCAGTAGGGGACTACTTTGGGAATAGTGATCACAATTCCGTTAGTTTTAGAATACTCATGGACAAAGACGAGAGTGGTCCCAAAGGAAGAGTGCTAAATTGGGGGAAGGCCAACTATACCAAAATTCGGCAGGAGCTGGGGAATGTTGATTGGGAGCAGCTGTTTGAAGGTAAATCCACATTTGATATGTGGGAGGCTTTTAAAGAGAGGTTGATTAGCGTGCAGGAGAGACATGTTCCTGTGAAAATGAGGGATAGAAATGGCAAGATTAGGGAACCATGGATGACAGGTGAAATTGTGAGACTAGCTAAGAGGAAAAAGGAAGCATACATAAGGTCTTGGAGGCTGATGAAAGACGAAGTTTTGAAAGAATATCGGGAATGTAGGACCAATCTGAAATGAGGAATTAAGAGGGCTAAAAGGGGTCATGAAATATCTTTAGCAAACAGGGTTAAGGAAAATCCCAAAGCCTTTTATTCATATATAAGGAGCAAGAGGGTAACGAGAGAAAGGATTGGCCAACTCAAGGACAAAGGAGGAAAGTTATGCGTGGAGTCAGAGAAAATGGGTGAGATTCTAAACGAGTACTTTGCATCGGTATTCACCGAGGAGAGGGACATGACGGATGTTGAGGTTAGGGACAAATGTTTGATTACTCTCGGTCAAGTCGGCATAAGGAGGGAGGGAGTGTTGGGTATTCTAAAAGGCATTAAGGTGGACAAGTCCCCAGGTCCAGATGGGATCTATCCCAGGTTACTGAGGGAAGCGAGAGAGGAAATAGCTGGGGCCTTAACAGATATCTTTGCAGCATCCTTAAACACGGGTGAGGTCCCGGAGGACTGGAGAATTGCTAATGTTGTCCGCTTGTTTAAGAAGGGTAGCAGGGAAAATCCAGGTAATTATAGACCGGTGAGCCTGACGTCAGTGGTAGAGAAGCTGCTGGAGAAGATACTGAGGGATAGGATCTATTCCCATTTGGAAGAAAATGGGCTTTTCAGTGATAGGCAACATGGTTTTGTGCAGGGAAGGTCATGTCTTACCAACTTAATAGAATTCTTTGAGGAAGTGACAAAGTTGATTGATGAGGGAAGGGCTGTAGATGTCATATACATGGACTTCAGTAAGGCATTTGATAAGGTTCCCCATGGGAGGCTGATGGAGAAAGTGAAGTCGCATGGGGTCCAGGGTGTACTAGCTAGATGGATAAAGAACTGGCTGGGCAACAGGAGACAGAGAGTAGCAGTGGAAGGGAGTTTCTCAAAATGGAGACGTGTGACCAGTGGTGTTCCACAGGGATCCGTGCTGGGACCACTGTTGTTTGTGATATACATAAATGATTTGGAGGAAAGTATAGGTGGTCTGATTAGCAAGTTTGCGGACGACACTAAGATTGGTGGAGTAGCAGATAGTGAAGGGGACTGTCAGAGAATACAGCAGAATATAGATAGATTGGAGAGTTGGGCAGAGAAATGGCAGATGGAGTTCAATCAGGGCAAATGCGAGGTGATGCATTTTGGAAGATCCAATTCAAGAGTGAATTATACAGTAAATGGAAAAGTCCTGGGGAAAATTGATGTACAGAGAGATTTGGGTGTTCAGATCCATTGTTCCCTGAAGGTGGCAACACAGGTCAATAGAGTGGTCAAGAAGGCATACGGCATGCTTTCCTTCATCGGACGGGGTATTGAATACAAGGGTTGGCAGGTCATGTTACAGTTGTATAGGACTTTGGTTCGGCCACATTTGGAATACTGCGTGCAGTTCTGGTCGCCACATTACCAAAAGGATGTGGATGCTTTGGAGAGGGTGCAGAGGAGGTTCACCAGGATGTTGCCTGGTATGGAGGGCGCTAGCTATGAAGAGAGGTTGAGTAGATTAGGATTATTTTCATTAGAAAGACGGAGGTTGAGGGGGGACCTGATTGAGGTGTACAAAATCATGAGAGGTATAGACAGGTTGGATCGCAAGAAGCTTTTTCCCAGAGTGGGGGATTCAATTACTATGGGTCATGAGTTCAAAGTGAGAGGGGAAAAGTTTAGGGGGATATGCGTGGAAAGTTCTTTACGCAGAGGGTGGTGGGTGCCTGGAACGCGTTGCCAGCGGAGGTGGTAGACGCGGGCACGATAGCGTCTTTTAAGATGTATCTCGACAGATACATGAATGGGCAGGAAGCAAAGAGATACAGACCCTTAGAAAATAGGCGACATGTTTAGGTAGAGGATCTGGATCGGCGCAGGCTTGGAGGGCCGAAGGGCCTGTTCCTGTGCTGTAATTTTCTTTGTTCTTTGTTCTTTGAATGTAGAGGAAACTTTACCCTGGATCTAACTGCTCTGCACTGGGAATATAGAGGGAACTTTACCCTGTATCTAACCTTCCTACACTGGGAATGTAGAGGAAACTTTACCCTGTATCTAACCTTCCTACACTGGGAATGTAGAGGAAACTTTACCCTGCGTCTAACTGCTCTGCACTGGGAATGTAGAGGGAACTTTACCCTGTATCTAACCTTCCTACACTGGGAATGTGGAGGGAACTTTACCCTGTATCTAACTGCTCTGCACTGGGAGTGTAGAGGGAACTTTACCCTGTATCTAACTGCTCTGCACTGGGAATATCGAGGGAACTTTACCCTGTATCTAACCTTCCTACACTGGGAATGTAGAGGGAACTTTACCCTGTATCTAACTGCTCTGCACTGGGAATGTAGAGGGAACTTTACCCTGTATCTAACTGCTCTGCACTGGGAATGTAGAGGGAACCTTACCCTGTATCTAACCTTCCTACACTGGGAATGTAGAGGGAACTTTACCCTGTATCTAACTGCTCTGCACTGGGAATGTAGAGGGAACTTTACCCTGTATCTAACCTTCCTACACTGGGAATGCAGAGTAAACTTTACCCTGTGTCTAACTGCTCTGCACTGGGAATGTAGAGGGAATTTTACCCTGTATCTAACGTTCCTACACTGGGAATGTAGAGGGAACTTTAACCTGTATCTAACCTTCCTACACTGGGAATGTAGAGGAAACTTTACCCTGCATCTAACTGCTCTGCACTGGGAATGTCGAGGGAACTTTACCCTGTCTCTAACCTTCTTGCACTGGGAATGTAGAGGGAACTTTACCCTGTATCTAACCTTCTTACACTGGGAATGTAGAGGAAACTTTACCCTGTATCTAACTGCTCTGCACTGGGAATGTAGAGGGAACTTTACCCTGTATCTAACTGCTCTGCACTGGGAATGTAGAGGGAACTTTACCCTATATCTAACCTTCTTACACTGGGAATGTAGAGGGAACTTTACCCTGTATCTAACTGCTCTGCACTGGGGATGTAGAGGGAACTTTACCCTGTATCTAACCTTCTTACACTGGGAATGTAGAGGGAACTTTACCCTGTATCTAACTGCTCTGCACTGGGAATGTAGAGGGAACTTTACCCTGTATCTAACTGCTCTGCACTGGGAATATCGAGGGAACTTTACCCTGTCTCTCACCTTCTTGCACTGGGAATGTAGAGGGAACTTTACCCTGTATCTAACCTTCTTACACTGGGAATGTAGAGGGAACTTTACCCTGTATCTAACTGCTCTGCACTGGGAATGTCGAGGGAACTTTACCCTGTCTCTAACCTTCTTGCACTGGGAATGTAGAGGAAACTTTACCCTGTATCTAACCTTCCTACACTGGGAATGTAGAGGGAACTTTACCCTGTATCTAACTGCTCTGCACTGGGAATGTAGAGGAAACCTTACCCTGTATCTAACCTTCCTACACTGGGAATGTAGAGGGAACTTTACCCTGCGTCTAACTGCTCTGCACTGGGAATGTCGAGGGAACTTTACCCTGTCTCTAACCTTCTTGCACTGGGAATGTAGAGGGAACTTTACCCTGTATCTAACCTTCCTACACTGCGAATGCCGTGGAAACATTACCCTGCATCTAACTGCTCTTCACTGGGAATGTAGAGGAAACTTTACCCTGTATCTAACCTTCCTACACTGGGAATGTAGAGGGAACTTTACCCTGTATCTAACCTTCCTACACTGCGAATGCCGAGGAAACTTTACCCTGCATCTAACTGCTCTTCACTGGGAATGTAGAGGAAACTTTACCCTGTATCTAACCTTCCTACACTGCGAATGTAGAGGAAACTTTACCCTGCATCTAACTGCTCTGCACTGGGAATGTAGAGGAAACTTTATCCTGTATCTAACCTGTCTTCATCTACCTGGAAATATCGAGGGGAACTTTGCCCTGTATTTAACCAGCTCTCTAAGTATAAAAGGAACTTTACCCTTTATCTAACCTTTGCTAAACCTAGGAATCTAGAGGATGATTTCCTCTATATCTGACCCCCCCTAAACTTGGAAATATAGAGGGAACTTTACCCCGTGCCTAACCCCTACAACTGGGAATATAGGGGGCGCTTTACCCTGCATCTCACTCCACTACACCATGGAATGTAGATCGAACATTACTGTGTATCCAAGGCCCTCCAATACGAACTTTAACTGGACTTAAGAACATGTGCAAATGCTTTGGGACATCGACAGGGAAGGCTCAGCTATTGAGAACCATCAGAAACACGGAAGCCAAAAATATGTAATGAAAAAAGATGTAATAATTTGGGGAGTTCCAATAACCAAAATTCAGCGGTAAATGGGCTAAGACCAGTGTAAAAATTGCACACACAGCAATATTTGCACATTAAACATTTGTACATAAAGACCACTGATTATAATTCCTCCCCTTGGGAAGGTGCTGTGAATATCCCATTCTGTAACTCCAGTATGTACTCCAATAGTAAAAGGGTCAATACTTTTTTGGGAAACTGCCATCCCAGATACTTTGCAGATTCAACTCTTGTTTCAGATCAGAAGAATTGCAAACTTGCTTTGAAAGTTGGCTTTTTGCATTTAGTGCAAATGCAAATTGCAGTGTCAGCTGTGGCTCAGTGGGTAGCACTCTCACTCCTGGGTTGGGAAAGTTATGGGTTCATGTCCGACTCCAGAGAAGTAAACACATAATTCAGGCTGACACTCCAGTACAGTACTGAGGGAGTGCTGAACTGTCAGGTGAGTTGTTAAACCTGAGGTTCTTTCTGCCCTCTCAGGTGGATATTAAAGATCCCATGTGCTATTTGAAGAAGAGCATGGCAGCTCTCTCCAGTATTCTGGATGATATTTATCTCTCAACCAACGTTACTAAAATGAGATTATCTGTTGATTATCACATTGCTGTTTGCAAGTTTTCCTACATTACAGCAACATCTACATTTCAGAAGTACTTAATTGTCTTCACAGTGCTTTGGGATGTCCTGAGATTGTGGAAGGTGCTATATAAATGCAAATTCTTTCTTTTTGAGCAGACACCTGAATTGTAACGGTGAAATCTGTTTCAATTCTATTTTCCCATCTCCTTAAATGTTATTTTTCTTCTGGCTCGATTTCCCATCCATTGACTGGGAAGCAGATTTATCACCTGGACCTTTCTTTTCTGAGAAATGTCTAAGTGGTTACCGAAATATCTGAGGCCTACAAGCATTCACCGTGTGTGTGTGTACACATTTCCTTTCGATAAGCTCTGTGGTTTCTCTACGCCTCAGCAAGACAGGCTTCACTTTCAGTCACAGCCTGACTCACAGACAGGCTTGTCTCTGACTACGACACATGACGCACTTTGTGGAACTGCTGGTGTTTTCTGCAGCCAAAGATAAAGGTGTTAAACCGAATCGTGTTGGCGCGGTTATGCTTCAGCTTTGTGCAGACTTATTTGGAATTGATTTGACTGGTTCTTTGATCTACCTTTCTCCCAATAATTATTAAAAAGTGAGCTGGGAAAATAGACTACAGGGAAAGTCAGTCAATGAGCAGTAGCGTCTTTTAAGCAGATATTTCATAACACTCAGCAAACATTTATTCCAGTCAAAAGGAAGGACTTGATGAGAACGATGAATCACCCGTGGATAACAAAGGAAGTTAAGGAAAGTATCAAATCAAAAACAAAGGCGTTCAAAGTGGTGAAAGCTAGTGGTAGGCTGGAGGACTGGGATTTGATTTCAGAAACCAGCAGCGGATGACTAAAAAACTAATAAAGAGGGAGAAAATTAATTATGAGAGTAAATTGGCAAGAAATATAAAAACAAACAGTAAGAGCTTCTACGGGTATATAAAAAGGAAGAGAGTAGCTAAAGTAAGTATGGGACTCTTAGAGGATGAGATGGGGAATTAATAACAGGGAACAGGGAAATGGCAGATAATTTAAACCAATATTTTGCATCGGTCGTCACGGTGGAGGACACTATAAACATCCCAACAATAATAGATGAGCAAGGTGTAAATGGGAGGGAGGAATTTGTAACAATCTCTATCATGAGGGAAAAGGTGCTTGACAAGCTAATGGGACTAAAGGCAGATAAGTCACCAGGACCTGATGGCCTGCATCCAAGGGTTTGAAAAGAAGTGGCTGCAGACATAGTGGAGGAATTGGTCATAGGGTACCAGCGGACTGGAAAACCACTAATATGACGCCCCCATTCAAGAAAGGAGAGAGACAGAAAGCAGGAAACTCTAGACCAGTTAGCTTAAATTCTAGAGTCCATTATTAAGGAATAGCAGGACATTTAGAAAAACATAATGCAATCAAACAGAGTCAACATGGTTTTATGAAAGGGAAATCATGTTTGACAAATTTGTTAGAGTTCTTTGAGGATATAACAAGCAGAGTGGATAAAGGGGAACCAGTAGATGTAGTGTATTTAGATTTCCAGAAGGCATTCGATAAGATGCCACATAAAAGGTTATTGCACAAAATAAGAGCTCAGGGTATTGGGGGTAATGTGTTGGCATGGATTGAGGATTGGCTCACACACAGAAGACAGAGAGTCGGGATTAATGGGTCTTTTTCAGGTTGGAAAGCCGTAACTAGTGGGGTGCCACAAGGATCGGTCCTAGGGCCTCAACTATTTACTATCTATGTTAATGACTTGGAGAAAGGTTCAGAGTGTAGTGTATCCAAATTTGCTGATGATACAAAAATAAGTGGGCAGGCACTTTGTGATGAAGACACAAAGAATCTGCAAAGGGATATAGATAGGTTAAGTAAGTGGGCAAAAACTTGGCAGATGCCATTCAATGTGGAAAAGTGTGAGGTCATCCACTTTGGTAGGAAGAATAAAAAGGCAGATTATTATTTAGATGGAGAAAGACTACAAAATACTGCAGTACAGACGGATCTGGGTGTTCTCATACATGAAACACAAAAAGTTAGCATGCAGGTGCAGCAAGTAATTAGGAAGGCAAATGGAATTTTGGCCTTTATTGCTACAGGGTTAGAGTTTAAAAATAGGGAAGTTTTGTTACAACCGCACAGGGTGTTGGTGAGGCCACACCTGGAGTACTGTGTACAGTTTTGGTCCCCGTATTTAAGGAAGGATATATTAGCATTGCAGGCAGTTCAGAAAAGGTTCACTAGGCTGATTCCTGGGATGAAGGGGTTGTCTTATCAAGCACGGCTAAACAGGTTAAGCCTTTATTCACTGGAGTTTAGAAGAATGAGAGGGGATATTATTGAAACATATAAGATTCTGAGGGGGCTTGACAGGGTAGATGTTGAGAATATGTTTCCACAAGTGGGGGAATCTCGAACTAGGGGACACAGTTACAGAATAAGAGGTCACACAGTTAAAACTGAGATGCGAAGGAATTTCTTCTCTCAGAGGCTGGTGAATCTCTGGAATTCTTTACCTCAGAGAGTTGTGGAGGCTAGGTGACTAAATGTATTTCAGGAGAAGGTAGATAGATTTTTGAAATCTCGGGGAGATGAGGGTTGTGCAGAGCTGGCCCGAAAGAGGAGTTGAGGCCTGGGACAGATCAGCCATGATCTTACTGAATGACGGGGCAGGCTTGAGGGGCTGAATGGCCTACTTCTGCTCCTATTTCTAATGTTCTTACTTTCTGTGGCTATTACTCCTGCTCTTGTTTAATCCTTCCACTTGCTACGTAACTCAGTGACAAAACCATTGGTTGCACATTTTTTGGGGGCTTAAATTGGACAATGCCTGAAAATGGGCATTGGGATCATGGTACATGATTAACCCACAGCCATTCAGTGTTGCAGGCAGCAAATTAAATTTGTGCTGCCTGCTGTTTTACATGATTTCTGCATGCAACCAGCATTACCCACGCTGTTTGTTGGCTGCATGCATCAGCAGGGGGTAAGATATCATGAGTGGCTAGCGCTACTTTAAAGCAAGCCTGCACCTCTTAAAGGCTACCTATATCTGGAAGCAACTTTATGCTTCAGCAAAAGATTTTAATGACCACAAAGCTAGCTCAAGACCAACCAGACTAATCCTTGTTGAGTATTCAGACTTTAGCCAAATATAGGAAAGCTGCAAAAACAGATACAATTACACCAGCAGCCAGAAGAAATAATCCAGCAACTAACCTGTGAGTAGTTTATGATCCCTTTAAATAGTGCTGGTGGGGGAGTGGCGGAGGTGGGGGGGTGAGGTGGTGGGGGTGATGTTGGGGTTAGGTCCTTCATTCTCATGTTCAACTGTGTGAAATTAAATGGGATATATGTTGGAGTGTGGAGTTGGAAAATGACAGCGCTGCCATCAAATTAGCATTGGACACTGATTGACATCATAATCTGCCTACTTTGCATGCTGCCAACAGTCATTACGAGCTCGGCACAAACCCCTTTACCAAGATGCCATCCTGCACACTTTCTGTCAGATATGTTGCATCGCGGACCTCATTTTTAAGCCTTATGTGCCTAAAATAACAGCTCTACATGGCTCAGTTTAGCCCACTTTATCTCTGTAAATAGAGTTCATCTCAAGTACTTCCATATTTATATATATATATGATACATATAAAGTTAGATAGAGTCAGCACAGTAACAGGCCATTCTGTCCAACTGGTCTATGCAGGCATTTATGCTCCACACAAGTCTCCTCCCACTCTACTTCATCTCACCTATCAACATATTCTTCTTTTTCCTTCATATTCTTATCTAGCTTCCCCTTAAATGCATGTATGTTATTCATCTGAACTAGTCCATGTGGTAGTAAATCCTACATTCTAACCACTCTCTGGGTAAAGAAGTTTCTCCTGAATTCCTTATTGGATTTATTGGCAACTATCTTATTTTGATGGGTGTGGTCTGCCCCCATGAGTGGAAATATTTTCTCTATGTCTACCCTATCAAATCCCTTCAGAATTCTAAAAATCGTTATCAGGTCACCCCTCACTCTTCAATTTTCTAGAGAAAAGAATCAGTCTTCCCTGATAAGTATCTCCACTCAGTTCTGGTATGATCCTTGTGAACATTTTTCGTACCTTTTCCAATGCCTTTGTATCCTTTTTGTAATATGTAGAACAGATTTGTGCACAGTACTCTAAATGTGGCCTAACCATATTTCCATACATATTTAACAGAACTTCTGTGCTTTTCAATTCTATCCATCTAGAAGTGAACTCAGTGCTTGTTTTTTATAGCCTTATTAACCTGCATGGCTACTTTTAGTGATTTGTATATCTATACTCCTCGATCCCTCTGCTCATCCATCCCATTTAGACTTATTATCCAAGCAGTATGTGGTCTCCATATTCTTTGCACCAAAATACACCACCCCACCCCTATCTATATGGCAGCTCATTTGCCAATTACATGCCCATTCTGCAAGTATTAATGTCCTTGTGCATTTTGTCACAGTCCACCTTAGTAATAATCACACGGTGCTCCCCGCCCCCTCCAATTTGGCATTGTCTGCAGATTTTGAAATTGTATTTTCAATTCCTGAGTTCAAATCATTTATGTAAATAGTGAACAGCTGTCCCAGCAGATATCCTGTGAAACATTATTCCCCACCTTTTGTCAGACTGAGTAACTACCCTAAACCCTGACTCTGTTTTTTGTTTTGTAGCCAGCTTGTGACCCATTCTGCTACTTGTCCCATAGCTCCAACATGACCTTTGTCATGTGACTACTATGCAGTACTTCACCAGAGGCCTTTTGAAGATCCAAATATATTGCATCTACTTCATTACTCTTGTTTACTCTTTTTGCTACTTCTTCAAAGTATTTTATGAGATTGATAAATCATGAAATCACTGCTGACTATACTTAGTTATACTTTTGGTTTAGAGTTGTTTTTCCATTCCATTGTTACGACCAGGTGAGAAAGGGGTCTAGGGGTCTTTTACGATCTTCACCTGGTCTTATTGTAACAGGGTTTAATTTTAAACACATTGTGTTTCGAGCTCCCCCTTTGTGAATCCTTGTTCACAGCTTTCCAATTATAAGGCAATGAAATGAGCACACCAGATTTTCTTCAGGTTTAAAGAAGAAAAGGGAAATTTATTAAACCTTAAACCTAAACTCTAATATGGTTAACGCCTACAGATATACTATGCACCCAAGCTAGCATGCACACACGATACACATATGCAAATAGGGACTTAAAAGAGCAGAAGAAAAATAAAATGGAGAGGTTCGAGGCAGTCTCTAAAGGGGGTTTTTTGTTACTGTTTCTGTGTTTCCAGCTTGCCCTAGAGTCCTTAATTGTAGACAGCTCTTACTTTTCGTTGGGGCCCAGTATTCTTCTTAACCCTTGTTCACTGTAGGAGACTTTTCTCTCTTGGTGTTCATATATCTTCAATGGTTCCTGAAGCTGATGAGAGCGAGATGAAAGCAGACAGGAAAGGGGTGTTCTCAGTTTAGGAGAAAAATACGTTTTGAGTTCAAATTCCCTGTTGGAAGTTCAAATTCAAAAAACTCCAACAGCCAGTCATGTGACTTAACTGGCCTGACCACATCTGTTGTGTATTCGGCCATCTTAGTAGTTAACCTGGAATGCTTCAACGTCTGGTAATCAAAAGTCCATTGTGAATTAAATTGGAGCAGGGAAAGCTCCTTTGTCCTTTGAAGTACTTGTCTGTTGATATGCTAATGTCTCTCTCCAGCCAAAGTCTCCAATTGTTTTTTAAAGTAAGTTCTTTCTTCACCATCAGCAGTTTATAATCAATGTTCATGTGGAGAAGTTAATTTTCCTCATTCTTGGCAGGTGGGGGGCTTGCCTGACAACGTGTTTGAGTAAAAATGCCATTAATTTTCTACCACAGACATGAAATTAACTGGTCTATAGTCCCCTGGACTTGTTATATCGCCCTCATTAAATATAGGAAATCATATTAGCTGTCCCCCAAACTTCTCATACTATTCCCTTTTCAAATGAATGTTTATACATATGTAATAGTGCCTCTGTTATCTCTTCCCTAGCTTTCTTTAAGATGCCTGGATGGACCCCATCATATCAACAACTTGCATTTAGCTTATAAATTCACAAGACATAATCAGACAAAAATTTGACATTAAACCACATAAGATGACCAAAAGCTTGATCAAAGAAATAGGTTTTAAAGAGAATTATAAAGGAGGAAATAGCGAGGTAGAGAGGCAGAAAGGTTTAGGGACGGAATTCCAGAGCTTCGGGCCTAGGCAGCTGACTGCACAGTGGTTAATAGTGGAGCAATTAAAATCAGGGATGCTCAAGAGGCCAGGATTTGAGGGGTGCAGAGATCTCAGAGGGCTGTAGGGTTGTAGGAGGTTACAGGGAGAGGGAGGAGATGAAGTCAGGAGAGTTTGAACATGAAGATGTGAATTTTAAATTTGAAGTGTTCCTTGACCAGGAGCCAATGCAATGAGTTCTCGGCTAGAGATGGGTCTCTGAGTCAAATACCAACAAAAAGCAGATTCCAGATGCGGTATTTTGGCTCTCTAACCTTTAACCCCTACAGTTGTAAAGCAAAGAACACAGCACGCTGTCACCCCACAGGGCTGTGACCGACTGACGTCCTTTCACTCTCAGGGGCTGATGATGGACAATGAGTGTTTTTTTGTAGACATAAAGGCCCCTCATGGGTTCAGGGGAGGTCAAGCTAATGGAGACAAAACAAGTGGTAGACAAGGTCACTGAGCAATTGCTAGAGCTGGAGGCTATAAATTACAAGAGATGGCTTTATTATAGTTAAACCGCTACCTGGCGTTTGCATCAGGCCAAATATCCCAGCTCTGAAGTCTGTTTTGTTTCTCACTGTCACTGTTCACCTCCCCCCACACACATAAGTCTGTGTCTTTCTTTCACTGCTCTCCTCTTCTTTTATATATTTATTTCCAGGGTGTGGGTGTCATTGGCAAGGCCAGATTTTTTGCCAATATCCTAGATCCCTTGAGAAGGTGGTGCTGGGCCCGCTTCCACTTTGATATAACTGAGTGGTTTGCTAGACCACTTCAGAGGGCAGTTAAGAGTCAGCCACCTTAGTGAGGGACTGAAAGCACGTGTAGGCCTAGGGAGTAATGACGGTTCAGGTTTCCATCCTTAAAGGGGTAATAATGAACCAGTTGGGTTTTTAAAGAGAATCCAAGAGCTTCATAGGTACTTTTTATTCATATATCTTATTATCAACCTTTTACGGTCACTTTTATCGATACCAGCTCTTTATTTCCAGATTTTGTAAAAACTTAATTCAAGTTCTCAAACTGCCATGTCAGGATTTGAACTCATGTTTTCTTACTACTATCTCTCTTTCCCTCTTGCATTAATTTATATAACACTTTACAGCCAATTAATAAGTACTATTTGCTTTCCAGTTGCTGTTCTAATGTAGGAAGCACAGAAGCCATTTTACACACAACAAGCACCCACAACAGCATCTGATAATGACCGGAAAATCTGTTTTAGCGATGTTGTTCATAAATGCACATTTGCCAGGACAACTCCCCTGTTCTTCTTCGAAATAGTGGTATAACACTTTTATGTCCACCTGAGAAGGCAGACAGGGCCTCAGGTTAGCGCCTCATCTGAAAGACAGCATCATCAACAGTGCAGCACTCGCTCAGTACTGCACTGGCAGTGTCAGCTCTGGAGTGGAACTTGAACTCACAACCTTCTGAGTCAGAGGCAAGAGTGCTGATAATTTCTTTTCCTTCCTTCCTTCCTTCCTGCCTGCCTGCCTTCCTTCCTTCCTTTCCTTCCTTCCTTCTTTTCCTTCCTTTCTTTCTTTCTTTCCTTCACTCTTTCTTCATTCACTCTTTCTTTCTTCTTTCTAATTGGCTGCAGATTTGCTGCTCCAGAGACACTGTCAACACTGGCAAGTGATGCATTTTGCTAATGCTTTTTCTTGCCAATTTACTGAGGAAAACGAGATACAAAGAAAACTGTGTTTTATTTTTCCCAAAGTGAAATGTCTATGGATTATGGACCTTGTGAGTGTGAACAGCATTGCGATAATTAGTAGTAGGATGCCATCATCGCCTCCCCCCACCCCCAATCCTTCTATCCTTTCCAAACTAACACCCCACCTCCTACCTCTCTTTCTATTCCAATGTCTTTGAACATGTTATCCTCCCAAATCCGTGCCTATCTTTTCCGCAACTCTACGTTTGAACCCTTGCAATCAAGTTTACGCCCCTCCCACAGCACTGAAACAGTCCTTGTCAAACTCACAAGTGGTAGCCAGTGTGATTGCTACCATGGTAAACGATTCTTCCCCATCCTTCTTGACCTGTGTTACGACCAGGTGAGAAAGGTGTCTAGGGTTCAATCTCAGCCTTCACTTGGTCTTACTGAACAGGGTTTAATTTTAAACACACCGTGTTTTTAGCTCCCCTTGGTGAATCCTTGTTCACCGCTTTCCAATTATAAGGCAAAGAAACCAGCACAAACAGGCTTTCTTAGGTTTAAAGAAGAAAAGTTGAAATTGATTAAACTTAAGCTCTAATTCGGTTAATGCCTTCGGATACATGCCGCGGCCCACACTAGCATGCACATGCAAATAGAGACAGAAAAGAGCAGAAGAAAAATAAAGTGGAAAGGTTTGAGGCAATATCAGATGAGCTGTTGTTATGGTTCTTCGAGCTCACTGTAGAGTCCTTGATTGTAGGTAGATCTTGCTTTTCGTTGGGGCCCAGTATTCTTCTTAAACCTTGTTCACTGTAGGCGACTTTTCTGTCTTGGGGTTCATGTGTCTTCAGTGGATTCAGAGGCTTGTGAGAAAGAGATGGGAGCAGACAGGAGAGGCTGTGCCAAACTGTTTGTACACATTCAAAAAACTCAGGTTGCCCAGCAGGTTAGTCATGTGACTAGCTGGTTTGACGATGTCTGTTTGTGTATTAGGCTATCTTAGCAGTCAACCTGGAATGCGAGCTCCCCCTCCTTCAAAGTCCGGTGATCAAAAGCCCATTGTGGGTTGAATGTCAGGGAATGGCTGCTTTGTCCTTCCAAACACTGTCTGTTAATATGCAAATGTCTTTTCCAGCCACGGCCGATCTGTTTAAGAAGGCTTCTTCACTCCAGTAACAGTTTAAATCAATGTTCATGACAAAATTAATGTGCCTCATTCTTGGCAGATTGGGGCCTAATATGACAGCTCCACACCCAGCGGAATGAAAGGCAATTTGAGAAAAGGTGCATTTCATTAAAAGGGGCGAGAAAAATGTAAGATACAGAAAAAAACATGCATTTCTCTCATTCATTCCCATTCATTCATAAATCCTAAAACTTATTACAGCCTGCCTTCTCTTGGTGCCAGTGTTGCTTTAATTTCCCCCTCTTGGCATCCCAATAAACATGTGGTTCTATTTTTTGGGAAGTTTCTCTTCTGTTTGCTCATTTCCATGGCTGCATAAGGTTTTTGTTCCTGCTGAGGTAGTTTTTTTTTAAAGAGTCAGTAGTGGGCGGGTCTATCCTGGACCCTTTTTCGGTGCTTTGCTGAGTCAAGCAAAGGCATTTGACTTCATGGGGTGGGTGGTTCGCTTTTTTTCTGACTGTGGGCGAGGTTTCTTGGCTAATCTCCCCTTTGTTCCAGAGGACACTCCTGCCTGCAGGTAATTGTGCAGCCTCTACTGCACTCCCCTGTGGCACTTCAACTAGGTGAGGCATCACCCTCACACTTTCTGTTTCCCCGAGAGGTCTTTATTTGTCTCTGCAGGTTCTTGTAAATGCTGTTAGCAACTCTGGTGGGGTGCATCTAGTGTCTGCATTTACATCAGAGGGTGTTGGGTCTAACCTTTCACATTTTTCGGAGTTGGCTGACCGGACAATAGGGGTTTTCATTTGGTATTCCTCCCAGACTTCCTTTAACCTGCCCTCTTGGTCAGTTTTTCCCCTTCTGTTTATAAACCTTTGCCAGCCTTGTGCCTGCCTGTACCCTTTTGTTCTCAGCGGGGGTCCCCTACAGTTCACCAGCCCTCTGCTGGAGGGTCCTGCTAACATCAGTACAGGACTTGGGGGTGCAGGTTTCACTGTAGGTTGGTGTTTCCCCTCAACCAGACACATGTGGCAACTCCTGCAGTACTCCAACACATCTTTGTGGAGTTTTGGCAAAACTGCTGTCTTATGCGGACTTTGGTCTTTCGTATACCAGTGTGTACAGCCACTGTAGTCTCGTGGGCCCTTCTTAATATTTCTCTCCGGTACCTCTGTGGCACCACTAACTGGTGAACTACTGTCCACTCCTTGCTTTCAGGTCTGTGAGGAGAACTCCAGTTCCTCATCAGTACCTCATTCTTTAAATAGTAGCAATCAGGGACTCCCTCTGCTTCACTTTCAGACTGGGCAGCCTGTGCTAACTCTTTCAATACTGGATCAGCTCGCTGAGCCTCAGCTAGGGAAGATTCATTTAATTCATTCCCTGGGTCTCCTAACTTTCCAAAGACAGTCTCAGACAGACAGACCTCATGGTCATCCTCCTGCAGTGCCAATTCAGTCTCCTCTGGGGGAGCTGGTTTGATCATGGCCTGATCCACACACATTCAGGGAGACTGCAGGGGTCCGTGTCCTGTCACTGCCCTCTCTGACCTCCTGCGGTCTTTCTTTCACTACTAGCGGGGTCTACCATCTTCACCCCCGCCAGATCTTTACCTAGGAGCAGATCAACCCCATCCACAGGCAAACTAGGGGCAATCCCTCCGGTCACCAGTCCCAAAACTAGGTCACACTCCAGGTGCACCTTGTGTAAGGTACAGGCATACACTGCCCTCCAATACCATTCACCACCATTTTGATTTTCACTGCACTCTCTGGGGGAAACGTCAGGCCTTTTCCCAGTGAAAGGGATCTAGTCGCCCCTGTGTCCCTGAGAATTACTATGGGCTTGCTGGCCCCACTCGATGGGTATGGGGTTACTTTCCTTTCAGACACAAAACCCTGATAGCCTTCAGGAATCCTATTAAATTTTCCTGCACGTGCAATAGTAAGCTTCCTGGGTCTCATTCTCACTGCAGTTAAAGCCACAGCTTGTTCTGCTGTACTTTCCATCAGAGTCCTGTCTTCACTGAGCGGGAGTGCCCTGATTAACCCTACTGGCATTCCCTTTAGTTTCCAGCAGTCAGCTTTTAAATGCCCTGCTTTATTACAATGGAAGCACACAGGTCCCCAGGTCACACTCTTGCTCACAACACCTTCCTTTTTGGCCAGAGGAGGGCCCCCTGAGTCTCCTGCTTTCCTTTCTCTCCCAGGACTGCTTGGGCTGCTATCACCTTCCCACCCTTTTTCCTTTTCAGATTTGTGGGGATGATTAGGAAAGGTGTTTTTCCCTGAGAAACTGACGTATAAATTAAAGCAGACTCATCGGCCAGAATGGCTGCTTGCCGGGCTGTCTGGACACACTGATCCTCGACTTCTCTGAAATTCTCATAGCCAAGCTGTATTTTATGAGCCCGCACCCACTGGTCAAAAGCCAGCTGGTTACTTCTTTCAAACTCCAGATAAGTTTGATTAGCTTGCTTCTTGAGGGTTCTAAACTTTTGGTATTAGGCTTCAGGTACTAAATCATATGCCCCGAGGATAGCATTTTTGGTCCGTTCATAATTTGATGAACTCTCGTCTGGCAACAGGGAATAAACATCATGGGCTTTTCCAGTTAGTTGCTTTGCAGTAAAAGAGGCCAGGTCTCAGTGGCCATTTTAGCTGCCTTGCCAGTTTCTCAAAGGACACAAAAATGTTTCTACATCCTCCTCATTGAATTTTGGAATTAAGTGAGCTAGTTTTAACAATTTTGTGCCCAGCCCTGATTTGTGCCCCTCTATATTGGTCATGCTTTCACTGGGGTTACTCTATCACCCCCTAGTTAACACAATCTGCATTGACTCTCTCTCTTCGCATTCCTTCTGGAATATTCTTTCTCTCTCCCTCTCCTCAAATTCAAGTTTCCTTTGTTCCAATTGTATCTTTGCTAACAATACCCTGTCTGAGTCTACTTCTAACCCTGATTCTGCTTCTTCAGATTCAAGGGAAAAATGGTTGGCCACTAGCTTTAGGAATTCAGACTTCCCATCCTTGCCACGTACAGTGATCCCACACTGCTCAGCCATTTTCCTCAACTCCTCCATAGACAGTGCTTTTAACTTATCCCAAGTTACTTCACCCTGGCTTGGAGAGCAATTAGCTTAAGTTGCAGGCATGTTAGTATTCAAGCACACACATTCACAATAAAACCTGTATTGAAATCTTGCTCTTTTTTGATTGGGAACTATTTGGCTTCCCACTTCTAGTTCCTCTTGTTTGTCTGTGGGTAAAATCCATGACAGTAGCACCCAAGTTTCTGTTACAACTGGGTGAGAAAGAGGTCTAGGATTCCCTCTCAGCCTTCACATGGTCTTACTGTAACAGGGTTTAATTTTAAACACACCGTGTTTTTAGCTTCCCCTTGGTAAATCCTCGTTCACCATTTTCGAATTATAAGACAAAGAAACCAGAACAAACAGGCTTTCTCAGGTTTTAAGCAGAAAAGTTAAATTCATTAAACTTAAACTTAAATTCTAATTCACTTAACACCTACGGATATACACCACACCCCACACTAGCATGCATACACAATACACACATGCAAATAGAGACAGAAAAGAGCAGAAGAAAAATAAAGTGGAAAGGTTTGAGGCAATATCTGAAGAGTTCTTGCTACGGTTCTTTGAGCTCACTGTAGAGTCCTTGATTGTAGGTAGATCTTGCTTTTCATTGGGGCCCAGTATTCTTCTTAAACCTTGTTCACTGTAGGAGACTTTTCTGTCTTGGGGTTCATGTGTCTTCAGTGGATTCAGAGGCTTGTGAGAAACAGATGGGAGCAGAAAGGAGAGGCTGTGGCAAGCCAGCCAGGAGAGGTCTTTTCAATCCAGGAGCAAACAGCTTTCTGCCCAAACTGTTTGTACACATTCAAAAATCACAAGTTGCCCAGCAGGTTAGTCATGTGACTAACTGATTTGACTATGTCCATTTGTGTATTCGGCCATCTTAGCAGTCAACCTGGAATGTGAGCTCCCCCACCGTCAATGTCTGGTGATCAAAAGTCCATTGTGGATTGAATGTCAGGGAATGGCTGCTTTGTCCTTCCAAACACTGTCTGTTAATATGCAAATGTCTTTTCCAGCCACAGCCGATCTGTTTAAGAAGGTTTCTTCACTCCAGTAACAGTTTAAAATCAATGTTCATGACAAAATGAATGTGCCTCATTCTCGGCAATTGGGGGCCTAGCAGGTCATCTGTCTGTAACCTTTGACACAGTTGACCCCACAATCCTATTCCAGTGCCTAACCTCTATTATCCAGCTGAGTGAGACTGTCGTCACATGGTTCCATTCCTATCTATCCGGTCATAACCATAGAATCATCGACAATGGCTTCTCTTCCCATTGCCTTTGGGCTCTGCTACAAACTCCGTTCACCATCCATTGACTGCATCTCTCTCTTCCGGCAACTATCCGTGGCTGAACCAGATCATTCGCAAGGTTCACTGCTATTTGGCCCTGGAATAAACTATTGATGTCATATCTGCTCCATCACTAAGGCTGCCTAGTTCCACCTCTGAAACATCCTGCCTCAGTACATCTGCTGCTGAAATTCTCAGCCATGCCTTTGTTACCTCCAGACTCCACTATTTCAAATCTGTTCAGGCTGGCCTCCAGCTTTGCACCCTCCATAATTTTGAGCTCATGCAAAATTTTGAGCTCACCCTAAGTTGCACCAAGTCCCATTCATTCATTGCCCTTGTGCACGCTGACCTACATTGGCTCCCAGCCCAGCATCACCTTGATATTAAAATTCTGCTTCATGTTTACAAATCGCTTCATGGCTTCGACTCCTTATGTCTGTAAATTTCTCCAGCCCACAACCCTCCGTGACCTAAGCTCCAGAATTTCCTCTTTAAACCTCACCACCTCTCCAACACTCTCTGCTTCTTTAAGATGTTCCTTAAAACCTTGGCTTTGACCAATCTTTTTGTCACCTTCCTGATATCTCCTTATGTGGTTCAGTGTCAAATTTTGTTTGATAAAGTTCCTGTGTAGTGCCTTGGAACATTTTACTACATTCGGGTGCTATACAAATACAACTTGTTGCGTTTGTTGTTGTGCTGAGCAACAGTATTGGGATGGAGTGGAAGGGCATCACCATGCTTGATGTTGATACCATGATATGGGAAGTATTTCATCTCTCCAATTTGTTGAGCATAATTCAATGAATAAACAGAGACAGTTGGTGTTGGAGTCATTGTCGCTACAAGTCCTCATAGGATTTCAGGAACTGAAGAACAGGAAACTAGTGCTGGGCATTACAATGCCCGGATCCCATGAGCTTGGGATTCATACAATGGAAGGATAAGAACCTCTGTTGTCAAGTTTGAAATTATGAATCCTTTTATTAATGTGTTTATGAGCTGGGTTTTCCTATGCCAATTTGTGGCTTTCAGAGTTCCCTGCGTACCCAGACTCAGGCTTTCCTGTTCTTTCCCCCAGATCCACTTGTATCCTGTAGTTGGACTATATCAAAAGAAAAGCCTTTCAAGATCCATGACCAGAGGATGCTGTTCAGGAAATCATTGAATTGGCTTTGATTCCGCGAGTGATGGAGACTATATAACCTCTGAATGACTGAGTGAAACAGGCCTCCATCTCAAATACAACAACTCCTTTTAGTCATTTAGTGCAGGTAGCATTGGATACTAGATTGGCAGGGGCATGTGGTACACTATGCTTTAAATTTATCCCACATGGATCGTTGAAAACCTCCCCGCTCGGTTGGTTATAGCGGTCCTGAGTTTGGGCAGTCTCAGCCCAGTTCCTAGTGCAACTGGATGGAGTGGCGGAATGTGTGTGGGTTAGTAGGATGAGGATACAGTGACTTTGAAATTCTCATCCTTGTTTTCAAATCCTTCCATGGCCTTGCCCCCTCCTATCTCTGAAACATCGAAATGCATTCAGGAGAACTTTTTAACCAGTAGGTCAACACAAGAAGGGGAAATTCAGGATTTTATTCCAATAAATGAAGCTGGACATATGGAAGAGGTATGAGTGGGAAAGAAATTTAGTGGTAGCAATCATAATTCAATTAGATTTGACATAGTTATGGTAAAGGTCAAAGATAGATGAAGATTAAAGATTTTAAGTTGGGAAAAGGCCAATTTTACAAAGCTGAGATATAATTTGAGAAAGGTGGACTAGGCACTGCTACTTGTAGGTAAATCAGTGCCAAAACAGTGAGAGGCATTCAAGGATGAGATGGAGAGAGTTCAGAGTAAATATGTTCCCTTAAAGAAAAAGAGTGGGACTCCCAAATCTAGACCCACTGGATGCCAACGAGCATACAGAGTAGGATAAGGCAAAAAAGGGAAGCATGCATGAACTGTGAGGAGGATAGTGATAAACATCAAGAGGACATGAACAGGCTGGTGGAATGGGCAAACAAGTGGCAGATGAAATTTAATGCAGAAAAGTGTGAAGTGATTAATTTTGCTGGGAAGAACGAGGAGAGGCAATTTAAAATAAAGGCTACAATTCTAAATAAGGGGGTGCAGGAGCAGAAGGACCTGGGGTATATGTGCACAAATCATTGAAGGTTGCAGGGCAGATTGAGAAAGCGGTTGATAAAGCATACGGGATCCTAGACTTTATAATTAGGGGCATAGAGTACAAAAACAAGGAAGTTATGATGAACCTGTATAAAACACTAATTCAGCCTCAACTGTAGCGTTGTGTCCAGTTCTGGGCACCACACTTTCGGAAGGATGTTAAGGCATTAGAGACAGTGCAGAAAAGATTCACAAGAATAGCTCCAGGGATGAGGAACTTCAGTTATGGGGATTGGTTGGAGAAGCTGGGACTGTTTTCCTTGGAGAATAGAAGATTAAGAGTAGATTTGATAGAAGAGTTCAAAACCATGTGGAGTCTGAACAGAGTAGACAGGAAGAAACAGTTCCCATTGGCGGAAGGATCCAGAACCAAAAGGCACTGATTTAAGGTGATTGGCAAAAGAAGTAACAGTGACATGAGGAAAAAATATTTACACAGCACATGGTTTGGATCTGGAATGCACTGCCTGAGAGTGTGGTGGAGGCAAGTTTGATCGAGGCCTTCAAAGGAGAATTGGACAATTATCAGAAGAGAAAATAATTTGCAGGGCTACAGAGAAAAGGCAGGGCAGTGGGACTAGGTGAGTTGCTTTTACAGAGAGCCAGCACAGATACAATGGGCCGAATGGCCTCCTTCTGTGCTGTAACCATTCTACGATTCTATGTCAGATACCAAGAGCTCAATACTGCAAAAAATCTTGGCGTATAGAAAGGAGTATAGAAAGTGCAGGGGTGAAATTAAAAAAGAAGTTAAGAAAGCAAAGAGAGGACATGAAAAATATTGGCAGGTAAAATCAAGGAAAGCCCAAAGGTGTTTGATAAACACAACAGGAGCAAGGGGATAACTAAGGAAATAGTAGGGCCAATGAGAGTCCAAAAAAGTAATGTGTATGGAGGCAGAAGATGTGGGCATGGTTCTTAATGAATACTTTCTGTCTGTTTTCACAAAAAAGGGGGAGGAAGCAGACATTGTAGTTAAGAAGGAGTGTGAAATTTTGGATGGAATAAACATAGTGTGAGAAGAAATATTAAGGGGTTTACCATCTTTGAAAGTGGATAAATCACCAAGCCTAGATGAAATGTATCCCAGTATGCTAAGAGAAGCAAGAGAAGGAATATTGAAGACCTTGACCATCATTTTCCAATCCTCTCTAGCAACAGGTGTGGTGCTGTAGGACTGGAGACAGCTAACGTTGTGTCGGTATTTAAAAAGGGAGGAAGGGATAAACCAAGTAATTACAGGCCAGTCATTCTAACCACTGTAGTGGGCAAATTGTTGGAAATATTTCCTGAATATTGAAGGGTACATGGCATTTAGGAAGGACAGGAAGCTAGGAAAAGGTGGAGGGGTAGCTCTGTTAATTAATGATGGTATTAGCACAATAAAGAGGGATGACCTAAGTTCAGGAGACCAGGATGTAGAAACAGTTTGTAAAGAGATGAGAAATCATAAAGGCAAGAAGTCACTTGTGGGAGTGGTGTACAGACCACCTAACATTAACCACATTGTAGGATGGGGTATAAAGAAAGAAATAATGGCAGCTTGTCAGAAAGGTACAGTGATAATTATGGGGGATTTTAACCTACATATAGACTGGAAAAATCAGATAGGCAGAGGTAGCCTAGATGAGGAGTACATAGAATGTTTTTGGGATAATTTCTCTGAAAAATATATTCTGGAGCCAACCAGAGAGCAGGCTATACTAAACCTGGCAATGAGATAGGGTTAATTGATGACCTCATAGTTAAGGTGCCCCTAGGTAGCAGCGATCATAATATGATTGAATTTTACATTTAGTTTGAGGGAGAGAAGAGTGGGTCCAAGACTAGTATTTTAAACTTAAATAAGGGCAATTATGAGGGTATGAAAGCAGAGCTACCTAAAGTGAACTGGCAAATCACGTTAAGGGATAGGTCAATAGAGATGCAGTGGCAGATAGTTAAGGGGATATTTCAGAATACACAGAACAGATACATTTCAATGAGAAAGAAAAATTCCAAAGGTGGGTCCCGCCATCCGTGGTTTACTAAAACAGTTAAAGATAGTATCAAACTTAAAGAAAAAGCTTATAATTGTGCAAAGATGGGAGGCAGGTCAGAAGATTGGACAGAATATAAAGAACAGCAAAGCATGACTAAAAGATTGATATGGAAGGTAAAATTAGAGTACGTGAGAAAGCTAGATAGAAATATAAAGATAGATAATAAGAGTTTCTACGGATATTTAAAAAAGAAAAGAGTTAACAAAGTGAGCGTTGGTCCTATAAAAAGTGAGTTTAGGGAATTAATAATGGATAATAAGGAAATAGCAGATGAATTGAACAGATATTTTGCATCGGTCTTCACTATTGAGGATACAAGTAACATCCCAGTATTAGCTGTAAGTCAGGAAATGGAAGGGAGGGAGGAACTCAAGAAAATTACAACCACCAGGGAAGTGGTACTGAACAAATTGTTGGAGCTGCGGGCTGACAAGTCCCTGGGTCCTGATGGACTTCATCCTAGGGTGTTAAAAGAAGTGGCTAGTGAGATAGTTGATGCATTAGTTTTAATTTTCCAAAATTCCCTAGATTGGGGCAAGGTTCCATTGGATTGGAAAATAATGAATGTAACTCCTTTATTCAAAAAGGGAGGGAGACAGAAAGCAGGAAACTACAAGCCAGTTAGCTTAACATCTGTATTAGGGGAAAATGTTAGAAGCTATTATTAAAGATGTTATAGCAGGGCACTTAGAAAAATTCAAGGTAATCAGGCAGAGTCAACATGGTTTTGTGAAAGGGAAATCACGTTTAGCCAATTTATTGGAGTTCTTTGAGGGAGTTACATGTGCTGTGGATGAAGGAGAACCAGTGGATGTATTGTACTTAGATTTCCAGAAGACATTTGAGAAGGTGCCACATCAAAGGTAATTGCAGAAAATAAAAGCTCATGGTGTAGGGGGTAACATATTGGCATGGATAGAAGATTGGTTAGCTAACAGGAAACAGAGAGTAGGCATAAATGAGTCATTTTCTGGTTGGCAAGATGTAACGAGTGGTGTGCCACAGTGATTTGTGCTGGGGCCTCAACTTTTTACATTTATATAAATTTATTAGATGAAGGGACCAAAGGTATGGTTGCTAAATTTGCTGATGACACAAAGATAGGTAGGAAAGTAACTTATAAAGAGGACATAAGGAGGCGACAAAGGGATATAGATAGGTTAAGTGAGTGGGCAAAGATCTGGCAAATGGAGTATAATGTGGGAAAGTGGGAAATTGTCCTCTTTGGCAGGAAGAATAAAAAAGAAGCATATTATCTAAATGGTGAGAGATTGCAGAGCTCTGAGATGCAGAGGGATTTGGGTGACTTGTTCATGAATCGCAAAAGGTTAGTAAGCAGGTACAGCATGTAATTAGAAAAGCTAATAGAATGTTATTGTTTTCTCGCGAGGGGAATTGAATACAAAAGTAGGGAGGTTATGCTTCAGCTATACAGGGCATTGGTGATACCATATCTGGAGTACTCTCCTTATTAAAGGAAGGATGTAAATGCATTGGAGGCAGTACAGAGAAGGTTTACGAGACTAATACCTGGAATGGGCGGGCTGCCTTATGAGGAATGATTGGACAGGCTAGACTTGTATTTGCTGGAATTTAGAAGAGTAAGAGGCGGCTTGATTGAAACATATAAGATCCTGAGGGGTCTTGACAGGGTGGATGCAGAATGGATGTTTCCCCTTGTGGGAGAATCTCAAACTAGGGGTCACTGTTTAAAAGTAAGGGGTCGCCCATTTAAGACAGAGATGAGGAGAAATGTTTTCTCTCAGAGGGTCATGAGTCTTTGGAATTCTCTTCCTCAAAAGGTGGTGGAAGCAGAGTCTTTGAATATTTTTAAGGCAAAGGTAGATAGATTCTTGATAAGCAAGGAGGTGGAAAGTTATCCGGGGTAGGTGGAAATGTGGAGTAATTTGTTCAGCCATGAACTTATTGAATGGCGGAGCAGGCTCGAAGGGCCGAGTGGCCTATTCCTGCTTCTAATTTGTATGTTCATATGTTCATCATTTTCCAAACCTTTCTGGCAACAGATGTAGTGCCGTAGGTCTGGAGACAGCTAACGTTGTAATGCTACTTAAAAAGAGAGTTAGGGATAAACCAAATAGTTACAGGCCAGTCATTCTAACCATGGTGGTGGGCAAATTGTTGGAACGTTTCACAGTGGCATTATAAATGGTCATTTAGAAAGGCACAGATTAAGCGAGGATTGTCGATTTGATAAGGTAAGGTCTTGTCTGAGTAACTTGATTGAAATTTTTGAGGGTAGCATGTTTGATGTAGTCTACATGGATTTCAGCAAGGCTTTTGACAATGTCCCACATGGCAGACTGGTCAAAAAAGTAAAATCCCATGGGATTCAAGGGCATGTGGCAAGTTGGACCCAAAATTGGCTGAGTAGCAGGGAACAAAGGATAATAAGAGGTGTTTTTGTCACTGGCAGGCTGCTTCCAGTGAGTTTCTGCAGGGCTCATTACTGGACCACTAGCTTTTCGTGCGATATATCAGTGATTTAGACTTAAATGTAGGGGGCATGATTAAGAAGTTCCCAGTGCATAAAGAATTGGCCGTGTGGTTGATAGTGAGGAAGAAAGCTGTAAACTGCAGGAAAATATCAATGGACTGATCAGGTGGGACACTGAGAAGTGTAGAGGAACAGAGGAACCTTGGAGTGCATTGTCCACAGATCCCTGAAGGTTGCAGGACAGGTAGATAAGGTGGTCAAGAAGATGTACGGGATACTTTCCGTTATTAGCCAAGGCATAGAATATAAGAGAAGGGAGGTGATGCTAGACCTGTATAAAACACTAGTTTTCCATAGCTGGAGTACTGTATACAGTTCTGGTCACTGCACTACAGGAAGAATGTGATTGCACTCGAGAGGGTACAGAGGAGATCTATGAGGATGTTGCCAGGAATGGAGAATTTTAGCTATGAGGAAAGATTGGATAGGCTGGGGTTGTTTTCTTTGGAACAGAGGAGGCTAAGGGGAGATTTAATTGAGGTGTATAAAATTATGAGGGACCGAGATAGAGTGGATAGTTAGGACCTATTTCCATTAGCAGAGAGGTCAATAACCAGGCTGCACAGAATTAAAGTAATTGGCAGAAGGATTAGAGGGGAGTTGAGGAGAAATCTTTTTCACCCAGAGGGTGGTGGGGATCTAGAATGTACTGCCTGAAAGGGTGTTGGAGGTAGAAAGCCTCATCGCATTTATAAAATACCTGGATATGCACTTGAAGTGCCGTAACCTACACGGCTAGGGACCAAGAGCTGGAAAGTGGGAATAGGCTGGATTGCTCTTTTTCAGCTGGCACAGACACAATGGGCCAAATGGACTCTTTCTGGGCCATAACTTTTCTATTGTTCTCTGATTCTAAGTGCCAGATATACAAAATACTAGCACAAGGAAGCAACCAAAATAAATCATGACAATAGCAATAAAATAAAGTGAATGCTAGAAATCTTGAAATAGAAACAGAATGTTCTGGATTTACACAACAAGTCTGAGTAGCCGGTAAGAATCAATCATATTTGTGTGGGTCTCGAGTCTAACTGGGTACGAATGGCAGATTTCTTTTCCTAAAGGGCATTGGTGAACCAGTTGGGTTTTTAATGATGCATGGTTACTTTACTGATGCCAGTTTCTTCATTTTTTTTAAACCAAATTCAATTTACAAACTGTTGGGATTTAAACCTACACTTTCTGTATTAGCAGTCCAGTTAAATAACCAGTAGACTGTATTAAGATAAAAGCAAAATATACTGCAGATGCTGGAAATACTCAACAGGTCTGGCAGCATCTGTGGAGAGAGAAGCAGAGTTAACATTTCAGGTCAGTGACCCTTCTTCAGATTAAGATAGTTGATCTCAGCCAAGACAGCAATAGGGCCACTACATGTGACTTGAATTCCCCTGGGCTAGGGAGGGAAGGGTAAAATTAGCCACTACGTCTGTGGCACTGTGTGAACATTGTGCGACAACATCATCAATCTTAGACCGTGTTTCAATAGATTCTGACCATGGCGATGATACTGTTTCTCAGAATAGTTCAGTGGTAGAAATCTCTTGCCTCTGAGTCAGAGATAGTGGTTTCAAGTCCCTCTCCAGAGACATGTAATCCAGACTGACATTCCAGTGCAGTACTGAGGGAGGGCTGCACTGTTGGAGGTGCCTTATTTGGAATGAAAGGATCAACTGAAGCTCCATTTGCCCTCTCAGGTTGCTGTAAAGATTGCATGGCATGATTTGCAGGAGAGTTCTGTCCTGTGTTCTGGCCAACATTTATCCCTCAACCAACATCATTGAAACAAATTATCTAGTCATTGCTTCCTTGCTGTGCACAAATTAGCTGCTGCATTTCCTACATTACAACAGTGACTACCCTTCAAAAGTGTAGCTATGAATTGCTTTGGGACATCCTGAAGTAGTGAAGGGCACTATATAAATGCAATACCTTTCTTCTTTCTAAACTCGTACATATGAATGGTCACTTGGGAGCAATTGCTTTATTCTATTGCTACATTCAGGACAGGAGGGAAAAAACGGCATAGAAGAAACAAGAAATGTTTGTTTAAATATTTTCTGGAATCCCTGTGTGCCACAAACTGATATTTCTATGATTTTAGATGGAGTCACTCCAACTTTATTTTGTAAATGGTTTTAGCCAGCTGTGTCTCTGGGAGGTCTGTGTGAGAATCCCATTTCTCTGTGGCAAAGATGGCATGTGATGACAAATGCAAGTAATTGGCTGCATGCAACAAGAACCAAAGGAGAAAAAAAAGGAAGAACTTGAATTTATATAGCACCTTTCAGCACTTCAGAAAACCCCAAAGCACTTTACAGCCAATGAGCTACTTTTGAAAGTGTAATTGCTGCTATGATGTCGGCAGCCAATTTGCACGCAGCAAGGTCCCAAAAAAAGCAATGCAACAACTGACCAGATAATTTGTTTTTTGTGCTGTTGGGTGAGGGTTAAATATTGATCAGGACACTCGGAAGAACTCCACTGCTTTTCTTTGAAATAGTGCCTTAGGATCTTTTACATCCTCCCAAGAGGGCAGATGGGGCTTCAGTTTAGTATCTCATCCAAAAGAAGGCATTGCCGATTGTGCATTGCTCTCTCACTACTGCACTGGAGTGTCAGCTTGCATTAAGTCTCTGGAGTGGGAGTTGAACCCACAATCTCCTAACTCAAGAGCCTTACCCACTGAACCACGGCTGACACAGCAGCACGTTATAATGGCCTGAGACCATTAAGTTCTCGAAGTAGGAGAGGCGTCCCCAGTACCTAGAGGAAGGCCATGAGTCTTTGATAGAAAGGGGGCAGATGTTATGGTCAGGTAGTGGGAAAGGAATATTCATCCCTGGCAATCTCCAACAGTGCCTGCCCTCTGGATAGAGTTTTAAGGTGGCAAGGGTGTGCCATACATTGAGGCAATCCAGCAGGGAAGGAGAAAAAAGAGGAAAGCTAGCAGACGAGTTGTGATATTTGGAGATTCAATTATTCAGTTTGCAGATGGAAGTCTGTGCAAACTGGACCCAGAGAAACGAATGGTGTGTTACCTCCCGAGTGCAGGGGAGGAGAATCTGATGTTCCAAGTTGACAGGGTGCAAGAAGGAGAGCTAAGGAACCAATTGTTGTCCAGGTGGGAATGAATAACATAGGTAGAAGTAGACCAGAGGTCCTTCATGCTAAATTTAGGGCATTAAGAAGGAAGTTTAAGGGTGTAGTATTTTATGAAATACTACCCATGTGATGTGGCAGAGAAGAAAAGTGGAGGGTAAACTGGCAGATCAACGCTTGGCTAAGGCTTTGGTGTAAGGAATCAAGGCTTCGGTTCATCAAACAATGGGACATATTTTGGAATGGGGGTGTATATACAAACCAGATGGGCTTCACCTAAACAAAAGGAGGGTAGAGTTGTTGGCAGGCTGGATGGATAGATGGAGAGAGTTTAAACTAGATGCAGGGATGGTTGCGATAGATGTACTGATTGGAGAAAATCTAGAGGTGTACTAGTGAAAATATAAATCAAAGTTTAATAAGTCTAATTCCAAAGGAGGGAGAGGAACAACATAAAAATGTTACTAAAGTAAATGGGAAAGGAATAAAGCAATGGAACTGAGCTTGCATTAATGCACAAAGTCTGACAAATAAGATGTGTGATCTGGAAGGTTTTGCAGAGGTTGACAAATTGCATATTAGTATCGCAGATATATGGTGGAATGATTCCAATCAATGGGAAACATATCTGGAAGGATACACATTGTTGAGAAGAGACTGTATCAGGATTATAGAAGGTCATGTGGCAGTACAGTATATAGATATATATATATATAAATTCCAATATTGAGGCACAAGTAAGAAAGGATATACAAAAGCATAGGGCAGGCACAGAATCACCTTGGACAAAATTAATACTTGGTATTAAGGGTGAAAGCCTTGATCTGGAACTGTGGGACAAGATAAGGTTGATGACAGGTAAGGGACCATTGACAATGAAGTTCGAGATTTCAAATTGACTGGGACAAGAATGCCTCTACTGGTAAGACAGGGAAGGGACTTCAAGAGTTAATTGATGACTGTTTTATGACTCATTATGTCAACGAGCCAACAAAGGGTGAAAACATCCTGGATTTGATTGAGTAATAGGGCTGATCAAATCTCTAACACAAAGGCAGGTGAGGCTTTAATCACCAGTGATCATAATGTGATCACAGTCAGCATTGGAAGAATTGGAGAGGTTGTAAAAAAGGACAACATTTGTGAAATTTTAAGAGGACGAATTTTATGTGCTTGAGGAGTCTTGTCGGAGTGGGCCTAGAAGTTTTGAATATAGCTGGGAGAGTGAGGGAACTATGGATTTCCTTCAAGGCGGTGATTTTGAATGCAATGGGCCAATGTGTAACCATACAAAGCAAAGGTACTTATAACTTAAAGGCACTCGTGTCTGGTTGAATGGGTCGACCAAGCAACTCAAAGAAGGGGTTGAAAAGCATTTGAGGCCATGAAGGAACATGACATAGGGTAAAGATGGACTTAATACCAAAAGGCATGCTCAGAGTGTAAAAGGGGCATCAAAATGGCAAAGAAAATGTTTTAATTTAATATGGCAAAAGAAGTGAAAAGTAATAGTAAGTTTTTTTAGTTATATTAAGAGAAAATGAAAGATGAGGGTTGAAGTGGGGCCACTGAAAGTAGGATCAGGTGTGGGAATGACAATTCATGCTGCAAACATGCTCAGTTAGTTTTCTATTTCTGCCTTTACCAAGAGGAGACAGCTAACTTACCTGATCAGGAAGGGGAATGAGAGGGTGTGGCAGAACTAAGATGTAACTCTTCATATTACTACCAGCATTACTACCTGAACAGCTGTGCATAATTGAGGTGAATAAATCTCAGGAGCTGGCTAAGATTCATCCAAGTATCCATAAGAAAATAAAGGGGGAAATTGCAGGAATTCTGGAACACATCTTCTAGAAATCACTGAATACTGGAGATGTGCCTGGGGACTGGAGAAAGGCAGATGTTGCCTCTATTGTTTTTTTAATGTAGTAAAAGTGACCCAGGAAACTGCAGACCAGTGAGTTTGATGTGCATTGCCGGTAAAGACAAGGAAACTCTTATTAAAGATAAGATCATGGAATATCTGGCTAGAAATAAAATCATGAAAAATAGCCAACTTGGGTTCATGAAAGGGAGATCTTGCCATTAAACTTATTGGTTTTCTTTGAGGGTGTGACAGAGGAGATTGATAGAGGTAAGGCAGCAGATGTGGTGAACCTAGATTTCAGTAAGGCCTTTGATATAATTCCTCTGGAAAGGTTGGTGCTGAAAATAAAGTGGGAATCAGTGGAAATAATTTACAATAGTTCCGTAATTGGTTGACAAATAGAACCTAGAGGGTGGTAGTGCAAGGATAGTCATCAGCCTGGGAGAATGTTACCACCAGGGTAAGGTTGATAGGTGATATGATCACTATTTTTAGGATTCTGAAGGGACTAGATAATGTCAAGCTGTTTCACCCAGGCCAGAACAGTAGAACCAGAGGACATGGCCTGTCTTGAGGGGGCTAAATTCAAATGAACCTGCGGAAACCATGGGCTGTATTTTAATGTCTATGAGCACGGTTGGGGGTTAAAACTGGCAAAATTGACAGCGCTCCAACCTGCCAACTTCCGGGTTTCATAGCAGATGTGTCAATTGGAGCACTTTAACTTCTTTGCTTAGGCTGGCAATTTTGACAACTTTGGCACCAATGATGCCAGACAGAGTGAGCGGGCGCTCGGGTTTGCAGCTATGGCTTCCCACAGGTTCAGGGCATCATCGACTGCAAACATGTGCTAATTAAGGCACCCAGGCGTGTTCATCAACTGCAAGGGCTTCCACTCCATCAATGCTGATGTACAATCACAAAAAGATATTTACACAGGCGTGCGCAAGATTCCTGTCATGATGCTTTCATCCTGCGGCAGTTCCCACTCCCAAATCTCTTCACATCTTAAGGCAGACTTACCGGCTAGCTGCTAGGAGTCAAGGCATACCCACATAAAACATGGCTGATGACACCTCTCAGAAACCTGGGCAATGAAGCCCTGGAGCAGTACAGTAAATGCTGTATGACTACTAGATGTGTCATCCAACAAGCAATCAGCATGTGCTTCAGGTGCCTGGACAGATCTGGAGGCACCCTTCAGTACACATTAACCAGTGTCTCCAGAATGGTCGTGCTGTGATGGGTTCTGCACAACATTGCCCATCAGCAAGCTTTGAACCTGCAGGAGGTCGAAGGCACAGAACACGGAGTCTCTTTGGAGGATTCAGAGGAGGAGGAGGAGGAAGATGAGGAGGTGGAAGGTGATGAGGGCAATGCATTGACAGTGACAAACATTGCTGCCCAGGATGCCCTAATTATTGTGAGGTTCACCAATCCGCCCATCTCACAACCTCATACTAAAGCCATTTTTGTCCCACCGCCCCATCGCCCCCACAATGCCATGAACACAAAGCAGTCCTGTAAACAACAAAGCCTCCCTTTCACATTCCCCTACTGATTGCCATCAATTCCTGTCTTCCTATTCATCATCAAACAACTGAAAATGCCACTTGCCAACCAGCAGCAAGGAATGGGCAAGAAGGGAAAGTGGTGTTAAACAATAACATTTATGTGCATCATACAAAGAAAAGAAACCCATTAAAATATGTAAGAGACACATGTGCACACCCTTGTGTAACTACAAATCTTTAATCTTCCTAGCACTTTTTTTCAAATTCATTTGTGGGATGTGGGCATCACTGGCAAGGCCAGCATTTATTGCCCATCCCTAATTGCCCTTGAACTGAGTGGCTTGCTAGGCTATTTCAAGGGCATTTTAAGAGTCAACCACATTGCTGTGGGTCTAGAGTTACATGTCGGCCAGACCAGGTAAAGATGGCAGATTTCCTTCCCTAAAAGATATTAATGAACCAGATGGGTTTTACAACAATCAACAATGGTTTCACAGTTACTGTTAGACTCACATTTTAATTCCATTTCAAACCCATGTCCCAGAGCAGTAGCCTGGGTTTCTGGTCTAGTGACATTATCACTAGGCCACCGCTTCCCCCACCTCTGCATGGTGCAACCCCTGTGGCTTCAGCAGAGGTAGAGTCAGGCTGCTCACATCCCTGCTCTGATTGTTGAGATGCTCTTGGCCGACGTCCTCTGGGTTTTGGAGTCCATGTGGGCCATGTCAAAGACTTCACCACCTGCACCTGTGCAAGGGCAGTCTCGGCATTTGCGACACAAAGCAGCATGTCGGGTCCTGACTTGGGGGGGCGGGGCAAGTGCGGAGGACAATGGAAGTGTCTTAAGCCAAGTCCCCACTTCCATGGCCCAGCCACACTGCCCTGCCAGCAATGAGCTAGAGAACACTTTGCTGCAGATCATTAGGGCGATGAACTGCCAAGGTTAGGGTTTCATAAATCCTGTTTATGGTTGCATTCATAGTGAGCAAGCCATTGGTGTAGGTCTGCATGTACTCTTGTCATTTTCATATCCCATGCTCCAAGCAGGTGGTCACTCTTTCCGTGGATGAAGCCATCATTGCAAAGGCCTGTGACATTTTGCCCCTCATGTTTGAGATGGACTCCCCCAATCTCTCTGAATGCATTCAGGGTGTGGCTGGAAGGTCTGCCATTACATCGCACATTCTCTGCTGCTGCTCCAGAAGTATCCTGTTTATTGCCCACGAGGTACAACATCTGTATCCGGCTGAGCAGAGTTTGGAGAGTCCTGCGCCCTCCGACATGGACTCTCCACTGCTGGTCCTGTCTCCACCACCTGCTCTTGCTCACTTGTGATACGTGAGTCACCAGGTTAATACCCAACTATTACCTTTACCGGTCCCACCAAAGTGTGAGTATCTGAGCTGGTGCATTCATCAAATCCTGATGTATCACCCCAACCCCCCACTCTGTATTCTCAAGTTTACTCCAACACTTCACTCCTCGCACTTGCTTACCTTGCAGCTACACCCATCCTTCTCTGTCTATCCATTTCCTCACATCTCCATCTATCATCCACCTGGCACTCACCCTCATCCTTATGCAATGCCATGTCTTTCCTTCATAGTCACCCTCAACAAATGCTGTCCATCCATCAGGTGAACACATGCCACTTCTCTCACTCATAGGTCTCTTTTTTTCCTCCTTGCAGGAGAAGAGAGCACAGATCTCGAGGAAGAGGCAGAGAAATGGAGGTGGCCCTCCAGCCACTTCACAGCTAACATCTACAGAGCAGGAGGCACTGCAGATCAGTGGAGTCTCAGCAAGCCTGCCCATTGGAGATGGAGAGATGGGGGCCTCCCAGCTACCTGGTGACAGAATTAAATATTAGACAGCTACATGGCAAACAACACTCACTCATGTTGACTTGATGTCAACAGCGAGTGAAATATGATCATGTGCATAATGATAACATCAAACATTTTTACCTTCACAGTACTCATTCATGTCCTTTATCTCCTACAGGTCTTCACACATCCTGCAGGAGGTGATCCAGCTGTCTGACAACAACAACTCCTCCTCAGAGGAAGTCACTTACTGAGGATGCACCATCATGGGACTCGTGCAGACCAGGCACAAGCTCAGATACTCACACATCGGTGGGACCTTTCCTGCCCTGGTTAGGACATTAAATCACTTCTTGCATTGGATCCAGGATCGTGGCGCTATTTTCCTGCTGCTGACCTCTTCTACCACCTCCAACCACCTCTTCTTGGTTTCCTGAGCAACCTTCTTCCTCCCATTGCTAGGGAAGAATATCTCCCTCGGGAACCTCACGGCCCCCAGTAGTACACCTAGAGAGTTGTTTGTGGAGCAGAGTGCAGCTGTTGATCTTCTCTCTTCCATTTCTAAACTTCTTGCTCTCTTCTTTCCAAGTCCAACTGCTTCAACTTGCATATTTGGAGTGTCCCTTTAAATAATGGAGTTGAGAGCTCGTTCTGTGGGTCATCATCTCCGCCGACACTGATTGGATGGGAAACCTGGAAATAAAATGCTAATGAAATGGCAGCATTAAAAAGCCATTGGACGCATGCATTTAACAGATTTCTGGTTTACCTCTCGCCCACTCCCAAAGTGTCTGCACATTAAAATCCAGCCGAATATTTCAGCGAACAAGAGATCAATCTGTGGAACAGGCTCCCTAGAAAGTCAGTGCAATCTGTTAGTATTAATTCATTCAAATGCAAATTAGTCAAATTTCTTCCAGGAAATAACATTTTGGGATATAGAATATGAGTAATTTGAGACATGACATAAATGTAGCAGGCTTGGGAGGATCTATGATTCCCAAAGCTCTCCAACACTGAGATTTTCCTTGTCATGTTTGGGCCTGTGATAGATTAAAGGATAGGGAATAATTGCTATGATTAGTCAATTATCATTGTATTTTGCAGCTACCAGAATAGTGGAAGACAAACTAAACAGACCTTGGTCTTTAGTCTTGCAATCGCCCAAGTTTTTAGGGGAAGTGCTCTACAAATGCATCTTTTTTGAACAAGTCGTCTTCAGTTTCATGTTTCATCTGAAAGGCAGCACCTTCAATCAATGCAGGGCTCCCTCAACACTATAGCGACACGTCAGCCCAGATCATGCAGTCAAATCCTCAGAGTAAGTCTTGAACTCACAAAATTCTGACCTCAGATGTGAAAATTCTACCAACTGAGCTGAGCTGATAGCAACAGAGTGAGAAAAGGATCACCACAGACAAGAGACTGAAGGAAAGGAATGGCAAGGCCAATATATGCTGGGACAATTCCAGCATGGAAAGGAAGGAAGAAGAAAACTATAAGTGCAAGGACGGGTCATGGGGAAAGGAGAAAAAGCAAACGCTCAAGTGGCCTTGAGATAAGGTCACTTTATTAAATTTAACCTAATTCTGAATTTTTACAGAAGGGGACAGATTCTTAAAGACATTTGAGCTGTTGGCAATCTATCACAGATAGTGAGGGAAGGATGGGAAGATTGGTTTGTATTGTCTTTTAACAGCTGTGTATTTTCTCCTGTAGATCTGATGGACAGTGCAGATTAATGTACAGAATGAATGATTCTTACTGCTTTTGACTTCATGCCCAAGAATCTGTAGGCATCCATCTAAACTGTGATGGGAAACTTGGGGCCATAGTTCCAGAGAACTGGCAATAGACATGCATTTGAAGCTGTGGTTAGAGGGAGGGAATGTGATGATTTGAAATGAAAAGTGGTCTGCTGGAAGTCATCCCAGATCATTTAAGGATCGATTGATTGACCACGAGCCCAGGACGCATAGTCCAACTGGCCAAGTGAATTGTGCATTCTGCATCTGACGAGCGGGAGGGAAGCCTGATTTCTCACGCAATTAAATGTTGGGCGATTCACTAAATGAGCCAACACAATATGAGCCAGAGACTGTATTGTCTGGCAGATAATAGAGTATGGGGGAAATTTCAACCCTAAAGAACGGGTGGGTTTGGGATGTGTGGGAAGTAAAAATTCAAAAAATTTCAAATACACCAGAAGTCTGTCTCCAATGTGCCCACTTCCAGGTTTAATGTAGGTGCATTTGGCTAAGTGTCAGTAACTGCTTGATGGAGGTAGGTGGATGATTAGCACATGATAATGAGGCAATCTTCAGATGATTTCAACAGAAAATTGGACAGGGCTTCAGCAGAGGTAGACGCAGACTGCTCAGATCCCTGCACGGACTGCTGAGGTGCTCTTGGACAATGAACTTTGGGTTTTGGAGCCTGTGAGGGCCTCACCAAAGACTACTCCACCTGCACCTGTGCATGGGCGGACTCGTCCATTGGGACACAAGGCAGCTTGCTGGGTACTGGCTGGAGGGAGGGGCGGGTGGGCCAACAGTTAAGAAGTGAGAGCACTTTGAGCTGAGTTCCCACTTCCATGTTCCCCTTTTGCATCATTCTTGTACAGGGCCAGATCACTCCTACCACTGCTCAAGAGCAGTTTTGGGAAGATCAGTGATGTGTTGAAAGGCCATGGATAAGGTATTGCTCAGCTTAATAAAGACAGCAGGCATCTTCTGCATGGCCATGGTCATGGCCTGCATAGACTCATTTGAGAGCTGCGCTTAAAGCTCCATGGGAGCGGCCACTTGCTCCATGGCAGACAGTCTCACAATTCCCTGCGTCACCCATCCACTAGTGATCAAGTTGGTCTCCTCCATCCTTTCTAGAATTCTGCACAATATGCCTCGCACATCTCTCAGTGCCTCGCAAAATTGCTGCTGGACCATTCTCCTTCTCATCAATGGCCCCCAGGGTTCAGCGTCTGTGCCCAGTTGAGCAGAGCTTGGAGAGGGCTGTGCATCCTCCAACATGGACTCTCCACAGCAGTCCCTGCCATGAGTGTCTGCTTGTTCTCACTTGTGAACGGTGAACCACCAGGTGAAAACCCTACTAACTGTCCAAGTGGACCCACTGAATTGCAGGTACTTGTGCTGCTGTGCATCCTGTGACAGTAGAACTAATGCAACATTTGCTGTATGCAGGAAGGCCTTGGAAGACAAAAGACATGGATATGGTTTAGTCCTGACAAAGTCACAATCTTGACAATCACCATACTCAGTCTTCTCATAGTTCTGTAATTCATGAACTATATTCAGCATATGTCCCCCATAGATATTTGTAATTCTGTTACCAGCTATCTGGGAGCTCTCAGTCTTTCCAGCTGCCATTGACAGGGATGCAGATGTGCCACTTATCTCCATGGGCTCCTCCTCTGCATCTGTTAGCTGCTGAATTTGTCGTGGTCCACCTCCAGTCCTCTCCCTTTCCCTTGAGTTTTATGCCCTCTTCTCCGATAAGAGGTGGAAATCAGATCTGTGAATGAGTGTAGGTGAGGCATTTACCCAATGTATGCAGTGCACTTGATGATTGTGACCGTAAGACAGATGCATCACATTGCATTATGATTGGGGCGAGTGGCAATGGTGGATGGATACATCAGCTCAGGGTCAAATAGAATGCCAAGGCTGCAGACAGTCTGGTTCTGACTCAAACAGTGGCCAAGGAAAGGAATGGACTCAATGGCAAATGAATGGAGCTTCTGGAAGGACAGAAGGCAACAGCTTAAAACAAAGGAGCATGAAATGTGATCCATTTTAAGGGGGGCACTAAGCTGATTTGAGAGGAAGATGAGTGCGCTAAGGTGCCACTGGGGAGACTGAGTGCTACCCTGAGACCTGAGGTGGTCGGAGGCTGAATGGACACATGAAACTGATGGCATGTGGCTCAATATTTGCATCTAAACATTTGTTGTATGAATAAGCAATGAACATAAGGCTGGCATAAGGTGTGTAGAGATTAATGTAGAGACTACCTGTATCTGAAAGTCAATTGGATTTCAGCTTGTAACTCACTCCGGGTATTCATTATTCTATATATAAACCATCCAAACCCCTCAATTAGATTCCAGTCTCCAACTCACTCCCAGTTTTCCATTATTCTATATATAAACCATCTGATCCCCTCGGTTAGATTCCAATCTCGAACTCACTCCCGGGTATCCACCATTCTATATATAATCCATCTGAACCCCTCGGTTAGATTCCAGTTTGTAACGCACTCCCGGGTATCCATTATTCTATGTATAAACCATCTGAACCCCTCGGTTAGATTCCAGCCTGTAACTCACTCCCGGGTATCCATTATTGTATATATAAACCATCTGAACCCCTCGGTTAGATTCCAGTTTGTAACGCACTCCCGGGTATCCATTATTCTATGTATAAACCATCTGAACCCCTCGGTTAGATTCCAGCCTGTAACTCACTCCCGGGTATCCACCGTTCTATATATAATCCATCTGAACCCCTCGGTTAGATTCCAGCCTGTAACTCACTCCGGGTATCCACCATTCTATATATAAACCATCTGAACCCCTCGGTTAGATTCCAGTCTGTAACTCACTCCCGGGTATCCATTATTCTATGTTTAAACCATTTGAACCCCTCGGTTAGATTCCAGTCTGTAACTCACTCCCGGGTATCCATTATTCTATATATAAACCATCTGAACCCCTCGGTTAGATTCCAGCCTGTAACTCACTCCGGGTATCCACCGTTCTATATATAATCCATCTGAACCCCTCGGTTAGATTCCAGCCTGTAACTCACTCCGGGTATCCACCATTCTATATATAAACCATCTGAACCCCTCGGTTAGATTCCAGTCTGTAACTCACTCCCGGGTATCCATTATTCTATGTTTAAACCATTTGAACCCCTCGGTTAGATTCCAGTCTGTAACTCACTCCCGGGTATCCATTATTCTATATATAAACCATCTGAACCCCTCGGTTAGATTCCAGTCTGTAACTCACTCCCGGGTATCCATTATTCTATGTTTAAACCATTTGAACCCCTCGGTTAGATTCCAGTCTGTAACTCACTCCCGGGTATCCATTATTCTATATATAAACCATCTGAACCCCTCGGTTAGATTCCAGCCTGTAACTCACTCCCGGGTATCCACCATTCTATATATAAACCATCTGAACCCCTCGGTTAGATTCCAGTCTGTAACTCACTCCCGGGTATCCATTATTCTATGTTTAAACCATTTGAACCCCTCGGTTAGATTCCAGTCTGTAACTCACTCCCGGGTATCCATTATTCTATGTTTAAACCATTTGAACCCCTCGGTTAGATTCCAGTCTGTAACTCACTCCCGGGTATCCATTATTCTATATATAAACCATCTGAACCCCTCGGTTAGATTCCAATCTCTAACACACTCCCGGGTATCCACCATTCTATATATAATCCATCTGAACCCCTCGGTTAGATACCAGCCTATAACTCACTCCCAGGTATCCATTATTTCTGTATAAACCATCTGAACCCCTCGGTTAGATTCCAGTCTGTAACGCACTCCCGGGTATCCATTAATCTATATATAAACCATCTGAACCCCTCGGTTAGATTCCAGCCTGTAACTCACTCCCAGGTTTCCATTATTTTATATATAAACCATCTGAACCCCTCAGTTAGATTCCAGTTTGTAACTCACTCCCAGATATGCATTAATCCAAGCATAAATGATCTGTACACTTTGATTAGATTCCAGCCTGTAACTCACTCCCGAGTATCCATTATTCTATATATAAACCCTCTGAACCCCTCGGTTAGATTCCAGTCTGTAACTCACTCCCGGGTATCCACCATTCTATATATAATCCATCTGAACCCCTCGGTTAGATACCAGCCTGCAACTCACTCCCGGGTATCCACCGTTCTATATATAAACTATCTGAACCCCTCGGTTAGATTCCGGCCTATAACTCACTCCCGGGTATCCATTATTCTATATATAAACCATCTGAACCCCTCGGTTAGATTCCAGCCTGTAACTCACTCCCGGGTATCCACCGTTCTATATATAAACTATCTGAACCCCTCGGTTAGAATCCAGTCTGTAACTCACTCCCGGGTATCCATTATTCTATATATAATCCATCTGAACCCTTCAATTAGATTCCAGTCTGTAACTCACTCCCAGGTATCCATTATTCTATATATAATCCATCTGAACCCCTCAATTAGATTCCAGTCTGTAACTCACTCCCTGGTAGCCATTATTCTATATATAAACCATCTGACCACCTCGGTTAGATTCCAGTCTCTATCTCACTCCCGGGTATCCATTATTCTATATATAAACCATCTGAACCCCTCGGTTAGATTCTAATCTGTAACTCACTCCCAGGTATCCATTATTCTATATATAAACCATCTGAACCCCTCGATTGGATTCCAGCCTGTAACTCACTCCCAGGTTTCCATTACTTTATATATAAGCCATCTGAACCCCTCAATTAGATTCCAGTTTGTCACTCACTCCCAGATATGCATTAATCCAAGCATAAATGATCTGTACACTTTGATTAGATTCCAGCCTGTAACTCACTCCCGGGTATCCATTATTCTATCTATAAACCGTCTGAACCCCTCAATTAGATTCCAGTCTGTAACTCACTCCCAGGTATCTTTTATTCTATATATAAATCATCTGAGTACCTCGATTAGATTGCAGCCTGTAACTCATTTCCAGGTATCCATTATTATATATATAAATCATTTGAAGCCCTCGATTAGATTCCAGCCTGTAACTCACTTTTGGCTGCCCAATATATATATCCCATTAAAAGGTAGGGCACTTTAACAGAAAGTTTAGCAGCAGCTACAATGTTCCAGAGAAGCCAGCTGCTCTCCATCTTGACTTGGCAAGAACTCCTCTCGAAACCACCAGTGATTCATTGCTTTCACCTGCTGCATTGGACACCATCCAACACCATCGGATTGAAGCGCCTCGTAATGATTTAAAGTAATCTTTGATTAATAAACTTGCTGAATATACAGAATGCTCTGCAGGGGTGCAGTGAGGGTTGGAAATGAATGATGGGCTGTTTTTTTCTTGGAAAGAATTATTTCTTTTATACCATTAATTCATCAGTCGTGTAACTGAAGAAGGGGCCTTGGCTTTCCTTCAGTTACTTGAAACCTATTTCCCTTAGGAAGCTTCTCTCATCAAACTCAAGTAAACTGGCTTAGGACTTAGCACTGCTGCTGCCTGCAGTACACCATACAAAATCTATTTAGAGGTCTTAGATCCTTGTTGGCACCTCCCTACAAGTAGGAGTTGCACATTCAGTGCCAGCCAAAGGAGATGAAATGAATCAACATTCTCCCCAATTGCGTGCTATTAAATGGGGTCGCCAAGGGTTACAATCCCTTGAACATGTTCCTTTAAATCCTAAATAAATAAGCTGTAGAAATGGAGCCTTGGTCAGATCCCCATCTGGAGTACTCCATTCAGTTCTGGGTTCTGCACTTCAGCAAGGGTATATTGGCCTTGGAGAGGATGCAATGCAAATTCGCCAAAATCATTCCAGGTCTTTAATGGTTAAAATATGAGGTCAGGTTGCTTGGACTAGGCTTGTATTCCCTTGAGTATGGAATATTAAGGGGATATCTAATTATGGTGTTTAAGATGATTAAAAGAGTTGATTGAGTAAATAGAGAGAAGATATTTCCTCAGGTGGGGGAGTCCAGAACAAGGGGGCATAATCTTAAAATTAGAGCTCGGCTTTTAATAGTGAAATCAGGAATGTTCCTGCTCCGAGCTTCATAGATATACTGCGCGGGGCCTTCCCTCACCTGGGCTCATCCAATTGCCCCCAAGTACCTACACGCAGCACTTCTGCCAGTGAACCAGCCTGTCAACATTCCTGAGACCCCAGTGCCTCAAAATGGAGGCTAGAAGGGGCACCCAAAAGTCAAAATGGACCCTAGTTGGGTGGTGATTGAGCAGAGAGGGGAAAATAAATGGGAACAAGAGTAGAGAGCTTGGAATGTGTCTAGATGAGAATGGTTCCTCTTCGACCTTGATTGATTCTATTAGCAATTGTCATTGACTTAGAGTTGGGGTTGCCAACTATAGTTGGACATATTCCTGGAGGCTTCATAACATGACTTGATGCTGTCACTTACATGCCCCAGAATTCTGCCATAGGTTGCCTGACACATCACTCCTCATGCTGTCCCACCTTCCCATGCCAATACGTTACCCAATTGGATGATTCTTGTCTGTCATGTCAAGTTTTCTTTCCACATGTCCTATACTCTTATAACTAATAAAGCATTCAAAGAAACATTTTGAAAACACAATATCTTTTACTGCCCTTATGATATTTTTCTCTGGTTTGCTCATAACAAGGTCCAGAGATTAGTCTTTAGTTCCTAGAGTCTCCAAGGCAACCCTGGAGGGTTGGCAATCCTAACAGAGAGTCTCAGGCGGGAGTTTGTCTTGGTGTCGGGGGTCTCGACCACCGGCTAAAGTGCTGGCGAGAGCTCTGCGTCTCCTTTTTTGGGGAAGGTCCGCCGGATCAACTGTTAATTAGGCACTTATGTCGACAGCGGTGGGCCTTCCCCGGGATCAAGGATCCCGGCAGCGTAAGTCCCACCTGCTGAGAGCTGCCGGCCAATCGGAGGCTGGCAGCTCTTTAACTGAGCAGCGCCACCGCAAAGATGGTGGCTGCTGCCGGTAAAGCAGTTACCCGAGGCCCTGGAATCAGGCCACAGGCAAGGCAGGGTGTGAGGGTTTTCACAGAATGGGGAGGGGGTTGGTTACAGAGGAGGGGGGTTGTAGGGGGGTCGGCAGCAAGGGCATGGGGTGGGTGGCTCTCAGCGGGCCCCCTTTCTTGATGCTGGTCCCTCATTCAGGTACAAATTGCCTTTTAACAAGGACCCTCCCCAGAGCCAGGAAGCAACCTGCACGGGTTTGTTTGGCATGTTCTGCGTGCGGCAACAGGCCCACCTGCCACCTGGCTAATTCCAGTGGAAGTGGCATTAATCGCCCACTTAAGGGCCTCAATTGGTACTGGGATGGGAAGGGCATCCACAGGCCTTCCCGCTCCAGACTTAATTTGAGTGGAGGCGAGAAGGTGGCAGTGCCCCCCCCCCCCCCGCCACTATCCCGTCTGATTATATCCTCTCCCCACCTCCAAACCTGACGCAGGGGAGAGCATAAAATTGCCCCCTCAGTGTGGGTTTGTGCTTGCAGTATTCAATGACACAACCCCTAGTGTCATGGATTTTATAATCCAAAAGTGCCTTATAAAAAGAGAAAAAAAATAAGGTCACCAAGCTGCAGACAACAGCAGGTCCTTTTCCGCTAGAAATTAGGCCCTGAGGCCTAGTGGCAGAGGGAGCCTTTCCCACCATTGTTCATGAGAAAAAAAAACAGGAAATGATAGCTGGCTCCCTGTACACTGAAGACTGACAAACAGACACACAACAACACCTTCACTGAACGGTCAGGCAGGCACCAGCACAGATAGATTCCAGGAGACTGTTCCTAGAAAGGCCTGTTTACATAAGGAAGGCTTCCCAAAAAGCTCCAGTGCTAAATACATTCCTTGGGATCCTGGAAAGCAGGATCAAAGCAATGGCAGCCAGCCTTTATGAAAATAAATAGCCTGATCAAATCAGAGTGTTTTTTTTTAAAGTGCTGGGACACGTCTGGGTCAATGGAACTGCCTGTAACTAGGCTTCCGTGAATAATATAGACAATTCAAATCCTAAACCCTATTCAGGATTGAGGTGCTAACAGGGGCCACTACTGCCAAAAGAACCAGGTGGGAGATTTTATTTTACCAGAGAGTTGTGATCTTGAATACACTGTCTGAAAGGATGGTGGAAGCAGGTTCAATTGCAACTTTCAAAGGGCATTGGATATATACATGAAAAGGGGAACATTTGCAGAACTACCAGGAAAGAGCAAGAGAGCAGAACTAATTGGATAGCTCTTTCAAAGAGCCAGCACATCAATGATGGGCCAAATGGCCCCCTTTGGTGCTGCATGATTCTCCCACTGTTGCTTTGTGGAAGGTTCCATTTGCTATTTCAACCCTTTTCTCCTCTTGGCCCTGTTTAACAGGAGAGCTGTTGGTGCCTGGGGAAATCATACGTATTTGGCAGGAAATTCGACAACAAACTAGAACATACATCATTTTAACTTTGGGCAATACCGTAACTAAGGTTTCCAACCCTCCAGGAATGTCCTGAACCCTCCAGGAAAGAAAGACTTGCATTTATATGGCGTCTTTCACACCCACTGCACATCTCAAAGCACTTTACAGCCAATGTAGCACTTTTGAAGTGTAGTCACTGTTGTAATGTAGGAAACACAGCAGCCAATTTGTGCACAGAAAGCTCCCACAAACATCAATGTGCTAATGACTAGATAATCTGTTTTTGTGATGTTGATTGAGGAATTAATGTTGTCGAGGACACCACAGATAACTCCCTTTTTTGAAATAGTGCTGTGGGATCTTTTATGTCCACCTGAGCGCGCAGACAGTACCCCCAACTGTGCAGCACTCCCTCGGTACTGCACTGGAGTGTCAGTTTAGATTTTTGTGCTCAAATCCTGGAGTGGAACTTGAACCTGGAACTCCTTGACTCAGAGACAAGAGTGCCACAATACCAATCGCCAAGATACTGCTCTGAGCAACCTAGCAGAAAAATCATCTGGTCATTTCAAAAGTTGTGGTTTTTTTTCCATTTGCTTTGAACACTTTCACTTATTAGTTTTAAAAACATATTGGAGATGGGAGAAAGGGCTGTTTGACTGAAGATGACAATTATCCAATGGATTATGTCTGCTTTTCAATTGGTTTGGGAAAATGGGGTACTACAAGTATCAGCATGCTGGTCAACTAATAGCGGGAGCACAGGGCAGTGGGAGATGGGAGATCATGCGATGAAACTTCCAGAATACTGCCAAATAGAATTGCTAACTCTAAGTGTAACAGGAGTTATATCAGAACAGCTGTACCCACTGACTTCAAATTAAAATCGGGAGAGATATGCAATGGCAGTATTGTCCCTTTTGTGCTGTCGCCAAAAGTTAGAGTTACCCTCAATGAGCTTCAAGCTCTCCTTTTGTTGTGCGGATGCCAAACACATCAGTTTTTCCCTTAAAGTCTCATTAATGGTGTGAGCTGTGGCTCAGTGGACAGTACTCTCTCACCTCTGAGATAGAAGACCATGGGTTCTAGTCCCACTCCAGACACTTGAGCACATAATCTAGCCCAACCCTCCCAGTGCAGTACTGAGGGAGTGTTGCACAGTTGAGAGCTGTCATATTTCAGACATGGTGTTAAACCAAGGCCCCAACTGCCTTCTCAGGTGGATGTGAAAGATCCCGTGGCACTATCTTGCAAGAGAACCGTCCCTGGTGGCCTGGCCTACATTAATCCTCCAACCCACGTTGCTAAAACATGGATTATCTGGTCATTTAGCTCATTGCTGTTAGTGGGATCTTGCTGTGCATAAATGGGCTGCCATCTATTGAACATTATAACAGTGACTACACTTCAAAATAAAGCTTCATTGGCTGTAGGGAGCTTTGGGGAATCCTGAGGTTGTGAAAGATGTTATATAAATACTAGTCTTTCTTTTTACTGTAGCATCTTTTCTCACTTCCCCCACCTTGGTGCCCAATGTAAATTTGAAGCACCTCATGTGTTAGTCTAATATGAATGGAATCCTGCCTGTTTTCCATCTTCTGGTTCTGCAAGATCTCCATCTGCAACTCCTCTGCAGACATGGCCTTCCAGCGATAACAAATCTGTTCTGGAGTCCAGATCAGGATTCTAACCAGGGAGAAGGCAAATTCCTTTGAACTAGTAGCGACACATATATATCAGTGTCGGTCACCTCCTTGTCACCATGTGCATCAGAGGCAGCCTGCGGCTACACTGAGCACAATGATCGACATCAAACAGGATTGGTAAGGAAAAGAGTTGATTGTGAGCATTGTCGGTGGCCAGGAGTGTTTCATAGTGAACAGCACTTGGAGTGCCTGGCACTGGTAGCAAGAGTCTGTCTGCCAACCCTCCTGGATTGTCCGCGAGTTTCCCAGGAATTGAGAGTTGCTGTCCCTGGCATCAGTTTAACATCTGAAAGCTGGTGCCTGTAACCACAACTGTGCAGCAGTCTCTCAGTACAGTAATGGAGATTCATCTTCGATTACAGCTTGAATCTCCTGCTTTAAAGAAAGACTGGTATTTATGAAGTGCATTTCATGATCTCAGGATGCTCCAAAGCACTTCACAGCCAATGAAGTGCTTTTGAAGTGTAGTCACTGTTGTAATGTGAGAACATGGCAACCAATTTGCACACAGCAAACTCCCACAAACAGCAATGAGTTAATGACCAGATAATAGATTTTTTTGTGATATTGGTTAAGGGATAAACCTAATAGACACGAAGGGGTATAAATTTGGTTTGGAATTAAAATCAGATGGCATGTAAAATGGGTGGCCAATCAGCTATTGCCCTTTCTCGCATCCGCCCAAGATGAATTTGATACGCCAAAGATTTCAATTGGCTCGTGGATTTGACAAGCTGGACCAACCAAACAAGCAGAGCAGTAATAAAAGGCAACATCTCCATCTAGTGTCAAACATTTAAACTGCACAAAAGTTACATAAATCTCAAGTTCTGGCAAAGTAAATGAAGACTGTCAGTGTACAATGGAAATCATTTAAAACAATCATAGAAATGGCAGCAGTGAAAAAGGCCATTTGGCACATTGTGCTTGCACTGATACTAATGTTTCAAATATGTTCTTCCTTTTTAAATACATTGCAAATCCTTTTTTCAATGGCGTACTGTTTGATCTGCCATTTCTCCAACCAACTCACCTGGGTTAAGTTCCCTTTCACCCACTGAAATTGATCAAGGTTCAGTCTAATACCTTTATTTTAAACCCTTTTTTTTCTATTTACAACGCAAACCTCAGCTTATTTTTTAATTCTATCATGGGATGTGAGTGCTGCAAACAAGGCCAGCATTTATTGCTTATCATTAATATTTCACCAGAAGGTGGTGGCGAGCCATCTTCTTGAACCACTGCAGTTTGTGTGGTGTAGGCATATCCACAGTGCTGTTACGGAGGGAGTTCCAGGATTTTGACCCAGCAACAGCGAAGAAATGGCGATATATTTCCAAGTCAGGATAGTGTGTGACCTGGAGGGAAACTTGCAGGTGGTGGTGTTCCCCTGCATCTGCCACCCTTATCCAGTAGAGGTCACATGTTTGGAAAGAGCCTTGATGAGTTGCTACAGTGCATCTTGCAGATGGTACACAGTGCCGCCCCTGTGCACTGATGTTGGAGGGAATGAATGTTCAAGCTGGTGGATGGGTGCCAATCAAGCGGTCTGCTTTGTCTTGGATGACGTCAAACCTCTTGAGTGTTATTGGAGCTGCACTCATCCAGGCAAGTGGAGAGTATTCCATCACACTCCTAACTTGTGCCTTGTAGTTGGTGGGCAAGCTTTGGGGAATCAGGAAGTACATAAGAACATAAGAAATAGGAGCAGGAGTAGACCATTCAGCCCCTCAGGCCTGCCCCCTCATTCAATAAGATCATGGCTGATCTGTCCCAAGCCTCAACCCCTCTTTCGGGCCTGCTCCGCATAACCCTCGACTCCCTGAGATTTCAAAAATCTATCTACCTCCTCCTTAAATACATTTAGTGACCTAGCCTCCACAACTCTCTGAGGTAGAGAATTCCAGAGATTCACCATCCTCTGAGAGAAGAAATTCCTTTGCATTTAAATGTGTGACCCCTTATTCTGTAACTGTGTCCCCTAGTTCGAGATACCCCCACCAGTGGAAACATATTCTCAACATCTACCCTGTCAAGCCCCCTTAGAATCTTATATGTTTCAATAATATCCCCTCTCATTCTTCTAAACTCCAATGAATAAAGGCCTAACCCGTTTCGCCGTTCTAGATAAGACAACCCCTTCATCCCAGAAATCAGCCTCCAGTGTTAGTATATCCTTCTTTAAATACAGGGACCAAAACTGTACGCAGTACTCCAGGTGTGGCCTCACCAACAACCTGTACGGTTGTAACAAGACTTCCCTATTTTTAAACTCTAACCCCGTAGCAATAAAGGCTAAAATTCCATTTGCCTTCCTAATTACTTGCTGCACCTGCATGCTAACTTTTTGTGTTTCATGTATGAGAACACCCAGATCCCTCTGTACTGCAGTATTTTGTAGTCTTTCTCCATCTAAATAATAATCTGCCTTTTTGTTCTTCCTACCAAAGTGGATGACCTCACACTTTTCCACATTGAACGCCATCTGCCAAGTTTTTGCCCACTCACTTAACCTATCTATATCCCTTTGCATATTCTTTGTGACCTCATCCCTCCTATTGCCCTCCCACCTATTTTTATATCGTCAGCAAATTTGGATACACTACACTCTGTCCCTTCCTCCAAGTCATTAATATAGATAGTAAATAGTTGAGGCCCTAGGACCAATCCTTGTGGCACTCCACTAGTTACGGCTTTCCAACCTGAAAAAGACCCATTAATCCCGACTCTCTGCCTTCTGTGTGTGAGCCAATCCTCAATCCATGCCAACACATTACCCCCAATACCCTGAGCTCTTATTTTGTGCAGTAACCTTTCATGTGGCACCTTATCAAACGCCTTCTGAAAATCCAAATACACTACATCTACTGGTTCACCTTTATCCACTCTGCTTGTTATATCCTCAAAGAACTCTAACAAATTTGTCAAACATGATTTCCCTTTCATAAAACCATGTTGACTCTGTTTGATTGCATTATGTTTTTCCAAATGTCCTGCTATTTCTTCCTTCATAATGGACTCTAGAATTTTCCCAATGACTGATGTTAAGCTAACTGGTCTATAATTTCCTGCTTTCTGTCTCCCTCCTTTCTTGATTAGGGGCGTCACATTAGCGGTTTTCCAATTCGCTGGTACCCGACCGAAATCCAGTAAGTTTTGGTATATTATGACCAATGCCTCCACTATCTCCGCAGCCACTTCTTTTAAAACCCTTGGACGCAGGCCATCAGGTCCTGGTGACTTGCCTGCCTTTAGTCCCATTAGCTTGTCAAGCACCTTTTCCCTCATGATAGAGATTGTTACAAGTTCCTCCCTCCCATTTGCACCTTGCTCATCTATTATTGTTGGGATGTTTATAGTGTCCTCCACCGTGAAGACCGAAGCAAAATATTGGTTTAAATTATCTGCCATTTCCCTGTTCCCTGTTATTAATTCCCCATCTCATCGCCTAAGGGTCCCACACTTACTTTAGCTACTCTCTTCCTTTTTATATACCCGTAGAAGCTCTTACTGTTTGTTTTTAAATTTCTTTCCTATTTAGTCTCATAATCAATTTTCTCCCTCTTTATTAGTTTTTTAGTTTCTAAAAAATTCCCAATCCTCTGGCCTACCACTAGCTTTCGCCACTTTGTACGCCTTTGTTTTTGATTTGATACTCTCCTTAACTTCCTTTGTTATCCACGGGTTGTTCATTGTTCCCATCGAGTCCTTCCTTCTGACCGGAATAAATGTTTGCTGAGTGTTATGAAATATCTGCTTAAAAGTCTGCCACTGCTCATCTACTGACTTTCCCTGTAGTCCATTGTCCCAGCCCGCTTTAGACAAATCTTTCTTCATACCTCTGTAATTGCCCTTGTTTAAGTTGAAGACACTGGTTTGAGACCCGACTTGCTCACCCTCAAACTGAATTTGAAATTCTACCATGTTATGTTTGCTTCCCCCTAGAGGATCCTTAACTATGAGATCTCTTATTAATCATTCCTCATTACACATTACCAAATCTAAAATAGCCTGTTCCTGGGTAGGTTCTGCAACGTATTGTTCTAACAAACAATCACTGATACACTCTACAAATTTGTCTTCCATGTTACCCTTGCCAATTTGATTTGTCCAGTCTTTATGCAGATTAAAATCACCCATGATAATTGTAGTGCCCTTCTTACACACCTCCATTATTTCCTGATTAATACTTTGTCCTACAGAGAGGCAACTCCTCGGGGGCCTTTAGACCACTCCCACCCATGATTTAGTTCCCTTGCTATTCCTTATTTCCACCCAAACTGATTCTACATAATGATCTATTACACCTATATCATTACTCGCAATTACACTGATCCCTTCCTTTAATAACAAAGTTACCCCACCTCCTTTTCCTTTCTGCCTTTTCTTCCAGAACGTCGAATATCCTTGAACATTGAGTTTCCAGTCCTGGTCATCCTACAATCACGTCTCTGTGATAGCTATCAAATCATATTCATTTATTTCTATTTGTGCCATCAGCTCATCTATCTTGTTACCAATGCTACGTGCATTCAGATAAAGAGCCTTAAGCTTTGACTTTTTACCATTTTATCTACTCTGGTTCTAATTTCTGCTGTACTCTTATGCTTGTATTCTCTGTTCCTTCCTGTCACACTCTGATTAATGTGTGTTCCTTCACTACCTGCACCTCTGCTCTCTCGTTACTTTTCGACTTTTTAAACTTCCCTTCAATTGAACCCCCCCCACCCCCCCACCCCCCAACTATTTAGTTTAAAGCCTTATCTACAACCCGAGTTATACGATTCGCCAGGACACTGGTCCCAGCATGGTTCAAGTGAAGCCCATCCGAACGGAACTGCTCTCTCTTTCCCCAGTACTGGTGCCAGCGTCCCATGAATCAGAACCCATTTCTCCCACACCAATCTTTGAGCCACGCGTTTACCTCTCTAATCTTTATTTACCCTATGCCAATTTGCACGTGGCTCAGGTAGTAATCCAGAGATTATTACCTTTGTGGTTCTGCTTTTTAATTTTGCCCCAAGCTTTTCATAGTCCCTCAGCAGAATCTCTTTCCTAGTCCTACCTATGTCGTTGGTACCTATGTGGATCACGACAACTGGATCCTTCCCATCACACTCCAAGTTCCTCTCCAGCCCAGAACAGATGTCCTTAACCTTGGCACCAGGTAGGCAACACAGCCTTCAGGACTCTCTATTTTTGCTGCAGAGAACAGTATCTATTCCCCTAACTCTGCTATCCCCTATTACTACTACATTTCTCTTTTCTCCCCCCCACTTGAATGGCGCTCTGAACCATGGTGCTGTGGTCAGTTCGCTCATCCTCCCTGCAGTTTGTGACGTCATCCACACCAGGAGCAAGAACCTCATATCTATTGGATAAGGGCACTGACTGAGGCTCCTCCAAGGCTAAATTCTGGATCCCCATACCTGCCACACTCACAGTCACACCCTCCTAACCCTGACCACAGTCCAAATTTGATGTAATTAATCTAAGGGGTGTGACTGTCTCCTGAAACACAGTGTCCAGGTAACTCTCCCCTTCCCTGATGTGTCGCAGTGTCCACAGCTCAGACTCCAGCTCATCAACTCTGAGCCAAAGGTCCTCGAGCAGCCAACACTTGCAGCAGATGTGGCCACCGTGGATCGCACCGGTGTCCACCAGCTCCCACATACTACAGCTGCAACACATCGCCTGCCCAGCCATCTCTATTCTATTTAATTAATTAATTTGGATCTCAGTATTTTAAAAAAATGAATTATTTAAGTGTAGGCTTAACCTGTAATGACGCCTCCTGATTTAAATCACTTGGCCAAAACATAAAAGAGACACAGAAGAAATACCCACCAATCCCTTACCAACTCTCCAATGACATCACACTTTGATTTTTGTTGGTCAAGCAGGTCCACTGTTCCTGCTCTCACCCCCACCGCTTCTATTTTCGCTCTCTCTCTGGTCTCTGACTGTTCCTTTTGGCGAGTTTAATTACCCTTAATTTACTCCCTTAAATTACCCAAAAATTAGACTATTTAAACGAGGGACCTTGATTCCCTAAAAAAAAAACTACCTACTATATTAAAAAAAACGGTAGGCCTTTCTCTTTACTTTGATTAATTACCCAGCTATTTAGAGTTATTCCCTAACAGCAGTTACTCACCAACCAATCACCTTGCAGCTTTCCTGTGATGTTACTGTTTTTTTTCTTCCTTTTTTTCAAAACTCCAGCGTGCCTGGACTGCTCTCCCGGAAGGTAAGTGAAGGCCCCAAGCCTCATGCTGAATTTATCTGCTCCCAGTTCTAGGCGTTCCCACACAGGTTCGACTGCTCTCCGCTCCCGGAAGGTAAGTGGAGGCCCTGAGCCTTGTGCTGAATTTATCCGCTCCTGGTTCTAGGCGTTCCCACACAGGTCCAATTGCTCTCCACTCCTGGAAGGTAAGCGGAGGTGAGTTACTTGCCACAGAATTCCCAGCCTCTGACCTGCTCTTGTAGCCACAGTATTTGTATGGCTGGTCCAGTTAATTTTCTGGTCAATGGTGACCCCCAGCTTGTTGGTGGTGGGGGATTCAGAGATGGTAATGCTGCTAAATGTGAAGGGGAGATGCTTAGATTCTCTCTTGTTGAAGATGGTTATTGCCTGGCACTTGTTGGCGTGAGTGTTAATTGCCACTTATCAGCCCTAGCCTGAATGTTGTCTAGGTCTTGCTTCATGTGGGCACGGACTGCTTCAGAATACGAGGAGTCACGAATGGTACTGAACACTGTGCAATCATCAGCAAATATCTCCACTTCTGACCTTATGTTGCAGCTGAAAATGGTTGGGCCTAGGATACTGCCCTGAGGAACTCCTGCAATGATGTTCTGGGGCTGAGATGATTGGCCTCCAACAACCATAACCATCTTCCTTTGTGCTAGGTATGACTCCAACCAGTGGAGGGTTTTCCCTCTGACTCCCATTACTATTTCTCGAGTACCAACCTAACTAAATTGAAAGTAAAAAAGAACTTACATTAACATAGTACCTCTCATGTTCTATTTTGTATGAAGGGCAGTATTTATTTATTTTTACAGAGTTACCCAAAACCAGATCCAGCACTTCCTACTTTATAGTCATGCAATATGCATTCTATGAATTCCTCCCTATTCAGGCCATTTATCCTACTTTCCTTAGAATAGTCTCCCATCATTGCAACTCTGATACGACTACAAATGTCTCTAAATTGCTTCCTCCATTTCTTTCTGGTTATTTGGTTATCTGTAACATCCTCTCAATATTGTAACTTTATTATAATTTAAATAAACATTTCCTGTGCCTGAGCTGCACCAATGAAAACTTTCCATGGCTGTTTTATGGCTTTTATTACCAAAGCCTCTCTTTTTTTTCCTTCTATCTCTCTCTTCACACTTTTATAGTCAGGAATATTTAATTGCCAGTCTCTCCTTGACAAAAGCCCAAGTTCCATCAAGGACTATTCTCTGATTTAAATTGAGCAATTTCTCTATGAATTAATTTGCGAGATGTGAGATGCATTGGCAAGGCCTGCATTTATTGCACATCCCTGTTTCCCTGAGAAAGTGGTGCTGGTGGGCCTTCTTTATGACCCATGCAGGTTTAATAAAATTGACTGCATTGCTAGGTCATTTTAGAGGGCAGTTATGAGTAAACCACTGGAAAACTGGAGTCACATATAGGTCCAGACTGGGTAAGGACGGCAGATTTCCTTCTCTCAAGGACGTTAGTGAACCAATAAGGTTTTTACAATAATCTGACAGTTTCATGGTCACTTTCTCTTACACATTTCCAAATTATTTAATTTAATCCAAATTCTCAAACTGCCATGGTGGGATTTGAACTCATGTTCTCTGGATTAATAGTCCAAGCCTCTGGATTACTAGTCTACGTTTTATTTTTATTTGAACCATAAACACTGGTTTATACACTGTACTGTATAAAAGGCTAATGAGGTCTTAACTCTGCCCGAATGGAAATGTGCTAAGATCACTCGAATTTCCGTGCTGAACACACTTGCATCTTTATCCACACATCCAGGTACAAATTCGGGTATATGTAGGAAGCACAGTGGTCTTATGAGAGGAAAATTATGTGTAAGTGAAATTTAAAGAAATGGGGACTGTCCTTGCCAGAGCTAAAGGGAGAGAGGATTAAAGAGGACACACATTAAAATGAAGATTAATGAAAATCAGGTGGGGTTTAAACGGCCATCCAATCTATTATCATCTGTTTATTTGTGTCTGACGACATTGGACTTCATGCCGTGTGATCTCCAAATGATTTACAAGAAACACGAAACTTCATCTATTCGAGGTACTGGTGGGATTGACGGGTTATAGATAATAGGTGGATTGTCTCAGTTATAAATATGAGATGGATTGACGGGCTATAGATACTAGTGGAATTGCCTGGGTTTTAGATACTAGTGGAATTGCCTGTGTTACAGATACTAGTGGAATTGCCTGGGTTTTAGATACTAGTGGAATTGCCTGTGTTACAGATACTAGTGGAATTGCCTGTGTTACAGATACTAGTGGAATTGCCTGGGTTTTAGATACTAGTGGAATTGCCTGTGTTACAGATACTAGTGGAATTGCCTGGGTTTTAGATACTAGTGGAATTGCCTGTGTTACAGATACTAGTGGAATTGCCTGGGTTTTAGATACTAGTGGAATTGCCTGTGTTACAGATACTAGTGGAATTGCCTGTGTTACAGATACTAGTGGAATTGCCTGTGTTACAGATACTAGTGGAATTGCCTGGGTTTTAGATACTAGTGGAATTGCCTGTGTTACAGATACTAGTGGAATTGCCTGGGTTATAGATTCTCGTGGAATTGTCTGGGTTATAGATTCTCGTGGAATTGCCTGGTTAAAGATACTAGTGGGATTGCCTGGGTTATAGATTCTCGTGGAATTGTCTGGGTTATAGATTCTCGTGGAATTGTCTGGGTTATAGATTCTCGTGGAATTGCCTGGTTAAAGATACTAGTGGAATTGCCTGTGTTACAGATACTAGTGGGATTGCCTGGGTTATAGATTCTCGTGGAATTGTCTGGGTTATAGATTCTCGTGGAATTGCCTGGTTAAAGATACTAGTGGAATTGCCTGTGTTACAGATACTAGTGGAATTGCCTGGGTTTTAGATACTAGTGGAATTGCCTGTGTTACAGATACTAGTGGAATTGCCTGGGTTACAGATACTAGTGGAATTGCCTGGGTTATAGATTCTCGTGGAATTGTCTGGGTTATAGATTCTCGTGGAATTGCCTGGTTAAAGATACTAGTGGGATTGCCTGGGTTATAGATTCTCGTGGAATTGTCTGGGTTATAGATTCTCGTGGAATTGCCTGGTTAAAGATACTAGTGGAATTGCCTGGGTTTTAGATACTAGTGGAATTGCCTGTGTTACAGATACTAGTGGAATTGCCTGGGTTTTAGATACTAGTGGAATTGCCTGGGTTACAGATACTAGTGGAATTGCCTGGGTTATAGATTCTCGTGGAATTGTCTGGGTTATAGATTCTCGTGGAATTGCCTGGTTAAAGATACTAGTGGGATTGGCTGTGTTGTAGATACTATTCGGATTGACTGCATTATAAATACAAGTGGGATTGACTGCGTTGTGGCCAGGTGAGGCAGGGGTCTAGGCCCCCCTCTCAGCCTTTTCCTAGTTTGGCCGTAACAGGGTTTGATTTTTAAAACACCGTGTGTTATGATCAAGTGAGAAAAGGGTTTAGGGGTCCCTCTCGGCCTACACGTGGTCCTACTGTGATAGGGTTTAATTTTAAACAGTGTTCTTAGCTGCCCCTTGATGAATCCTTGTTCACCACTTTCCAATTATAACGCAAATAAACCAGCACAAACAGGCTTTCTTAGGTTTAAAGAAAAGAAGGTTGAAATTTATTAAACATAAACTTGAACTCTAATTTGGTTAACACCTACGGATACACGACATGCCCATGCTAGCATGCATGCACGATACAAACAGGCAGATAGAGACAGAACAGAGCAGAAGAAATAAAGTGGAAAGGTTTGAGGCAATCTCTGAAGAGGGTTTTTGTAACGGATCTTCGAGCTCACTGTAGAGTCCTGGATTGTCAGTAGATCTTGCTTTTCATTGGAGCCCAGTATTCTTCTTAAACCTTGCTTGCTGTAGGAGACTTTTCTCTCCTGGGGTTCATGTGTCTTCAGTGGATTTGGAGTTCCATGAGAAAGAGATGGGAGCAAGCAAAACAGTCTTTCTCAGTTCAAACTCTCTGTGGCTAGTTCAAAAAACTCTGGAACAGACAGTTAGTCATGTGACCAGCTGCTCCAACCAGTTCTGGCCCCTGTGGACTGCATCACCCCAGCAGGCCCTGGAATGCTCTTCCCTTCCCCCTCACTGTCAGGTGACCAACATCCGGTGTGGGTTGAATGTGTCAGGGAATAGTCTTTTCTCTACACAAGCACTGTCTGTTAGAATGCAAATGGTTTTTCCAGCTGTCAACAAGTCATTTCTTCGCTCCAGCAACAGTTCAGAATCAATGTACATATGACAAAACTAATGTGCCTCATTCTTGGCAGGTGGGACCTGCATGACACCATGTTTTTAGCTTCCCCTCAGTGAGTCCTTGCTCACAGCTTTCCCTCAGTGAGTCCTCGCTCACAGCTTTCGAATTGTAATGGCAAAGAAATCAACCAGACAGATTTTCTGAGATTTAAACAAGAAAGGTGTATGTTTAATAAACTTAAAGCTCTAACTCAGTTAAAACTACTAAGAATATGCAACGTGACCACGCTAGCATACATACACGATAAACACACACACAAATAGAGACTGAGGAAGAGAAAGAGTTAAGGGGGAAAGGTTTTAAGTAATAGATGGAATTCAGTTACTGGTTCTGAGTTGGATGTAAAGTGTTTGATTGTAGTTAAGTCTTGCAGTTCTCGTTGGGGCCCAGTGCATACTTTCACACTTGTTTCGCTGGTCTTCTGTCTCGAGGCTTAGTTACTTCCGTGGGTCACTGGAACTTTGCATGAGAGAGAGAGAGAGAGAGAGAGATGCTCTCTTCTTGAAGTTCAGTTGCAGGCTCTTCCAACACCTGTTTTTACGTCAGGCACAATTAAAAGAAAACCCAGGTTGGCCAGCAGGTTAGTCATGTGACTTGTTTGGACCAGCCTCGCCTGTAAGATTTGTGCATTCCTTCAAGCTTACCAGACACTCTCAGTGGTGGGGGGTGGGGGTGAGGGGAGGTGGATGGCAGTGGAATGCTGGCTCAATAACTCTCAATGTCTCTTGATCATCACTATTGACAAACCTATCTGGATAATTGAATCAGGGAGTACTCCCATTGTCTTCTTCAGGCAACAGTCTTTTAGAGTGCAAATGTGCAACCATGTTTTCAGCCTTCCAGTCCAGTGGTCGTTTTAAACAAGTTATTTCAATGTCCAGTAACGGTTCAAAATAATGTTCCATGTGATGAAATTAGCATGTCTCACTTTGGCAGATGTGGTTTCCATCACAGCTGGGTTATAAATGCTAGGGGAATAGTCTGCAGTATAGGTACTAGTGGGATTGACTGAGTTATAAATATTACTGGGATTGACTAGTTTATAGATACTAGACAGATTGGCTGTGTTATAGATACCAGTGTGATTGGCTGGGTGATAGATACTAGTGGGATTAACTGGGTTATAGATAGAAGAGAGACTGTTGGGTTATAGATACTAGACGAAGTGACTGGGTTATAGACACTAGTCAGATTGACTGGGTTATAGATATGAGACCGATTGGCTTTTTTATAAATACAAGTGGGACTGGCTGGGTTATAGATACTGGTCAGATTGACTAGTTTATAGATACTAGTGAGATTGGCTAGTTTATAGATACTAGCAGGATAGGCTGGGTTATAGATACTAGTGGAATTGGCTGTGTTATAGTTATTGGGGGGATTAATTGGATTGGGTACAATGGAGGGAGCAGGGAGTAACAGGGTTAAGCGTGCACTGGAGTGGGTAGAGTGTAAATATGTTAGGGTTACTCTGGAGAGGTCAAGGAGTAGCTGGTTTAGAAGTACAATGGAGAAGCAGAGAGTAACTGGGTTAGGGGTACACTGGAGAGGCAGAGAGTAACTGGGTTAGGGGTACACTGGAGGGGTTAGGAATACACTGGAGGAAACATGGTGAGCTTAGATTATACTACAGAGTTCCCAGTGTACTTGGGGAATATTGGATGCAGAGAGTCGGGGTGGCTGATTTGGGGATAACTGCAATGTGTCTTCATCTGAAAAGATATAAAAATAAGTCAATGAAATTCTAGGCCCTTTGCAAGTTTTGACATGTATTCAACGTAGTGCAGCCTACATATACACAAAGGGCTGTATTGTATCAGTCACTGGCCAAATGTAACTGAAGTACAGTTTGTTAAGTTAGTAAGACGGTAATGGAAACCACAATGGGACATTGTAGTTCTCTAGTTTGCTTCTCCCTTTCATTTTATTTTCTAATATTTTCCCTCTTTGCTCTTCTGAACACATTAATTCATTCTGAGGTGATGCTCCACCAGAACTCGTTGCCCTCTAGTTCCTCAATCTAGTGCACATTCTCCACCACAGTGATTGACAGCCAGCAATTCCTTCATGAGTGGCATTGCAGCAAAGGTGTCTCATCCTCAGCTAATGTTCACCCACGGACACTTGCCAACTGGACCACGATCATCAGTGGGAACCCTGGATGATCTGGGGTTTTTGCCCTTCCCCAGCCCAAGGGCACTGAGATTCACATTTTATTTGACTTAAAAATAAGTTTCAGGGCTCTGAGCAAATGATTTATTTATTTATAGATACAGCACTGAAACAGGCCCTTCGGCCCACTGAGTCTGTGCCAACCAACAACCATCCATTTATACTAAATACAGTAATCTCATATTCCCTACCACCTACCTTCACTAGGGGCAATTTACAATGGCCAATTTGCCTATCACCTGCAAGTCTTTGGCTGTGGGAGGAAACCAGAACACCCGGCGAAAACCCATGCGGTTACAGGGAGAACTTGCAAACTCCACACAGGTAGTACCCAGAATTGAACCTGGGTCCCTGGAGCTGTGAGGCTGCGGTGCTAACCACTGCGCCAACGTGCCGCAATCATTATCTTGCAGAGCTTGAATATTCACAATGAAAGGAGCAACCTTAGCAACACTAGTGGCTGAGTTGGGAAATATATTGTGTGGTAATGCATCATACAATCTCAGGTTTGACTTGTACTAAGTAATGGGCCCTCAGTGCCCTTTGGGCTAGGGAAGTTAAGGTGGGAAAGTAAGCTTGAGGAGGATGCAAAGAGGCTGCAAAGGGATATAGACAGGTTAACTGAGTGGGCAAGAACATGGCAGATGGAATATAATGTAGAGAAATGTGAAGTTATCCACTATGGAAGGAAAAATAGAAAAGTATATTTTTAAATGGCAAGAGATTGTGAAATGTGGGTATTCAGAGGGACCTGGGTGTCCTTGTATGATAATCATCGATAAATAACATGCAAGCACAACAAGCAATTAGAAAAGCAAATGGTATGTTAGCCTTTATTACTAAGGGATTGGAGTATAAGAGTGAAAGAGTATTACTACAATTATACAGGGCCTTGACCACACCTGGAGTACTGTATAGAGCTTTGGTCTTCTTTCCTAAGGAAGGATATACTTGTCTTAGAGGGAGTGCAAAGAAGACTGGTTCCTGGAATTGGGAGGATTGGGAGAGATTGAGTAGGCTAGGCCTATATTTACTTTAGAAGAATGAGAGGTGATCTCAGTGAAACATTCTTAAGGGGCTTGGCAGAGTAGATGCTGGGAAGCTGTTTCCCCTGGCTGGAGATTCTAGAACTACGGGTCACTGTCTCAGAATAAGGGGTCGGCCATTTAGAACTGAGATGAGGAGAAATTTCTTCATTCGAAGAGTTTTGAATCTTTGGAATTCTCTACCCCAGAGAGCTGTGGAGGCTGAGGTGCTGAGTATATTCCAGCCTGAGATTGATAGATTTTTGGATATTAAGGAATTAATAATGCAGGGGTTGAAGTGGAAGATCAGCCATGATCTTACAGAATGGCGGAGAAGGCTCAAAAGGTTCTCCCAGTGATGGCAACAAAGTTCTTTTAAAGCTGATTTTAAATAGACATGGTTCCCAGGTTGGAGGGATGTGTCAGGGCACAGCAGCATCAAGATCTGCCTGATAGGATGACTGTTGACTGATCCCTCATGATTTTGGATGCCTCTATTATATCTCCCCTTAACTCCCTCTGCTCTAAGGAGAGCAATCCCAGTTATTTAGTTTGGAATCTGCATGCAGCCGAGTGTCCTTTTAAATATTTGCTGTTTGCAGGGAAGAGTATAGCTTTAGTTACAGTAACTATCTCTACTATCTATGGGACTGTCGCATATGACTGATTCCCTTGCAATGAAAACAAGAGCAGCAATGTGTCATTGTTTAATAGGGCCAAGATTTCAAGGTAAACTACCAAGCAAAATTACTTTGAAAGGTTACTAAGGTTCATGAGGTGCATATTCGGATACTTGTTCCTGTTCTAATTTTGTCCCTTTCTTCTCCTGCAGGAGCTGACTCACACCAAGGCCTGATTCTGCAGTTGCATCAGCACTACTGCACCACACCCAGCTAGCTTGGTCCTACATTCTCCTGTTTTTATTGCTTCCACCAATCCTTTTCTGAGATGAGGGGAACCTTTCTTGTTTTTAAAACAGTGGCTTAAAGGTCACTTTTCAGTCAGACAAGATTCCAGATTCTAATGACTTACCAACCAGGATTGTCCTGGAATCTTCTGCATTAAAGATTAATTGGACATCAGTATGATTAGCCTAGGGGGTGGTGGGGGTGGTGGTGGTAAACAAAATCACAGGGGCATTTAAAAAATGGTATTTTTCTGTGCATTTGCTTTGAATGTTTTTATTTGTTAATTGTAAAAATATTGGAGTTGGGGAGGGGGAAGTGGTTTGAGAGATCATGTGATGAAACTTCCAATGTCCAAGCAGAGTGGGAAACTCTACAAAAAAGTGGCATGGTCACATTATAATTGAATAACCCCATAGCCTGGCAGCACTCAAATATTGGCCAGGACTCCCAAGAGAACTCTCTTGCTCTTCTTTAAAAGAGTGCCATCCTCCACATCAACCAAAGGGGAAAGAAGAGAGGAGAAAAGAAAGTCTTGTGTTTATACAATGCTTTGCATGACCTCAGGACCCCAAAAGTGCTTCACAGCCATTGAAGTACATTTGAAGTGTAGTCACTGTTGAAATGTGGGAAATGTGGCAGCCAATTTGCGCACCACAAGCTCCCAGAAACTGCAATGAGATAATGATCAGGTAATAAGTTTTAGTGATGTTGGTTGAGGACTAAATGTTGGCCAGGACACCAAGAACTCCCCTGATCTTTTTCTAAATAGTCCAGCTGCGAAGGCATAACAACAAAGAACAGGTGAGTTCTTCTGGTGTCCTGGCTGACATTCCTCCCTCAATCAACACCACCTAAAACAGATGGATCACAAGGATGTTATGTGTGTATCATGGTCTCATTAAAATGTATTCCAAAGAAATGGATAATTTTTCAGGACACCACATGCATCACCACCTCCTTACTCGCCTTGCACCACATAGTTGATTGATTTAAGTCTCTCTGGTGAGCAGTATGCAACCTGATGAGCTGGAAGTGACGCTGTTAAAATTGCACAGAGTCATAGTCATTTATGACACAGAAGGAGCCCATTCGGCCCATTGAGTCCATGCTGGATCTCCATGGAACTATCCAGTCACTCCCACTATCCCAGTCGATCCCCGTAGCCCACCCAATTTCCTTTTGAAGTTATTGATGGTCTCCGCTTCCACCACTCTTGTGGGCAGCGAGTTCCAGGTCATTACCACCCCCTGCTTAAAAAAGTTCTTCGTTACTGTCCAGGCATCTCCTGCCCAAAACATTCAATCTCTGGTTCTGCTACTGACAGCGCATTAGCAAGAGCGGTTTCTAACCCTGACCTCCTAAACTCAACCCGACGTAACTGAACCGTAACACCCATAGCCCAAACTCTAACTCGAACACCCTAACCATAAACCCAACTCAACTCCAATTCCAAATACCCTACCCACAAACCTAACTCGACTCCAATTCCAAATAACCTAACCATAAACCTAACTCAAGTCCAAATCCAAACACCCTAACCATAAACCTAACTTGACTCCAATTCCAAATACCCTAAACCTAACCCTAAATATTCTAACATTAACACCCTGAACCTCTTGATGTGAAGCATCATTGTGACGTCACAATGATGCCCCTTCTGACATCCTGGGAAATCAGAAGCGCGGCCGGGCCCTGGTAACCAGATATTAAATGAACCAAGAAAAACACGGGCAGCAGCGGGACAGCCGCGCTGTTCGGTCGGTTTCATTGACGCGCTTCCGGTGACGGCGCTGTTTCCGGTGAAGAGGCTGAGCTGCAACAGCGAGTTTGATATGGTGCTGCTGGAGAGCGACTCGGTGAGAGACTGGGAGTGGGGAAATACTGGGCAGCAGGGTAACTGAGGCAATGAGGTATTAGTGGGGGTGTCAGTGGGGAGGGGAGTGGGGTTCTCAGTGTGGGGAGGGGAGTGGGGTTCTCAGTGTGGGAGTGGGGAGGGGAGTGGGGTTCTCAGTGTGGGAGTGGGGAGGGGAGTGGGGTTCTCAGTGTGGGAGTGGGGAGGGGAGTGGGGTTCTCAGTGTGGGAGTGGGGAGGGGAGTGGGGTTCTCAGTGTGGGAGTGGGGAGGGGAGTGGGGTTCTCAGTGTGAGAGTGGGGAGGGGAGTGGGGTTCTCGGTGTGGGAGTGGGGAGGGGAGTGGGGTTCTCGGTGTGGGAGTGGGGAGGGGAGTGGGGTTCTCGGTGTGGGAGTGGGGAGGGGAGTGGGGTTCTCGGTGTGGGAGTGGGGAGGGGAGTGGGGTTCTCAGTGTGGGAGTGGGGAGGGGAGTGGGGTTCTCAGTGTGGGAGTGGGGAGGGGAGTGGGGTTCTCAGTGTGGGAGTGGGGAGGGGAGTGGGGTTCTCAGTGTGGGAGTGGGGAGGGGAGTGGGGTTCTCAGTGTGGGAGTGGGGAGGGGAGTGGGGTTCTCAGTGTGGGAGTGGGGAGGGGAGTGGGGTTCTCAGTGTGAGAGTGGGGAGGGGAGTGGGGTTCTCGGTGTGGGAGTGGGGAGGGGAGTGGGGTTCTCGGTGTGGGAGTGGGGAGGGGAGTGGGGTTCTCGGTGTGGGAGTGGGGAGGGGAGTGGGGTTCTCGGTGTGGGAGTGGGGAGGGGAGTGGGGTTCTCAGTGTGGGAGTGGGGAGGGGAGTGGGGTTCTCAGTGTGGGAGTGGGGAGGGGAGTGGGGTTCTCAGTGTGGGAGTGGGGAGGGGAGTGGGGTTCTCAGTGTGGGAGTGGGGAGGGGAGTGGGGTTCTCAGTGTGGGAGTGGGGAGGGGAGTGGGGTTCTCAGTGTGGGAGTGGGGAGGGGAGTGGGGTTCTCAGTGTGGGAGTGGGGAGGGGAGTGGGGTTCTCAGTGTGGGAGTGGGGAGGGGAGTGGGGTTCTCAGTGTGGGAGTGGGGAGGGGAGTGGGGTTCTCTGTGTGGGAGTGGGGAGGGGAGTGGGGTTCTCTGTGTGGGAGTGGGGAGGGGAGTGGGGTTCTCTGTGTGGGAGTGGGGAGGGGAGTGGGGTTCTCTGTGTGGGAGTGGGGAGGGGAGTGGGGTTCTCTGTGTGGGAGTGGGGAGGGGAGTGGGGTTCTCAGTGTGGGAGTGGGGAGGGGAGTGGGGTTCTCAGTGTGGGAGTGGGGAGGGGAGTGGGGTTCTCAGTGTGGGAGTGGGGAGGGGAGTGGGGTTCTCAGTGTGGGAGTGGGGAGGGGAGTGGGGTTCTCAGTGTGGGAGTGGGGAGGGGAGTGGGGAGGGGAGTGGGGTTCTCAGTGTGGGAGTGGGGAGGGGAGTGGGGTTCTCAGTGTGGGAGTGGGGTTCTCAGTGTGGGAGTGGGGAGGGGAGTGGGGTTCTCAGTGTGGGAGTGGGGTTCTCAGTGTGGGAGTGGGGTTCTCAGTGTGGGAGTGGGGTTCTCAGTGTGGGAGTGGGGAGGGGAGTGGGGTTCTCAGTGTGGGAGTGGGGAGGGGAGTGGGGTTCTCAGTTTAGTTTAGAGATACAGCACTGAAACAGGCCCTTCGGCCCACCGAGTCTGTGCCGACCATCAACCACCCATTTATACTAATCCTACACTAATCCCATATTCCTACCACATCCCCACCTGTCCCTATATTTCCCTACCACCTACCTATACTAGGGGCAATTTATAATGGCCAATTTACCTACCAATCTGCAAGTCTTTTGGCTTGTGGGAGGAAACCGGAGCACCCGGAGAAAACCCACGCAGACACAGGGAGAACTTGCAAACTCCACACAGGCAGTACCCAGAATTGAACCCGGGTCACTGGAGCTGTGAGGCTGCGGTGCTAACCACTGCGCCACTGTGACGCCCTGTGGGAGTGGGGAGGGGAGTGGGGTTCTCAGTGTGGGAGTGGGGAGGGGAGTGGGGTTCTCAGTGTGGGAGTGGGGAGGGGAGTGGGGTTCTCAGTGTGGGAGTGGGGAGGGGAGTGGGGTTCTCAGTGTGGGAGTGGGGAGGGGAGTGGGGTTCTCAGTGTGGGAGTGGGGAGGGGAGTGGGGTTCTCAGTGTGGGAGTGGGGAGGGGAGTGGGGTTCTCAGTGTGGGAGTGGGGAGGGGAGTGGGGTTCTCAGTGTGGGAGTGGGGAGGGGAGTGGGGTTCTCAGTGTGGGAGTGGGGAGGGGAGTGGGGTTCTCAGTGTGGGAGTGGGGAGGGGAGTGGGGTTCTCAGTGTGGGAGTGGGGAGGGGAGTGGGGTTCTCAGTGTGGGAGTGGGGAGGGGAGTGGGGTTCTCAGTGTGGGAGTGGGGTTCTCAGTGTGGGAGTGGGGAGGGGAGTGGGGTTCTCAGTGTGGGAGTGGGGAGGGGAGTGGGGTTCTCTGTGTGGGAGTGGGGAGGGGAGTGGGGTTCTCTGTGTGGGAGTGGGGAGGGGAGTGGGGTTCTCTGTGTGGGAGTGGGGAGGGGAGTGGGGTTCTCTGTGTGGGAGTGGGGAGGGGAGTGGGGTTCTCAGTGTGGGAGTGGGGAGGGGAGTGGGGTTCTCAGTGTGGGAGTGGGGAGGGGAGTGGGGTTCTCAGTGTGGGAGTGGGGAGGGGAGTGGGGTTCTCAGTGTGGGAGTGGGGAGGGGAGTGGGGTTCTCAGTGTGGGAGTGGGGAGGGGAGTGGGGTTCTCGGTGTGGGAGTGGGGAGGGGAGTGGGGTTCTCGGTGTGGGAGTGGGGAGGGGAGTGGGGTTCTCGGTGTGGGAGTGGGGAGGGGAGTGGGGTTCTCGGTGTGGGAGTGGGGAGGGGAGTGGGGTTCTCGGTGTGGGAGTGGGGAGGGGAGTGGGGTTCTCGGTGTGGGAGTGGGGAGGGGAGTGGGGTTCTCGGTGTGGGAGTGGGGAGGGGAGTGGGGTTCTCGGTGTGGGAGTGGGGAGGGGAGTGGGGTTCTCGGTGTGGGAGTGGGGAGGGGAGTGGGGTTCTCGGTGTGGGAGTGGGGAGGGGAGTGGGGTTCTCGGTGTGGGAGTGGGGAGGGGAGTGGGGTTCTCGGTGTGGGAGTGGGGAGGGGAGTGGGGTTCTCGGTGTGGGAGTGGGGAGGGGAGTGGGGTTCTCGGTGTGGGAGTGGGGAGGGGAGTGGGGTTCTCGGTGTGGGAGTGGGGAGGGGAGTGGGGTTCTCGGTGTGGGAGTGGGGAGGGGAGTGGGGTTCTCGGTGTGGGAGTGGGGAGGGGAGTGGGGTTCTCGGTGTGGGAGTGGGGAGGGGAGTGGGGTTCTCGGTGTGGGAGTGGGGAGGGGAGTGGGGTTCTCGGTGTGGGAGTGGGGAGGGGAGTGGGGTTCTCGGTGTGGGAGTGGGGAGGGGAGTGGGGTTCTCGGTGTGGGAGTGGGGAGGGGAGTGGGGTTCTCGGTGTGGGAGTGGGGAGGGGAGTGGGGTTCTCGGTGTGGGAGTGGGGAGGGGAGTGGGGTTCTCGGTGTGGGAGTGGGGAGGGGAGTGGGGTTCTCGGTGTGGGAGTGGGGAGGGGAGTGGGGTTCTCGGTGTGGGAGTGGGGAGGGGAGTGGGGTTCTCGGTGTGGGAGTGGGGAGGGGAGTGGGGTTCTCGGTAGGGGAGTGGGGTTCTCGGTGTGGGAGTGGGGAGGGGAGTGGGGTTCTCGGTGTGGGAGTGGGGAGGGGAGTGGGGTTCTCGGTGTGGGAGTGGGGAGGGGAGTGGGGTTCTCGGTGTGGGAGTGGGGAGGGGAGTGGGGTTCTCGGTGTGGGAGTGGGGAGGGGAGTGGGGTTCTCGGTGTGGGAGTGGGGAGGGGAGTGGGGTTCTCGGTGTGGGAGTGGGGAGGGGAGTGGGGTTCTCGGTGTGGGAGTGGGGTTCTCGGTGTGGGAGTGGGGTTCTCGGTGTGGGAGTGGGGTTCTCGGTGTGGGAGTGGGGTTCTCGGTGTGGGAGTGGGGTTCTCGGTGTGGGAGTGGGGTTCTCGGTGTGGGAGTGGGGTTCTCGGTGTGGGAGTGGGGTTCTCGGTGTGGGGGTGGGGTTCTCGGTGTGGGGGTGGGGTTCTCGGTGTGGGGGTGGGGTTCTCGGTGTGGGGGTGGGGTTCTCGGTGTGGGGGTGGGGTTCTCGGTGTGGGGGTGGGGTTCTCGGTGTGGGGGTGGGGTTCTCGGTGTGGGGGTGGGGTTCTCGGTGTGGGGGTGGGGTTCTCGGTGTGGGGTTCTCGGTGTGGGGGTGGGGTTCTCGGTGTGGGGTTCTCGGTGTGGGGGTGGGGTTCTCGGTGTGGGGTTCTCGGTGTGGGGGTGGGGTTCTCGGTGTGGGGTTCTCGGTGTGGGGGTGGGGTTCTCGGTGTGGGGTTCTCGGTGTGGGGGTGGGGAGGGGAGTGGGGTTCTCGGTGTGGGGGTGGGGAGGGGAGTGGGGTTCTCGGTGTGGGGGTGGGGAGGGGAGTGGGGTTCTCGGTGTGGGGGTGGGGAGGGGAGTGGGGTTCTCGGTGTGGGGGTGGGGAGGGGAGTGGGGTTCTCGGTGTGGGGGTGGGGAGGGGAGTGGGGTTCTCGGTGTGGGGGTGGGGAGGGGAGTGGGGTTCTCGGTGTGGGGGTGGGGAGGGGAGTGGGGTTCTCGGTGTGGGGGTGGGGAGGGGAGTGGGGTTCTCGGTGTGGGGGTGGGGAGGGGAGTGGGGTTCTCGGTGTGGGGGTGGGGAGGGGAGTGGGGTTCTCGGTGTGGGGGTGGGGAGGGGAGTGGGGTTCTCGGTGTGGGGGTGGGGAGGGGAGTGGGGTTCTCGGTGTGGGGGTGGGGAGGGGAGTGGGGTTCTCGGTGTGGGGGTGGGGAGGGGAGTGGGGTTCTCGGTGTGGGGGTGGGGAGGGGAGTGGGGTTCTCGGTGTGGGGGTGGGGAGGGGAGTGGGGTTCTCGGTGTGGGGGTGGGGAGGGGAGTGGGGTTCTCGGTGTGGGGGTGGGGTTCTCGGTGTGGGAGTGGGGAGGGGAGTGGTGTTCTCGGTGTGGGAGTGGGGAGGGGAGTGGGGTTCTCGGTGTGGGGAGGGGAGTGGGGTTCTCGGTGTGGGGGTGGGGAGGGGAGTGGGGTTCTCGGTGTGGGGGTGGGGAGGGGAGTGGGGTTCTCGGTGTGGGAGTGGGGAGTGGGGTTCTCGGTGTGGGAGTGGGGAGTGGGGTTCTCGGTGTGGGAGTGGGGAGTGGGGTTCTCGGTGTGGGGAGGGGAGTGGGGTTCTCGGTGTGGGGAGGGGAGTGGGGTTCTCGGTGTGGGGAGGGGAGTGGGGTTCTCGGTGTGGGAGTGGGGAGGGGAGTGGGGTTCTCGGTGTGGGAGTGTGGAGTGGGGTTCTCGGTGTGGGAGTGTGGAGTGGGGTTCTCGGTGTGGGAGTGGGGAGTGGGGTTCTCGGTGTGGGAGTGGGGAGTGGGGTTCTCGGTGTGGGAGTGGGGAGTGGGGTTCTCGGTGTGGGGAGGGGAGTGGGGTTCTCGGTGTGGGGAGGGGAGTGGGGTTCTCGGTGTGGGAGTGGGGAGGGGAGTGGGGTTCTCGGTGTGGGAGTGGGGAGGGGAGTGGGGTTCTCGGAGTGGGAGTGGGGAGTGGGGTTCTCGGTGTGGGAGTGGGGAGTGGGGTTCTCGGTGTGGGAGTGGGGAGTGGGGTTCTCGGTGTGGGAGTGGGGAGTGGGGTTCTCGGTGTGGGAGTGGGGAGTGGGGTTCTCGGTGTGGGGAGGGGAGTGGGGTTCTCAGTGTGGGGGTGGGGAGGGGAGTGGGGTTCTCAGTGTGGGAGTGGGGAGGGGAGTGGGGTTCTCAGTGTGGGAGTGGGGAGGGGAGTGGGGTTCTCAGTGTGGGAGTGGGGAGGGGAGTGGGGTTCTCAGTGTGGGAGTGGGGAGGGGAGTGGGGTTCTCAGTGTGGGAGTGGGGAGGGGAGTGGGGTTCTCAGTGTGGGAGTGGGGAGGGGAGTGGGGTTCTCAGTGTGGGAGTGGGGAGGGGAGTGGGGTTCTCAGTGTGGGAGTGGGGAGGGGAGTGGGGTTCTCAGTGTGGGAGTGGGGAGGGGAGTGGGGTTCTCAGTGTGGGAGTGGGGAGGGGAGTGGGGTTCTCAGTGTGGGAGTGGGGAGGGGAGTGGGGTTCTCTGTGTGGGAGTGGGGAGGGGAGTGGGGTTCTCTGTGTGGGAGTGGGGAGGGGAGTGGGGTTCTCTGTGTGGGAGTGGGGAGGGGAGTGGGGTTCTCAGTGTGGGAGTGGGGAGGGGAGTGGGGTTCTCAGTGTGGGAGTGGGGAGGGGAGTGGGGAGGGGAGTGGGGTTCTCAGTGTGGGAGTGGGGAGGGGAGTGGGGTTCTCAGTGTGGGAGTGGGGTTCTCAGTGTGGGAGTGGGGAGGGGAGTGGGGTTCTCAGTGTGGGAGTGGGGTTCTCAGTGTGGGAGTGGGGTTCTCAGTGTGGGAGTGGGGTTCTCAGTGTGGGAGTGGGGTTCTCAGTGTGGGAGTGGGGAGGGGAGTGGGGTTCTCAGTGTGGGAGTGGGGAGGGGAGTGGGGTTCTCAGTGTGGGAGTGGGGAGGGGAGTGGGGTTCTCAGTTTAGTTTAGAGATACAGCACTGAAACAGGCCCTTCGGCCCACCGAGTCTGTGCCGACCATCAACCACCCATTTATACTAATCCTACACTAATCCCATATTCCTACCACATCCCCACCTGTCCCTATATTTCCCTACCACCTACCTATACTAGGGGCAATTTATAATGGCCAATTTACCTACCAATCTGCAAGTCTTTTGGCTTGTGGGAGGAAACCGGAGCACCCGGAGAAAACCCACGCAGACACAGGGAGAACTTGCAAACTCCACACAGGCAGTACCCAGAATTGAACCCGGGTCACTGGAGCTGTGAGGCTGCGGTGCTAACCACTGCGCCACTGTGACGCCCTGTGGGAGTGGGGAGGGGAGTGGGGTTCTCAGTGTGGGAGTGGGGAGGGGAGTGGGGTTCTCAGTGTGGGAGTGGGGAGGGGAGTGGGGTTCTCAGTGTGGGAGTGGGGAGGGGAGTGGGGTTCTCAGTGTGGGAGTGGGGAGGGGAGTGGGGTTCTCAGTGTGGGAGTGGGGAGGGGAGTGGGGTTCTCAGTGTGGGAGTGGGGAGGGGAGTGGGGTTCTCAGTGTGGGAGTGGGGAGGGGAGTGGGGTTCTCAGTGTGGGAGTGGGGAGGGGAGTGGGGTTCTCAGTGTGGGAGTGGGGAGGGGAGTGGGGTTCTCAGTGTGGGAGTGGGGAGGGGAGTGGGGTTCTCAGTGTGGGAGTGGGGAGGGGAGTGGGGTTCTCAGTGTGGGAGTGGGGAGGGGAGTGGGGTTCTCAGTGTGGGAGTGGGGAGGGGAGTGGGGTTCTCAGTGTGGGAGTGGGGAGGGGAGTGGGGTTCTCAGTGTGGGAGTGGGGAGGGGAGTGGGGTTCTCAGTGTGGGAGTGGGGAGGGGAGTGGGGTTCTCAGTGTGGGAGTGGGGAGGGGAGTGGGGTTCTCTGTGTGGGAGTGGGGAGGGGAGTGGGGTTCTCTGTGTGGGAGTGGGGAGGGGAGTGGGGTTCTCTGTGTGGGAGTGGGGAGGGGAGTGGGGTTCTCTGTGTGGGAGTGGGGAGGGGAGTGGGGTTCTCGGTGTGGGAGTGGGGAGGGGAGTGGGGTTCTCGGTGTGGGAGTGGGGAGGGGAGTGGGGTTCTCGGTGTGGGAGTGGGGAGGGGAGTGGGGTTCTCGGTGTGGGGGTGGGGAGGGGAGTGGGGTTCTCGGTGTGGGGGTGGGGAGGGGAGTGGGGTTCTCGGTGTGGGGGTGGGGAGGGGAGTGGGGTTCTCGGTGTGGGGGTGGGGAGGGGAGTGGGGTTCTCGGTGTGGGGGTGGGGAGGGGAGTGGGGTTCTCGGTGTGGGGGTGGGGAGGGGAGTGGGGTTCTCGGTGTGGGGGTGGGGAGGGGAGTGGGGTTCTCGGTGTGGGGGTGGGGAGGGGAGTGGGGTTCTCGGTGTGGGGGTGGGGAGGGGAGTGGGGTTCTCGGTGTGGGGGTGGGGAGGGGAGTGGGGTTCTCGGTGTGGGGGTGGGGAGGGGAGTGGGGTTCTCGGTGTGGGGGTGGGGAGGGGAGTGGGGTTCTCGGTGTGGGGGTGGGGAGGGGAGTGGGGTTCTCGGTGTGGGGGTGGGGAGGGGAGTGGGGTTCTCGGTGTGGGGGTGGGGAGGGGAGTGGGGTTCTCGGTGTGGGGGTGGGGAGGGGAGTGGGGTTCTCGGTGTGGGGGTGGGGAGGGGAGTGGGGTTCTCGGTGTGGGGGTGGGGAGGGGAGTGGGGTTCTCGGTGTGGGGGTGGGGAGGGGAGTGGGGTTCTCGGTGTGGGGGTGGGGAGGGGAGTGGGGTTCTCGGTGTGGGGGTGGGGTTCTCGGTGTGGGAGTGGGGAGGGGAGTGGTGTTCTCGGTGTGGGAGTGGGGAGGGGAGTGGGGTTCTCGGTGTGGGGAGGGGAGTGGGGTTCTCGGTGTGGGGGTGGGGAGGGGAGTGGGGTTCTCGGTGTGGGGGTGGGGAGGGGAGTGGGGTTCTCGGTGTGGGAGTGGGGAGTGGGGTTCTCGGTGTGGGAGTGGGGAGTGGGGTTCTCGGTGTGGGAGTGGGGAGTGGGGTTCTCGGTGTGGGGAGGGGAGTGGGGTTCTCGGTGTGGGGAGGGGAGTGGGGTTCTCGGTGTGGGGAGGGGAGTGGGGTTCTCGGTGTGGGAGTGGGGAGGGGAGTGGGGTTCTCGGTGTGGGAGTGGGGAGTGGGGTTCTCGGTGTGGGAGTGGGGAGTGGGGTTCTCGGTGTGGGAGTGGGGAGTGGGGTTCTCGGTGTGGGAGTGGGGAGTGGGGTTCTCGGTGTGGGAGTGGGGAGTGGGGTTCTCGGTGTGGGGAGGGGAGTGGGGTTCTCGGTGTGGGGAGGGGAGTGGGGTTCTCGGTGTGGGAGTGGGGAGGGGAGTGGGGTTCTCGGTGTGGGAGTGGGGAGTGGGGTTCTCGGTGTGGGAGTGGGGAGTGGGGTTCTCGGTGTGGGAGTGGGGAGTGGGGTTCTCGGTGTGGGAGTGGGGAGTGGGGTTCTCGGTGTGGGAGTGGGGAGTGGGGTTCTCGGTGTGGGAGTGGGGAGTGGGGTTCTCGGTGTGGGGAGGGGAGTGGGGTTCTCAGTGTGGGGGTGGGGAGGGGAGTGGGGTTCTCAGTGTGGGAGTGGGGAGGGGAGTGGGGTTCTCAGTGTGGGAGTGGGGAGGGGAGTGGGGTTCTCAGTGTGGGAGTGGGGAGGGGAGTGGGGTTCTCAGTGTGGGAGTGGGGAGGGGAGTGGGGTTCTCAGTGTGGGAGTGGGGAGGGGAGTGGGGTTCTCAGTGTGGGAGTGGGGAGGGGAGTGGGGTTCTCAGTGTGGGAGTGGGGAGGGGAGTGGGGTTCTCAGTGTGGGAGTGGGGAGGGGAGTGGGGTTCTCAGTGTGGGAGTGGGGAGGGGAGTGGGGTTCTCAGTGTGGGAGTGGGGAGGGGAGTGGGGTTCTCAGTGTGGGAGTGGGGAGGGGAGTGGGGTTCTCAGTGTGGGAGTGGGGAGGGGAGTGGGGTTCTCTGTGTGGGAGTGGGGAGGGGAGTGGGGTTCTCTGTGTGGGAGTGGGGAGGGGAGTGGGGTTCTCAGTGTGGGAGTGGGGAGGGGAGTGGGGTTCTCAGTGTGGGAGTGGGGAGGGGAGTGGGGTTCTCAGTGTGGGAGTGGGGAGGGGAGTGGGGAGGGGAGTGGGGTTCTCAGTGTGGGAGTGGGGAGGGGAGTGGGGTTCTCAGTGTGGGAGTGGGGTTCTCAGTGTGGGAGTGGGGAGGGGAGTGGCGTTCTCAGTGTGGGAGTGGGGTTCTCAGTGTGGGAGTGGGGTTCTCAGTGTGGGAGTGGGGTTCTCAGTGTGGGAGTGGGGTTCTCAGTGTGGGAGTGGGGAGGGGAGTGGGGTTCTCAGTGTGGGAGTGGGGAGGGGAGTGGGGTTCTCAGTGTGGGAGTGGGGAGGGGAGTGGGGTTCTCAGTTTAGTTTAGAGATACAGCACTGAAACAGGCCCTTCGGCCCACCGAGTCTGTGCCGACCATCAACCACCCATTTATACTAATCCTACACTAATCCCATATTCCTACCACATCCCCACCTGTCCCTATATTTCCCTACCACCTACCTATACTAGGGGCAATTTATAATGGCCAATTTACCTACCAATCTGCAAGTCTTTTGGCTTGTGGGAGGAAACCGGAGCACCCGGAGAAAACCCACGCAGACACAGGGAGAACTTGCAAACTCCACACAGGCAGTACCCAGAATTGAACCCGGGTCACTGGAGCTGTGAGGCTGCGGTGCTAACCACTGCGCCACTGTGACGCCCTGTGGGAGTGGGGAGGGGAGTGGGGTTCTCAGTGTGGGAGTGGGGAGGGGAGTGGGGTTCTCAGTGTGGGAGTGGGGAGGGGAGTGGGGTTCTCAGTGTGGGAGTGGGGAGGGGAGTGGGGTTCTCAGTGTGGGAGTGGGGAGGGGAGTGGGGTTCTCAGTGTGGGAGTGGGGAGGGGAGTGGGGTTCTCAGTGTGGGAGTGGGGAGGGGAGTGGGGTTCTCAGTGTGGGAGTGGGGAGGGGAGTGGGGTTCTCAGTGTGGGAGTGGGGAGGGGAGTGGGGTTCTCAGTGTGGGAGTGGGGAGGGGAGTGGGGTTCTCAGTGTGGGAGTGGGGAGGGGAGTGGGGTTCTCAGTGTGGGAGTGGGGAGGGGAGTGGGGTTCTCAGTGTGGGAGTGGGGAGGGGAGTGGGGTTCTCAGTGTGGGAGTGGGGAGGGGAGTGGGGTTCTCAGTGTGGGAGTGGGGAGGGGAGTGGGGTTCTCAGTGTGGGAGTGGGGAGGGGAGTGGGGTTCTCTGTGTGGGAGTGGGGAGGGGAGTGGGGTTCTCTGTGTGGGAGTGGGGAGGGGAGTGGGGTTCTCAGTGTGGGAGTGGGGAGGGGAGTGGGGTTCTCAGTGTGGGAGTGGAGAGGGGAGTGGGGTTCTCAGTGTGGGAGTGGGGAGGGGAGTGGGGTTCTCAGTGTGGGAGTGGGGAGGGGAGTGGGGTTCTCAGTGTGGGAGTGGGGAGGGGAGTGGGGTTCTCAGTGTGGGAGTGGGGAGGGGAGTGGGGTTCTCAGTGTGGGAGTGGGGAGGGGAGTGGGGTTCTCAGTGTGGGAGTGGGGAGGGGAGTGGGGTTCTCAGTGTGGGAGTGGGGAGGGGAGTGGGGTTCTCAGTGTGGGAGTGGGGAGGGGAGTGGGGTTCTCAGTGTGGGAGTGGGGAGGGGAGTGGGGTTCTCAGTGTGGGAGTGGGGAGGGGAGTGGGGTTCTCAGTGTGGGAGTGGGGAGGGGAGTGGGGTTCTCAGTGTGGGAGTGGGGAGGGGAGTGGGGTTCTCAGTGTGGGAGTGGGGAGGGGAGTGGGGTTCTCAGTGTGGGAGTGGGGAGGGGAGTGGGGTTCTCAGTGTGGGAGTGGGGAGGGGAGTGGGGTTCTCAGTGTGGGAGTGGGGAGGGGAGTGGGGTTCTCAGTGTGGGAGTGGGGAGGGGAGTGGGGTTCTCGGTGTGGGAGTGGGGAGGGGAGTGGGGTTCTCGGTGTGGGAGTGGGGAGGGGAGTGGGGTTCTCGGTGTGGGAGTGGGGAGGGGAGTGGGGTTCTCGGTGTGGGAGTGGGGAGGGGAGTGGGGTTCTCGGTGTGGGAGTGGGGAGGGGAGTGGGGTTCTCGGTGTGGGAGTGGGGAGGGGAGTGGGGTTCTCGGTGTGGGAGTGGGGAGGGGAGTGGGGTTCTCGGTGTGGGAGTGGGGAGGGGAGTGGGGTTCTCGGTGTGGGAGTGGGGAGGGGAGTGGGGTTCTCGGTGTGGGAGTGGGGAGGGGAGTGGGGTTCTCGGTGTGGGAGTGGGGAGGGGAGTGGGGTTCTCGGTGTGGGAGTGGGGAGGGGAGTGGGGTTCTCGGTGTGGGAGTGGGGAGGGGAGTGGGGTTCTCGGTGTGGGAGTGGGGAGGGGAGTGGGGTTCTCGGTGTGGGAGTGGGGAGGGGAGTGGGGTTCTCGGTGTGGGAGTGGGGAGGGGAGTGGGGTTCTCGGTGTGGGAGTGGGGAGGGGAGTGGGGTTCTCGGTGTGGGAGTGGGGAGGGGAGTGGGGTTCTCGGTGTGGGAGTGGGGAGGGGAGTGGGGTTCTCGGTGTGGGAGTGGGGAGGGGAGTGGGGTTCTCGGTGTGGGAGTGGGGAGGGGAGTGGGGTTCTCGGTGTGGGAGTGGGGAGGGGAGTGGGGTTCTCGGTGTGGGAGTGGGGAGGGGAGTGGGGTTCTCGGTGTGGGAGTGGGGAGGGGAGTGGGGTTCTCGGTGTGGGAGTGGGGAGGGGAGTGGGGTTCTCGGTGTGGGAGTGGGGAGGGGAGTGGGGTTCTCGGTGTGGGAGTGGGGAGGGGAGTGGGGTTCTCGGTGTGGGAGTGGGGAGGGGAGTGGGGTTCTCGGTGTGGGAGTGGGGTTCTCGGTGTGGGAGTGGGGTTCTCGGTGTGGGAGTGGGGTTCTCGGTGTGGGAGTGGGGTTCTCGGTGTGGGAGTGGGGTTCTCGGTGTGGGAGTGGGGTTCTCGGTGTGGGCGTGGGGTTCTCGGTGTGGGGTTCTCGGTGTGGGGGTGGGGTTCTCGGTGTGGGGTTCTCGGTGTGGGGGTGGGGTTCTCGGTGTGGGGTTCTCGGTGTGGGGGTGGGGAGGGGAGTGGGGTTCTCGGTGTGGGGGTGGGGAGGGGAGTGGGGTTCTCGGTGTGGGGGTGGGGAGGGGAGTGGGGTTCTCGGTGTGGGGGTGGGGAGGGGAGTGGGGTTCTCGGTGTGGGGGTGGGGAGGGGAGTGGGGTTCTCGGTGTGGGGGTGGGGAGGGGAGTGGGGTTCTCGGTGTGGGGGTGGGGAGGGGAGTGGGGTTCTCGGTGTGGGGGTGGGGAGGGGAGTGGGGTTCTCGGTGTGGGGGTGGGGAGGGGAGTGGGGTTCTCGGTGTGGGGGTGGGGAGGGGAGTGGGGTTCTCGGTGTGGGGGTGGGGAGGGGAGTGGGGTTCTCGGTGTGGGGGTGGGGAGGGGAGTGGGGTTCTCGGTGTGGGGGTGGGGAGGGGAGTGGGGTTCTCGGTGTGGGGGTGGGGAGGGGAGTGGGGTTCTCGGTGTGGGGGTGGGGAGGGGAGTGGGGTTCTCGGTGTGGGGGTGGGGAGGGGAGTGGGGTTCTCGGTGTGGGGGTGGGGAGGGGAGTGGGGTTCTCGGTGTGGGGGTGGGGAGGGGAGTGGGGTTCTCGGTGTGGGGGTGGGGAGGGGAGTGGGGTTCTCGGTGTGGGGGTGGGGAGGGGAGTGGGGTTCTCGGTGTGGGGGTGGGGAGGGGAGTGGGGTTCTCGGTGTGGGGGTGGGGAGGGGAGTGGGGTTCTCGGTGTGGGGGTGGGGAGGGGAGTGGGGTTCTCGGTGTGGGGGTGGGGAGGGGAGTGGGGTTCTCGGTGTGGGGGTGGGGAGGGGAGTGGGGTTCTCGGTGTGGGGGTGGGGAGGGGAGTGGGGTTCTCGGTGTGGGGGTGGGGAGGGGAGTGGGGTTCTCGGTGTGGGGGTGGGGAGTGGGGTTCTCGGTGTGGGAGTGGGGAGTGGGGTTCTCGGTGTGGGGAGGGGAGTGGGGTTCTCGGTGTGGGGAGGGGAGTGGGGTTCTCGGTGTGGGGAGGGGAGTGGGGTTCTCGGTGTGGGAGTGGGGAGGGGAGTGGGGTTCTCGGTGTGGGAGTGGGGAGTGGGGTTCTCGGTGTGGGAGTGGGGAGTGGGGTTCTCGGTGTGGGAGTGGGGAGGGGAGTGGGGTTCTCGGTGTGGGAGTGGGGAGTGGGGTTCTCGGTGTGGGAGTGGGGAGTGGGGTTCTCGGTGTGGGAGTGGGGAGTGGGGTTCTCGGTGTGGGAGTGGGGAGTGGGGTTCTCGGTGTGGGGAGGGGAGTGGGGTTCTCGGTGTGGGGAGGGGAGTGGGGTTCTCGGTGTGGGAGTGGGGAGGGGAGTGGGGTTCTCGGTGTGGGAGTGGGGAGGGGAGTGGGGTTCTCGGTGTGGGAGTGGGGAGTGGGGTTCTCGGTGTGGGAGTGGGGAGTGGGGTTCTCGGTGTGGGAGTGGGGAGTGGGGTTCTCGGTGTGGGAGTGGGGAGTGGGGTTCTCGGTGTGGGAGTGGGGAGTGGGGTTCTCGGTGTGGGAGTGGGGAGTGGGGTTCTCGGTGTGGGGGTGGGGAGGGGAGTGGGGTTCTCAGTGTGGGGAGGGGAGTGGGGTTCTCAGTGTGGGGAGGGGAGTGGGGTTCTCAGTGTGGGGAGGGGAGTGGGGTTCTCAGTGTGGGGAGGGGAGTGGGGTTCTCAGTGTGGGGAGGGGAGTGGGGTTCTCAGTGTGGGGAGGGGAGTGGGGTTCTCAGTGTGGGGAGGGGAGTGGGGTTCTCAGTGTGGGGAGGGGAGTGGGGTTCTCAGAGTGGGAGTGGGGAGGGGAGTGGGGTTCTCAGTGTGGGAGTGGGGAGGGGAGTGGGGTTCTCAGTGTGGGAGTGGGGAGGGGAGTGGGGTTCTCAGTGTGGGAGTGGGGAGGGGAGTGGGGTTCTCAGTGTGGGAGTGGGGAGGGGAGTGGGGTTCTCAGTGTGGGGGTGGGGAGGGGAGTGGGGTTCTCAGTGTGGGGGTGGGGAGGGGAGTGGGGTTCTCAGTGTGGGGAGGGGAGTGGGGTTCTCAGTGTGGGGAGGGGAGTGGGGTTCTCAGTGTGGGGAGGGGAGTGGGGTTCTCAGTGTGGGGAGGGGAGTGGGGTTCTCAGTGTGGGGAGGGGAGTGGGGTTCTCAGTGTGGGGAGGGGAGTGGGGTTCTCAGTGTGGGGAGGGGAGTGGGGTTCTCAGAGTGGGTGTGGGGAGGGGAGTGGGGTTCTCAGAGTGGGAGTGGGGAGGGGAGTGGGGTTCTCAGTGTGGGAGTGGGGAGGGGAGTGGGGTTCTCAGTGTGGGAGTGGGGAGGGGAGTGGGGTTCTCAGTGAGGGAGTGGGGAGGGGAGTGGGGTTCTCAGTGTGGGAGTGGGGAGGGGAGTGGGGTTCTCAGTGTGGGAGTGGGGAGGGGAGTGGGGTTCTCAGTGTGGGAGTGGGGAGGGGAGTGGGGTTCTCAGTGTGGGGGTGGGGAGGGGAGTGGGGTTCTCAGTGTGGGGGTGGGGAGGGGAGTGGGGTTCTCAGTGTGGGAGTGGGGAGGGGAGTGGGGTTCTCAGTGTGGGAGTGGGGAGGGGAGTGGGGTTCTCAGTGTGGGAGTGGGGAGGGGAGTGGGGTTCTCAGTGTGGGTGTGGGGAGGGGAGTGGGGTTCTCAGTGTGGGTGTGGGGAGGGGAGTGGGGTTCTCGGCGTGGGGAGGGGAGTGGGGTTCTCGGCGTGGGGAGGGGAGTGGGGTTCTCGGCGTGGGGAGGGGAGTGGGGTTCTCGGCGTGGGGAGGGGAGTGGGGTTCTCGGCGTGGGGAGGGGAGTGGGGTTCTCGGCGTGGGCGTGGGGAGGGGAGTGGGGTTCTCGGCGTGGGCGTGGGGAGGGGAGTGGGGAGGGGAGTGGGGTTCTCGGCGTGGGCGTGGGGAGGGGAGTGGGGTTCTCGGCGTGGGCGTGGGGAGGGGAGTGGGGTTCTCGGCGTGGGCGTGGGGAGGGGAGTGGGGTTCTCGGCGTGGGAGTGGGGAGGGGAGTGGGGAGTTGAGTGGGGTTCTCGTGGGAGAACAAAGAAAATAACAGCACAGGAACAGGCCCTTCGGCCCTCCAAGCCTACGCCGATCCAGATCCTCTTATCTAAACCTGTCGCCTATTTTCTAAGGGTCTGTATCTCTTTACTTCCTGCCCATTCATGTATCTGTCTCGATACATCTTCAAAGACACTATCGTGCCGGCGTCTACCACCTCCGCTGGCAACGCGTTCCAGGCACCCACCACCCTCTGCGTAAAGAACTTTCCACGCATATCCCCCCTAAACTTTTCCCCTTTCACTTTGAACTCGTGTCCGTGAGTAATTGAATCCCCCACTCTGGGGGAAAAGGCTTCTTGCTATCCAACCTGTCTATACCTCTCATGATTTTGTACACCTCAATCAGGTCCCCCCTCAACCTCCGTCTTTCTAATGAAAATAATCCTAATCTACTCAACCTCTCTTCATAGCTAGCGCCTTCCATACCAGGCAACATCCTGATGAACCTCCTCTGCACCCTCTCCAAAGCATCCACATCCTTTTGGTAATGTGGCGACCAGAACTGCACGCAGTATTCCAAATGTGGCCGAACCAAAGTCCTATACAACTGTAACATGACCTGCCAACTCTTGTACTCAATACCCCGTCCGATGAAGGAAACCATGCCGTATGCCTTCTTGACCAATCTATTGACCTGCGTTGCTGCCTTCAGGGAACAATGGACCTGAACACCCAAATCTCTCTGTACATCAATTTTCCCCAGGACTTTTCCATTTACTGTATAATTCACTCTTGAATTGGATCTTCCAAAATGCATCACCTCGCATTTGCCCTGATTGAACTCCATCTGCCATTTCTCTGCCCAACTCTCCAATCTATCTATATTCTGCTGTATTCTCTGACAGTCCCCTTCACTATCTGCTACTCCGCCAATCTTAGTGTCATCTGCAAACTTGCTAATCAGACCACCTATACTTTCCTCCAAATCATTTATGTATATCACAAACAACAGTGGTCCCAGCACGGATCCCTGTGGAACACCACTGGTTACACATCTCCATTTTGAGAAACTCCCTTCCACTGCTACTCTCTGTCTCCTGTTGCCCAGCCAGTTCTTTATCCATCTAGCTAGTACACCTTGGACCCCATGCGCCTTCACTTTCTCGATCAGCCTACCATGGAGAACCTTATCAAACGCCTTACTGAAGTCCATGTATATGACATCTGCAGCCCTTCCCTCGTCAATCAACTTTGTCACTTCCTCAAAGAATTCTATTAAGTTGGTAAGACATGACCTTCCCTACACAAAACCATGTTGCCTATCACTGATGAGCCCATTTTCTTCCAAATGGGAATAGATCCTATCCCTCAGTATCATCTCCAGCAGCTTCCCTACCACTGACGTCAGGCTCACCGGTCTTAATTACCTGGATTATCCCTGCTACCCTTCTTAAACAAGGGGACAACAATAGCAATTCTCCAGACCTCCGGGACCTCACCCATGTTTAAGGATGCTGCAAAGATATCTGTTAAGGCCCCAGCTATTTCCTCTCTCGCTTCCCTCAGTAACCTGGGATAGATCCCATCCGGACATGGGGACTTGTCCACCTTAATGCCTTTTAGAATACCCAACACTTCCTCCCTCCTTATGCCGACTTGACCTAGAGTAATCAAACATCTGTCCCTAACCTCAACATCCGTCATGTCCCTCTCCTCGGTGAATACCGATGCAAAGTATTCGTTTAGAATCTCACCCATTTTCTCTGACTCCACGCATAACTTTCCTCCTTTGTCCTTGAGTGGGCCAATCCTTTCTCTAGTTACCCTCTTGCTCCTTATATATGAATAAAAGGCTTTGGGATTTTCCTTAACCCTGTTTGCTAAAGATATTTCATGACCCCTTTTAGCGCTCTTAATTCCTCGTTTCAGATTGCGCCTCCAATCCTGATATTCTTTCAAAGCTTCGTCTTTCTTCAGCCGCCTAGACCTTATGTATGCTTCCTTTTTCCTCTTAGCTAGTCTCACAATTTCACCTGTCATCCATGGTTCCCTAATCTTGCCATTTCTATCCTTCATTTTCACAGGACCATGTCTCTCCTGCACGTTAATCAACCTCTCTTTAAAAGCCTCCCACATATCACATGTGGATTTACCTTCAAACAGCTGCTCCCAATCTACATTCCCCAGCTCCTGCCGAATTTTGGTATAGTTGGCCTTCCCCCCCATTTAGCACTCTTCCTTTGGGACCACTCTCGTCTTTGTCCATGAGTATTCTAAAACTTACGGAATTGTGATCACTATTCCCAAAGTAGTCCCCTACTGAAACTTCAACCACCTGGCCGGGCTCATTCCCCAACACCAGGTCCAGTATGGCCCCTTCCCGAGTTGGACTATTTACATACTGCTCTGGAAAACCCTCCTGGATGCTCCTTACAAATTCTGCTCCATCTAGACCTCTAACACTAAGTGAATCCCAGTCAATGTTGGGAAAATTAAAATCTCCTATCACCACCACCCTGTTGCTCCTACATCTTTCCATAATCTGTTTACATATTTGTACCTCTATCTCGCGCTCGCTGTTGGGAGGCCTGTAGTACAGCCCCAACATTGTTACCGCACCCTTCCTATTTCTCAGTTCTGCCCATATTGCCTCACAGCTCGAATCCTCCATAGTGCCTTCCTTCAGCACAGCTGTGATATCCTCTTTGACCAGTAATGCAACTCCTCCACCCCTTTTACCTCCCTCTCTATCCCGCCTGAAGCATCGGTATCCTGGGATATTTAGTTGCCAATCATGCCCTTCCCTCAACCAAGTCTCAGTAATAGCAATAACATCATACTCCCAGGTACTAATCCAAGCCCTAAGTTCATCTGCCTTACCTACTACACTTCTTACATTAAAACAAATGCACCTCAGACCACCAGTCCCTTTGCTTTCATCATCTGCTCCCTGCCTACTCTTTCCCTTAGTCACGCTGACTTCATTATCTAGTTCCTTACAGGCTTTAGTTACTACCTCCTTATGTCCACTGACCTCATTTGGTTCCCATCCCCCTGCCACATTAGTTTAAACCCTCCCCAACAGCGTTAGCAAAAGCACCCCAAAGGACATTGGTTCCAGTCCGGCCCAGGTGTAGACCATCCAATTTGTAATAGTCCCACCTCCCCCAGAACCGGTCCCAATGTCCCAAAAATCTGAACCCCTCCCTCCTGCACCATCTCTCAAGCCACGCATTCATCCTGACTATTCTTTCATTTCTACTCTGACTATCACGTGGCACTGGTAGCAATCCTGAGATTACTACCTCTGAGGTCCTACTTTTTAACTTGGCTCCTAACTCCCTAAATTCTGCTTGTTGGACCTCATCCCGTTTTTTACCTATATCATTGGTGCCTATGTGCACAATGACAACTGGCTGTTCACCCTCCCCCTTCAGAATGTTCTGCAGCCGATCTGAGACATCCCTGACCCGTGCACCTGGGAGGCAACATATCATTCGGGAGTCTCGTTTTCGACCACAGAACCGCCTATCTACTCCCCTTACAATCGAATCCCCTATGACTATAGTCCTTCCACTCTTTTTCCCGCCCTTCCGAACAGCAGAGCCAGCCACGGTGCCATGAACCTGGCTACTGCTGCCTTCCCCTGGTGAGCCATCTCCCCCAACAGTATCCAAACCGGTATACCTGTTGTGGAGGGAGATGACCGCAGGGGACACCTCCGCTGTCTTCCTGCTCTTTCTCTGCCTTTTGGTCACCCATTCCCTTTCTCCCTCAGCTATCCTAATCTGCGGTGTGACCAATTCGCTAAACGTGCTATCCACTAACTCCTCAGCATCGCGGATGCTGCAAAGTGAGTCCATCCGCAGCTCCAGAGCTGTCATGCGGTCTAACAAGAGCTGCAGCTGGACACGCTTCCTGCACGTGAAGGAGTCAGGGACATCAGCCGTGTCCCTGAGCTCCCACATTGAGCAAGAGGAGCAGAACACGGGTCTGAGATCTCCTGCCATTTCTAATCTTAAGCTTAGCTTAGTCTGAAACTTAGATAAATGAAAAAGGAACGAAAAGTTTTTACCAATCACACGATAAAAAACAAAGTAGAAAAAGCCTTACCTTATCTACACACCACCGAGTCCTTTTTTTTTGGTTAGAGGAGGAGAGCGGGTGGGAGACACTACCCGTGTCGTGTCTCGGGTTCAGAAACGGAGGTGAGCGGGGTTCTCAGTGCGGGAGTGGGGAGGTGAGCGGGGTTCTCAGTGCGGGAGTGGGGAGGTGAGCGGGGTTCTCAGTGCGGGAGTGGGGAGGTGAGTGGGGAGCTGAGTGGGGTTTCTCGGTGTTGGGGGAGTTGGTGCGGGAGTGGGGAGGTGAGTGGGGGAGGTGAGTGGGGTTCTCGGTGCGGGAGTGGGGAGATGAGTGGGGGAGTCGGTGCGGGAGTGGGGGAGTCGGTGGGGGTGTCGGTGCGGGAGTGGGGAGGTGCGTGGGGGAGTCGGTGCGGTGAGTGGGGGAGGGAGTGGGGGTTCTCAGTGCGGGTTGGGGAGGTGAGTGGGGTTCTCAGTGGGGAGGGGAGTGGGGTGTTCAGTGCGGGAGTGGGGTTCGGAATGGGGGAGGGGAGTGGGGTTCTCAGTGGGGGCTCTGTGTGGGAGTGGGGAGGTGAGTGGGGTTCTCAGTGTGGGGGTGCGGGAGTGGGGGAGTCGGTGCGGGAGTGGGGGAGTCGGTGCGGGAGTGCGGTTCTGAGTGCGGGAGTGCGGTGGGGTTCTGTGTGGGGGAGTGGAGTGGGGTTCTCTGTGCGGCAGAGTGAAGGCAGGGTGGGAGCGTCGGTGTGGCAGGACGGCAGTCTGGGCCAGAGGGCGGCAGTATAGGTGCGGGGGTGTCAGTGCGGGCATGGGGGGCCCTGACGGGAGCGCTGGTGGCAGCGTGGTTGCGGGGTAGCACTGTGGGAGTGTGGGCCAGTGGGGTAGCAGTGTGGGAGTGGGGTAACACACAAAATTCTTCATGTTTTCCTCACACTGGCAACTCTGATGCTTAATGCGTGTGCTGATTGTGCTCGTTTTCTTCCCCCTCTAGTTTCTGACTGAGCTGACCCGGCTTTTCCAAAAATGCAGGAACTCTGGAAGCATTTACCTCACTATGAAGAAATGTCAGTATCAGTGCATGCCTTGTTTGCTTTGTATTGGGAGCATTTGGAGCAGGAGGAGGCCATTCGTTGTTAATTTTATATTAATTGTGTATAGGTGGTCGACATTTACTTGAAATTCACTTGCACCCAGGCAAATCACGGGACCTCCTTGTGGGACTGCTCCTGGACTTGGCCAAGGTGGCCATTAATAGGTCCAGGCAGCAGGCAGTCGAGGGGGTCCTCCAGCCGGACTGGCTGCCTCTCTTCCACGGCTATGTCTGTGCACGGGTGTCCCTGTAGAGGGACCACATGGTGTCCACCAGTACGCTTGAGGCCTTCCACGACTGCTGGGCACCAGAGGGTCTGGAGTGCATCACAGGAACCAAATTTTAATTTGATTTAGTTAAGTTTCCTTTTATAGTTTGTGTTTTATTACCAGATGGTACTGGTTAGTGTTATCTAGCCCCTTTGTTTGATTTATTTGGTGCTTCAAAAGAGGTATAAACAAACACAGACTGAAAATGTGGTTGAGGTTGAGAGATGTTTGCTTCTAATGTGTAACTTTGTAAATAAATGCCTATAAAAATGTGTAAAAGATCGACTCCAGTTCTACCTTTCACCAACTGGCTTTCTGGAGTATAGCGTTCAGCCCCTCGAACCTACTCCACCATTCAATTAGATCATAGCTTGATCTGCTCTTTGGCTCCATTTATCTGCATATCCCTTGAAGCCATTACCTAACAAATATCTATTGATCTTAGTCTTCAACATTTAAATTGATCCAGCATTCAATGTCAGCTGTAGTTCAGGGGGTACTTCACTCGCCTGTCAGTCAGAAGGTTGTTGGTTCAAGTCCTACTCCAGAGACTTGGGCACGTAATTCAGGCTGACATTCGCAGTAATAGCTCAGGGAGTGCTGCACTGTTGGAGGTACTATTTTTGGATAAGCCATTAAACCGAGTTCTTGTCTGTCCTGTCAAGTAGATGTAAAAGATCCCACAGCATTAATTCAAAGAAGAGTAGTTGAGTTATCCCTAGTGTCCTGGCCAATATTTATTCCTCAACCAACATCACAGAAACAAATTATCTTAATATATTGCTGTTAGTGAGACCTTGCTGTGTCCAAATTGGCTGCTGGATTATTACAACACTGACTTAATTGGCTCTGAAGTGCTCTGGGCCATTCTAAGGTTGTGAAAGGTGCTATATGAATAGAAGTCTGGCATTTTCCTTTTTGCGGGAGTGTGTCCTAGATTTCCACTGCCCTTTGTGTGTAAAAGTGCCTCTTGATTTCACTACTGAACTGGCTAGCTCTGATTTTCAGCTTGTGCTGCCTTGTGCTGGGTGCACTGTGCATAAGATATTGGTAGTATGTAGTTAACATGACCATACAGAGCTGAGAAGTGTGGGTTCTCCCTTTACTGCTGATTGAGAAGGACTCCACCTATCTACCCTCCATTCATCTCCCTTCCTAGTCCACTACAACAGCAATTGAATTAGTTGCCTTATTTTGTAGCACCTTGCCACACAGAAGGAGTCCATTTGACCCATCCTGCCTGTGCCAGCTCTTTGAAAGAGCTATCCAATTAGTCCCACTCCCCTGTTCTTTCCTCATAGACCTGCAAATTTTTCATTTTTATGTATACATCCAGTTCTGTGCTTGGGTGTGGGGGCAGGAAGAGGTGACTACATGGCAGGAGTGATGATGGTGTAAGGCAAAAGGAGGTTGTGATGAGAGAAATTGAGAGAAACAAAAAGATATATCTCTGGGCAGTGTTCTTAATTTATTCTCGGATGAGTGTTGCTGGCAAGGCCAGCATTTATTGGTGTCGGTGAGCTCACCGTGCTATTAGGAAGGGAGTTCCAGGATTGTCACCCGGCTGCAATAAAGGAAAGGAGATCTATGTCCAAGTCAGGATGGTGTGTGACAAGGTGATAGTTTCTCACGCATCTGCTGCCCTTGTCTTTCGAGGTGGGTTTGGGAGGTGCTGCTGAAGAAGATCTATGAATGGTTACAGCCGGATATTAAGTGGGAGGGAAGCATGCAAAATCTGTCGAGACCAGGGAGCATGGTGGAAGAACCCAAAGGTGCACACTGTGTCCACAACTTCCGATCTCTTTCTCTTCCAATCCTAATTTCTCTATTGCTAAAACAGATTATCTGATCATTATCACATTGTTGTTTGTGGGGACTTCTCATGCGCATTTGGCTGCCATACTACCTGCATTATAACAGTGTTTACACTTCAGAGGCTTTTATTTCTCAAGAAAAGAGACTGAGAGGTGATTCAATAGAATACTTCAAAATTATGAAAAGGTTTGAGAGGGTTGATTAGAACAAATATTTCCACTTGGGGAGTCCAAAACTAGGGGCCATAAATATGATAGTCACTAATAAATCTAGCAAGAAATTCAGGAGAAATTTCATTATTCAGAGTGGTTAGAATGTGGAACTCGCAATCACATGAACTAGTTGAGGTGAATAACAGATGAGTTTAAGGGCAAACTCAATAAGTACACAAGGCAAAAGGATTAGGAGGATATGACAGGATTAGATGAAGACGGTTGGGTGGAGGCTCATGTGGCGCATAAACACAGGCATGGACCAGTTGGGTGTAAAGTCCTGTTTAGTGCTGTAAACTCGGTCATTCCTCCCTATTCCCAGTGGCTCTGGTGCATCCATCCTACATTCAGTACCTGTTATCCAGAGAAAATGGGAGCAAGGGTCAAGATCAGAATTTGGTACTGTCTTTGCTTCAAATTAATCAGCCCTGTTGCTCTGCAAGACTCAGTAACCCTTCATTCAAATGCAAATGAGTTTTATTTATTTTAGAAACTAACATATAGAGATACAATATGAGTAATTTGAGACATGACATGTAAGTGTAGAAGGCTTGGGAGGAAGAGGTGACTTTGGACCAATAGTTCCCAAAGCTCTCCACCACTCAAGTCATGTCTGTTGTAGACTAATTGATGGCGATTGATTGTTATGATTAGTCACAACTCTGTTATCATTGTATCATGTGACCACCAGGATGGTAGAAGATGAACTGAGTAGACAGTGGTCTAGCGATTGTTGTGTTCCCTCCCAGCCAGCTCCCTAGTGGGTGAAGGTCAGAGAGGTGCAGCTTGAAGATTTACCTTTATAGATCTGTATGAGACCAGAAACAACCTGTTGTTATATAGCACCACTTCTTTTCTTTTTCTTTTGGGCCTCCTTATCTCAAGAGACAATGGATACGCGCCTGGAGGTGGTCAGTGGTTTGTGAAGCAGCGCCTGGAGTGGCTATAAAGGCCAATTCTGGAGTGACAGGCTCTTCCACAGGTGCTGCAGAGAAATTTGTTTGTCGGGGCTGTTGCACAGTTGGCTCTCCCCTTGCGCCTCTGTCTTTTTTCCTGCCAACTACTAAGTCTCTTCGACTCGCCACAATTTAGCCCTGTCTTTATAGCACCACTAATGTAGTAGAAACATCGCAAGGCACGTCACAAGAGCGTCATCAAACATTTTGACGCTGAGCCACGTAGAGATATTAGGGCAGGTGACTGAACACTTGGTCAAAGAGGTACGTTTTAAGGAGTGTTTTAAAAGGAGAGAGGTAGAGATGTTTAGGGAGGAAATTCCAGAGTTCAGAGTCTAGGCAACTGAAGGCGCAGATGCCAGTGATGGATCGATGAAAATCAGGGATGTCCAATCAGAAGAACAGAGATCTCGGAGGGCTGTAGGGCCAGAGGATGTGACAGAGGTAAAGAGAGGCGTAAACTATGGAATATATGCGTTGAAGAGATTGGGCAGAATTTAACGTGCGCCTTTTTGTAGATGATGGTCGGACAAAGCCAGTTCCGCGGAAGGGGCACCCTGACACCTTTGACCCTGCCGACAACAAGTGTCTATTGCGGGCAACTGATGGGAAAAAGAAGATCAGCACAGTGGTAAGTGGCGAGAGGAGAATGAGTAGCAAACTTTAGCTAATCTCTAAATAGGAGGAAGAGGCCATTCAGCCCCTCGGGCTTGTTCTTCTCTTCCCCCCCCCCCCCCCCCCCCCCCCCCCCACCCCCATTCAGTTAGATCTTGGCTGACCCATATCTTGGCTCCATTACCTACCTTTGTTCCATAATCCCTTGATGCCCTTACCTAACAAAAATCTATTGAGCGTAGTGTTTAAAATTTCAATCCACAGCCTTTTGGGGGAGAGCGTTTGAGTCTATTCCCCTACTGAATTCCTCTGAACAATGTAGGGGGAGATCCACTCATGTATGTGTGATGGATGTATAGCTGGTTAACCAGATTGAACTGTTCAGGCTGCATTAAGAAGCCAGTAGGTGGTGGGAAGTGTGCCCTGTACAGTCTGTGCTCATGCATTGAAATGACTTCTTTTTATTTTCAGATAAGCTCCAAGGAAGTGAACAGGTTTCAGATGGTAAGTCTGTAAGCTTGCTATGTGCATCATTACAGTGATGACCTTATTGGTGTAAATCATGAATGCGTCTGCCTTTACAGGCTAGCCCTAGCAAAACTGGAGTCAATGGGAATCAGTGGGAAAACTCTCTGCTGGTTAGAGTCATACCTAGTGCAAAGGAAGATGGCTGTGGTTGTTGGAGGTCAATCATCTGAGCTCCAGGACATCACTGCAGGAGTTCCTCAGGGTAGTGTCCTAGGCCCAACCATCTTCAGCTGCTTCATCAATGACCTTCCTTCAATCATAAGATCAGAAGTGGGGATGTTCGCTGATGATTACACAATGTTCAGCACCATTCGCAACTCCTCAAATACTGAAGCAGTCCGTGTAGAAATGCAGCAAGACCTGGACAATATCCAGGCTTGGGCTGATAAGTGGCAAGTAACATTCACGCCACACAAGTGCCAGGCAATGACCATCTCCAACAAAAGAGAATCTAACCATCTCCCCTTGACATTCAATGGCATTACCATTGCTGAATCCCCCACTATCAACATCCTAGGGGGTACCATTGACCAGAAACTGAACTGGAATAGCCATATAAATACCGTGGCTACAAGAGCAGGTCAGAGGCTAGGAATCCTGCAGCGAGTAACTCGCCACCTGACTCCCCAAAGCCTGTCCACCATTTACAAGGCACAAGTCCGGAGTGTGATGGAATATTCTCCACTTGCCTGGATGGGTGCAACTCCAACAACACTGAAGAAGCTCGACACCATCTAGGACAAAGCAGGCCGCTTAATTGGCACACCATCTACAAACATTCACTCCCTCCACCACCGACGCACAGTGGCAGCAGTGTGTACCATCTACAAGATGCACTGCAGAAAGGCACCAAGGCTCCTTAGACAGCACCTTCCAAACCCGCGACCTCTACCATCTCGAAGGACAAGAGCAGCAAATGCATGGGAACATCACCACCTGATGCATGGGAACATCACCACCTGCAGGTTTCCCTCCAAGTCACACACCATCCTGACTTGGAACTATATCGCCGTTCCTTCACTGTCGCTGGGTTAAAATCCTGGAACTCCCTTCCCAACAGCACTGTGGGTATACCTACCCCACATGGACTGCAGCGGTTCAAGAAAGCAACTCAGCACCACCTTCTCAAGGGCAATTAGGGATGGGCAATAAATGCTGGCATAGCCACTGACGCTCACATCCCATGAATGAATTTTTTAAAAAAAGGCCTAGGTGCTTGCTCCTGATCAGTTGATGATCGTAGACATCGAGTGAGGATGAGATCAGATGTAGCCGTGCTGTTTTTTTTTTCCCTGCCTCTTTTACATGTTGGTTTTCTTGGAGAAGTTGCTGGCTGAAGAGGGGCTGTGTGCAGTACTGTTGCACAGCACTAGATGTCACTGTGCCCTCTCTGAGATGGGCACTGTTCACCTGGAACTGTTTGGTTTCTTTGACCTGTTTATTTTTTTCATGTACCTTTGCCCATTTATGATTGATATTCTTGTAATTTAGAATAATTCATGAGCTACCTTCCAGTCCTTCGTCAAGCGTTTCATCTTTTGGTATGAGGGGAGAAGTTTAATGCTGATATAAACAAACAACAATCTGCATTTTTATAGCACCTTTACCGTATTAAAATATCCCAAGGAGCTTCAGAGGACAAAATTGACAAGGCCAAAGAAGGAAACATTAGGATAGGTGACCAAAAGCTTGGTCACCAAGTAGGTTTTATGGACCATCTTAAAAGAGGAGAGAGATGGAGAGGCAGAGCAGTTTAAGGAGGGAATTCCAGAGCTTAGTGCCTCAGCAGCAGAAGGCACGGCTGCCACTCGTGGCCTGAAGGACGTGGGGGATGGACGAGACCAGAATTGGAGCGCACGATCTCAGAGGACTGAGGGGTGGAGGAGGTTACATAGATAGGGAGAGTCAAGGCCTTGGAGAAATTTAAACACGAGGATGTAAGTTTTAGAATTAAGGTGATGCTTGACTGGAAGCCAGTTTAAACTGCGAACACAGGGGTGATGTGTGAATGGGACTTGGGCGTGCTGCACTGTTAGAAATGTTATCTCTTAGATGAGATGTTAAATTGAGGACCCATTTGCCCCCTCAGGTGGCTGTAAAAGATCCTTTGGCATAATTTCAAAGGAGAGTTCTCCCTGGTGAGCTGGCCAATATTTATCCCTCAGCCAACACCACTAAAACACTTGACCTGGTCATTATTGCATTTGTTTGTGGGAGCTTTCTGTGCACAGTACGTGGCTGCATTTCCTACATTACAGCAGTGACTACACTTCAAAAGTGCTTCATTGGCTGTAAAAAGCTTTGGTACATTGTGAAAGGTGCTGTATAAATGGCAGTCTTCTGTTCCATGTTATTAATAAACAGTACAGCACAGAAATAGACCCATAATGAACTCTCTACAGAAGGCTTGCATAGGAATCAGATCAGATCTTAGTGGTGGCTTTTGGGAACTGCTTCCAAAGGAAAATGGTGTCAAACCAGATACACTTTGATTTATTATTTTCTTCCATCCCCGGTGTTTTTGTTGTTTTAGATAGAAGGTTTAGGAGCTTTTGCCATATGTTGATATTCTCTGCATAACTTGTTTAAAAGTTTCTATTTCAATGCTCTGGGTTTTCAGGCATACTCAAATCTGCTACGGGCACACATGGACGGCTTGAAGAAGAAAGACAAGAAGAGCAAGAGCAAGAAGACCAAGGCCACACAGTGACTGCGCTGTTGGCGTGGTAAGGGGGTGGGGGGTGTCTTTTCCTGTACCCAATGTCTGGAACAGTTTTCAAAAATTGCTTGCAAATCCAGACCCTCGTTGAGCTGGAATCGACTTCAGCTTCTCGCCAGTTTTTATGAACTTAAACAGCACAGAGATGTGGAGGAATTGGGCGTTGGGTGTGTGGAGGAGGAACTCCTTTTGGTCGAGCATTTATTGGAGAGACAGTGCATCCAGAGGTGTGACTGATAACTCTGTCCCTCATGGCAAGTCATATTTCTGCAGTTATTCATGCTTGTGGAGATCTTTACTATGAGGCATTGCGGGATGTAAACTGAAATAAGAATCAGAGCTCCACTTTGCTCCTACCCTCCTTCCTAGGATTTTGTTTCTGTTTTACACCAGTGTATCATTGGGCATGTGACCCCCCCCCCTCTGGGCAAAGATTGTATTGATTAATCCTTCATCCCTCTAAAAAGTTTAAGTTGAGTCTGTGTGTATTGTGACCTCTGGATTGCAGTTGATAATTTTGTGCCTGCTCCCCTGCGTTCTCTATCACTGCATTTGGATGTGATCCTACAGCTCTTTAGAAACCTAGATACTAGAAGCTGAGAGGTGCTCTTCTGTCCATGAAGGAGACCAAACCCTTTGTGGAATTGATTGCAGGGGGGTGACACTGCCCTTTAACTTAAATACCCTCACCTTCCCTGCTGCACCCTTTAAAAATAAGCTTATTCCACATAACATATTAGCAGAAATCAGCCAGAAGGAAACAAATCAAGGGGCAATAAACTTTGATCTTTTACCAATTTGAGTGTTGACCTACTGCCATGATGGTTTAATCTCTTTAGTTGACCAGCGTGTGGTTGAGTTTTTTTTTTAAGTGTAAGAAATCATAGCAATGGGACACGAGTGAATTTCTTGCTGAAGCTGGTTTTGTTTTCAAACTTGGTTATATATTATTATAGAGCTGTATGTTAACTATAATAAATGCATGAAAAGGCTTTCTGAACTGTTATTGCCCCAAGGTTATTTGTGTTTTTGTTTAATGGTGAGTTCATAGCCATAGGTGTCAGCTGTGACTTAGTGGGTAGCACTCTCAACACAGTTAGAGGGTTGTGGATTTAAGACCCACAATCCAGAAACTTAAAGCGGCTCCAGTGTGGTACTGAGGGTGTGCTGCACTATCAGATGCCATTTTTTGGATGAGATGTTAAACCATCTGCTCTCACAAGTGGACAGAAAAGATCCTGTGGCACTAGTTGAAGAACAGGGGCATTTCTGCCAGGTGCCAATATTTATCCCTCAACCAACAACACAAAAACATATTATCTGATTGTTATCTCAGTGCTGTTTGTGGGACCTTGCTGTGTGAAAATTGGCTACCTTGTTTCCTACATTCCAACAGTGACAATACTTAAATGTATATTGTTGACTGCAAAGTGCTTTGGGACATTTTGTGGTTGTGTATAAATGCAAGTAATTTCAAAGCAGAAAATGTGGTGGGTTCAATAACTGTGTCAGGCAAACCCCTCCGCCTGCCAAGACTAAGGCCCACATGATTTCACCACATGACCATTAAAACTTGAAATTGCAAGCCTCGGGCTGGAAGAACATTTTAACAATGGATAGCTGAAACGCAACTCTTTTACACATGGGTGAGATTTGAAAATCTGTCAGCCTCCATTAACAAATTCTGTTTCTGGAACAGAGGTTGTTGAATATTGACAAGAAAATACGTAAGTGAGATGCATTTTCAGAATTTTTGTTTAATGAGGACTCTGTGCTTGAGTAGTCATTCTCAGGACATTACAAATCAGTTACATCTGGTATTGTAAAGCAGTGAAGGTACAATAAGTATAGGTTATCCTGTGTACAAATATATACATTATGTACTGATAAATACAGGTGAGTAGGCAAACTCCACAACCACTCCGTGCACTTAAGGACAGAACTCGTATCTGAAAAGCATCCACACAGTTATTGTGCTTTCCTTCACCTGTGAAAGCACTGACTGCTGTCTCTCCTCCTCACCCACTTGAGAGAATGCTGTTCATCCAGAAGGGGCATCATACTTGAGCCCTATCCAGCCCACATATTCACATTACAGCAGGGTTAACTGGATAGTGAACATAGTAATTCTGACTAATGTTCCCTCCTTTGAAGTGAAGTTTTATACTACATCAACAGCTTGCCTTTATATGGCACCTTTAATATAGTAAAGCATCTTCACAGGAGTGATATCAGACAAAATTTGACACTGAGCCATGGAATGGGAATACTGGGACACAATCAAAAACTTGATCATAGACATAGGTATTAAGGAGCATCTTAAAAAGAGAGGTAAAGAGGTTTAAGGATGGAATTTCAGAGCTTAAGGCCGCAGCAGCTAAATGCACAGCTGCCAATAAAAGCAATTAAAATCAGAAATGCGGAAGGTTAGAAATTAGTGTCAAACAATGGCTCAGTGGAATCACAGTCCTCCAAATCAGAAGGTTGTGGGTTTGAGCCCTGATCTAGAGACTTGTGTGCACAGAAGCCAGGCTGACGCTCCAGTGCAGTACCGAGGGAGTGCTACACTGGCGCAGGTTCCATCTTTCAGATGTCAAACCATCTGTCTTCTCAGGTGCAAATAAAAGATCCTGTGAACATTTTTGAAGAATAGGGTGCTCTCCCTCGTGTCCTCACCAATATTTATCCCTCAACCAGCATCACTAAAACTATAGATGATCTGGCCAATATCACATTACTGTTTTTGGGGGGGGGGGGGCGTGGGGTCTTGTGCAAATTGGCTGTCGCATTTCTTACATTACAATAGTTAATACACTTCAAAACGTCCCTCATTGGCAGTGAAGTGCTTGGGGATGTTCTATGGTCATGAAAGGCGCTATAACAATGCAAGTTCATTCATATTAATGATTCACTAGTTCTCCGTCCACTTCCCTGATGCAACGCAGCAATTGGCTATTGAATTCTACTTGTGAACAACCCCATGTGTTAGGATCACCACAGTCACAAAATCATAAGTTAGTTACCAAATCAGTTCATCTTAATTCAGTTATCCAGAAATAAAATACTAAAGTCCCACCGATCAGGACATCCAGCTATTTGTAAAAATTATTATTTTTTGTTCCTTCCATCAGTGCTCTGCTCAGAAGTCCATTCCAACTGTTGATCACTCTGTATGAAGAACTTTCTACAGTAGATCTCCTCATGGAACTAGCAATAATGTCCTTGCAGATGTACTGAAGTGTGGAATGGTGGTTAGCAATTTCGCATTTATAACTAGCAAAACATCCTGAGGCACTTCACAGGAGCAATCACCAAACAAAATTTGACACCAAGCCATATAAGACAGGTGACCAAAAGCATGGTCAAAGAGGTAGCTTTTAAGGAGTATCTTGCAGCAGAGAGAAGTAGAGGGGTTTAGGGAAGAAATTCAATAGCTTAGGGTGTAGGCAGCTAAAGGCACAACTGCCAATAGTGGAGCAAAGAAAATCAGGAATGCAGAGAACTTAGAGGGCTATATGGTACAAGAATGTTACAGATACAAGAAGGGAGAGGGTATAGAGGGTTTTCAAAACAAGGATCAGAATTTTAAAAGGGAACCAGTTCGGGAGGCAGTGTAGCCAAGCAAGGACATGGGTAATGGTTGAATAGAACTTGGTGTGAATTAGGATGCAGGCAGCAGGTTTGGATGAGCTCAAGTTTACGGAGGTGCAAGGTGGCAAGGAGAGTGTTGGAATAGTCCAGGCTTGTGCATAAACCTGAATCCTCCAGTGTCACATAAGGAGATTTCCATCATTTGGTCTACACTTCCACTCACTTAAGCATTAGTGATAGATATTCAGGTGTGACCTGTCCAGGCTGTGGCTGACACCATCAAAATCCTTAAACAGTCACTAGTTTGCCTAATAGTCTCATGCTCATAAAATGTCTCTACAGTACTTTACGAATACTACAGTATAGACCATAAACCCATATTCTGTTGGAAAAACAATACAAGTGGAAGTCACATAACATGCTTATGCATATTACCCTTTCACCTGTACCCCACTGTGTTCATCACTGTTATCCCAAAAATGTTTATGAAATAAATAAAAACAGCATATTCTATATTGTAAAGGACGTGAAATGCTTGAGAAGGAGCAATAAGGCAGTAATTCACTGTTGTCCTATTGATATTCCTAAACCATACAAGCCTCATCTACACTACTTGGCTGAATTACTAACTTGCAACTCATTCCCAGTTGTCTGTTATCCAATATAGGATTGCCAACTTTGGCTGAGTGTATTCCTGGAGCTTTCATTACATGATGACCGCCCTCCCCTCCCCTCCCCACCTCCAATCACCCCCTCCCCAAACTCCTGCCATTGGTCACCTATCAGTACCCTGCCTTCCTACCCCAATTATCCAATTGAATGATTCTAATAGCAGGAACTCTGTGCTACAATTGTCCTTATATTTCTGTTCAATCTTGGCAACCCAAGATGGGCAGTCACTTTGCCCTGAAGGTGGCCAGCTCCCAATTGAGGGGCAGGCCCAAGAGATTCAAATTGGCCACTACCTGACATTAACAGGGCTTTCCCAGCTATAAAGGAGTTTGAGATAACACTACTGATACAAAAAGGAAAGTCAGTCTGGGCCACAATGTGTCTTCCTTCCACCCAACTGAGAAGGTTTATTTTCTAGCTCAATATGTCTCCCATTTCCTCTCCTGTGAGCACTGATTTCTGCTAGACATCAGTTGCCCTATAATCTCACTCATGTTTCCATTCCTAATGGGTGAGCCCACACAGTGGATATTTGAACATGGGGGGCATCACAGCCCAAACAATGCTGTCCGCACCCAATGTCCACATGCTCGCATTTTTCCAAGTCATTGGCACTGGCATTAGGAGTGACAACCCCACATGACTTTTGCCCTCCCCCACTCCAGTGACCTCAAGGACGATTGTAGCATCTATACTGCCTTCCAAATGAGATTGGCTAACTCAGTACAGGTTGAATCAAACCCTTCTACTCTCAGTTGCACAATGTTTGCACCAATTGAGCAAGTGGGGATGCTGCAGGAGTCAACTTTTGATCCATCAATGAATATCTTGCTTCCATAATGGTGTCAGCCACAGCTCAGTTTGTATCTTCTGAGTCAGAAGGTCATGGTTTCAAATCCCACTCCAGAGACTGGAACACAAAATCTAGGCTGCCGCTCCTGTGTAGCACTGAGGGAGTGCTGCACTGTTGGAGCTGCTGTCTTTTGGATGAGATGTTAAACGCCATCCCTCTCAGGTGGATGCAATAATTCCCATGGCACTATTTCAAAGAAGAGCAGGGGGAGTTTTTCCCCATTGTCCTGGCCAATATTTATTCCTCAACCAACAACACTAAATAAAGTAATTATCTGGTTATTATCTCATTGCTGTTTGAGAGATCTTGCTTTGCGCAAATCAGCTTTGGTGTTCCCTAAATTACAATAATGACTACATTTCATTGGCTGTAATACACAGGGATATCCTGAGAACTTTCTTACAATACGTCAATTCAGTTCAGACAACGGTATAAGCATACATGCGACAAGAAGGGTAAGAAAAGAGCTTCATAACCAACCCCATCCAGTTGACGGCACAAAGTCACACACTGTTCTGCTATCTCCACACCTCCGTCTCTTCTGAGAGAGGTATGAAACCCAAGCCTTTCAAAATCATGGTTGGAAGTGATGGGGAGATGAGGTTGTAGGGTTCACTTCACCTCCCCAACCATAAAGGGACTTCAAAAGGCAACTAATTTACTGACTAAACTATACCCCACCCCCTTCAAATTCAACAAATGCAACCAATTAATTTGCAGTCACAGTTTTTTTGCTTATTTACAAGTGACTGTTCAAAGTGATTAAAAAGTTAAGTACAGATTGATATGATATCTATCAAAACACAATTCATTTCAGTAGATATTGTGACCATTATGGAGATATCACAGGCAGTGTAAGGATGTTTTACATTTTTCATAAATTAAGTGGTTATGGCAAGGCACCCAGTGAACACCAGACCTCAACACAAAATGGCTCTTAGCTCCAACAGTCTTTTTGAGAGGTCGCTGCACGGGAGAGTCGAGTGACAACCAAATATCTGAACCTCTTGCAGAGATTCTATGGGGCAACATGTGCCAGATGGAGACCAATGCACAGTTTTGGCAGCAAGACTGAAGCTGGTAGTCTCATACTGTTCACAGTTGGTGACACTAACCTCTGATGTTAACCCGAGTCTCAACACGCGACTATCTTGTCCCGAGTCATGGTCATATCAGATTTTCAACCTGATTGAAAAGTCCTGGTGCTTCCAAACCTTTGTAGGTGTCAGCTGTGGCTCAGTGGGTAGCACTCTCGTCTCCCAAGTCAGAAATTCAAGCCCCACTCCAGTGACTAGAGTACATAATCTAAGCTGATGCTCCCAGTGCCATGCCGAGGGTCTGCTGCACTGTCGGAGATGCCGTCCTTCAGGTGAAATGTTAAACTGAAGCCCTATATGCCCTCTGTGGACATAAAAGATCCAATGGCATTACTCAAAGAAGAACAGTTGAGTTCTCCCTGGTGTCCCAGCTAATATCTATCCCTCAATCAACATCAAGATTATCTGATCATTATCACATTGCTGTTCGTGGGATCTTGCTCTGCACAAATTGGCTGCTACGTATCCTACATTACAAGTGACTACAATTCAAAAAAAAAGCTTCACTGGCTGGGATGTTCTGAGGTTGTCAAAGGCACAATGTAAATGCACGTTTTTTTTTCTTTCTTCCCCCATCTTTGTTAAGTTGCCTGGATCAACATTTCTTAATTCTCAACAATAGCAAAAGCCTAATGAGATATTTCCTCCCCCCACCATCCACCCGGCTTTCTCTCCTCTTCCTTAAGGCTACATCTGGAACATGGAAAAGATATGCTTGGAATCCTTGCCCAAATGTATGCATTAACCTAGTGATAGGTGGCTATTTGACAGTGGGGGCAGCACAATAGGACCCAACCCCCGTCTTCAGCTTATGACCCTCATTCACTTTCTAATCTGGGTTGCTGGATTAGTGATCAGGGGCAGGAACCCGGGCTCATTTGCGCCCTCAAAAGCTTGGGGCACACTGCAACCAACTGTAACATGCATACTTGCGACCTCAGTGGAGATCGGCTAACCCAACACAGACTGAGGCATTGAACCTGGACGTTTCGTATGGTGCACAATAACAGATGGAGCTACTCCAGCAGCCATAATCAAGGAGTTCCCATGGGACTGAAAACTACAAATCAACAACAACTTTCATTTATATAGCACCTTTAACGTAGTAAAACTTCCCAAGGTTCTTCACAGAACAGTTATCAAACAAACACTGAGCGACATAAACAGATATTAGGACAGGTGACCAAAAGCTTGGTTAAAGAGGTAGGTTTTAAGGGAGGAGGAGAGAGGCAAAGAAGTTTATGGAGGATTTTCCAGAGCTTAGGGCCCAGGCAGCTGAAGGCATGGTTGCCAATAGTGCAACAATTAAAATTGGAGATGTGCAAGAGTACAGAAGTGGAGGAATGCAGAGATCTCAGAGGCTTGTAGGTTGGAGGAAGTTACAGAGGTATGGAAGATGAGGTCATGGAGGGATTTGGAAACATAATTCCTGTAAACAAGGAGAAGTGGGCAAACGGAAACCCCTTCCTGGAAGGGAAGAAGCTGGTATGTAGTCGGAGTATCCAACATCAATGGAGGCAACACTGACTTACGTAAATTTGAATAGATGGCCACCTAGTGTGGACTGGAATTGCCAGGGCAGTGACCATAGCAATTTAAGGAGAGCATTTAACTTATAAATTAACATGAGTGTGCACAAAATGAAGATCTGTTCAATTATAAATTTATTGAGGATTGATAAATAAACTGGCTAAGCATCGCAACACCATTTACTAGTTTCAGTTTCTAGACATTTCAGCAAAGGTCTGGTTAATATTCTAGGCCTCTTGTCCAAAAAAATACCACATCTCGAACAATATTTTACACCCATGTGAGCAAGTACAGTGGTTTGATATGTAATAGGCATCTGAGAACGAAGCCAGCTTAAAGCTTTACCTGGCCGAACTCAGGCTTTGAAACTTGTCTCTCAGATTCTTCACCAGCCCTTGTTGGCCCAAGTCTGTCCTTCTGCTGAGCTGGCTCATCTCCTTCCTTGGTTCCGACTGCTGCTTGGTTGAGGAGACCACCTTCTCAGCTTCTTTGGAACTGTGCAGCTTGGCCATTGGGTTTTCAGTTCCTGGCCTCCTGCTCTTGCCCTCACTATCTTGCCTTGACTTGTACTCCTCCGACTCTTGGTAGGCCCTGCACCTTTCGATGACCGCCCGAATGGAGATCTTCTCGTGAGACGTTGGAGACCTGATCTGGACGTAGCCCTCACCGCCACTGTTGCTGTCTTTGGCGGTCTGATCGTTCCTCTGACTTCTCAAACCATCCCCGTCACATGGCAATTTCTCCATGATGATGACTTTCCGATCATCTTGCAAGGTGAACTCTGAAGTAACATAGTGAGAAGCTTCAGCATCTTTAGTAAAGTGGCAGTGCTTGCAGTCCGATCTGGAACTTTGTTCAGTGCATCGACAATCCGATGAAGTAGTCCTTGAGTACGTCACATGGTTTCCGAAGGAACTCTCAGGAGTCGCCTGCAGAAGATACTGGATGGAAGAGTCGGAATGCAACTGTTTCCTAGCCCCAGTACCGTAAGCTGCTTTAGACACCTGAATCTTTGCACTGGAAGGGCTGTAGCCAGGTTTATACTTGTCCTCTTGTTCCGGAGAACTGGAATGGGACAGTCTGCCTTCCATCATCCCATTCGGCATGGACATGCTCTTGGCAAATCGGCCCAGTTTTGAGTGGCCACCTTCAGCTGTCCTCAAGAGATTTGCTCCAGCTGCCCTCTGCGTAGAATCTTTTGCAACCTGGCCACGCACAGAGGCGTACTTGGAGCGGAGCTCCCGAACATCGGGCCACAGAAAGGTTTCTATTTCAGTAGGGCTCAGGGGGCTCCTGGAATGAAACCTCACCGGAGACACTAAATTCGGGCTGATGGCCGAACATCTAGGGGAAGGGATCCTGGTGGAAGACGGAAGGAGTACTTGCAAATCCTTGCTTGGAGACAGAGTGTTGGTTTCCTCCATCAATGGTGCCAAAGGCACCTGTTCTTGAATAATTACATGCTCGTAGAGAGGCAAAGACAATGTCATCTTTGGCTTATCTGCTGGAGGATAAGGAATAACAAATAATTAAAAAGGAACAATTCTTGTCACTCATGACTGCAAACACTGATATTTAAACCTTTGGGCAGCACAGTGGCTTAGTGGTTAGCACCGCAGCCTCACAGCTCCAGCGACCCAGGTTCAATTCTGGGTACTGCTTCTGTGGAGTTTGCAAGTTCTCCCTGTGACCGCATGGGTTTTCGCCGGGTGCTCCGGTTTCCTCCCACAGCCAAAGACTTGCAGGTTGATAGGTAAATTGGCCATTGTAAATTGCCCCTAGTGTAGGTAGGTGGTGGGGATGTGGTAGGGAATACGGGATTAGTGTAGGATTAGTATAAATGGGTGGTTGTTGGTTGGCACAGACTCTGTGGGCCGAAGGGCCTGTTTCAGTGCTGTATCTCCCTCTAATCAATGTTCAAGGCCTTGGGGAAGGTACAGAGGAGATTTACTGATAAGGTGCCAGTGATGAGGAATTTCAATTATGTGGAGAGACTAAAGAAGCTGTGATTGTCCTTAGCGCAGAGAAGGTTAAGGGGAGATTTAATAGAGCTGTTCAAGAATATGAAGTGTTTTGATAGATTAAATAAGGAGAAACTGTTTCTACTGGCAGGAAGGTTAATAACCATAAGGCAGATTTAAGATAATTGGCAAAAGAAGCAGAGGGGAGTTGAGCAGGGTAGGAAATGTCTGGTCATGATAGTTCAGGCAGGATTGATGAACCAGTTGGTGTTTTCCTGTCTGTCACTTTTGCATATTCGTAAATGAGGACAAAACTATTCTACTACAAATGACTCATTCTTAGCAGCTTGGTACGGTACGGCATGTACTTGAATGGGGTGGGATTAAGTGGAATGTCCATACAACAGCCAACATAGGCATCCCTAAACTGATGGAAGAATTGTGACCTTAGTCACTAAGGGCACAATACTCTTGACACATTAAAACCAAATGGCAATTCAGTGAAGCAGACCACTGCACCTCATTTATTGAGCTCAGGGCTTTTGTCTTCCAATTATTTCATGGAATAACACCACTTCTCCCCTCTCCCCGATCATGAGATACTTGAATCAGATACAATGGGACAAACAAAATGTTGACACTGAGCCACATAAGGAGATACTAAGACAGGTAACTAAAAGCTTGGTCAAAGAGGTAGGTTTTAAGGACTGTCAAGGAGGAGAGAGCGGTGGTGAGGCAGAATGATTTAGGGAGGGAATTCCAGAGCTTAGGGCCTAAGCGATGAAGGCACAGCCGTAAGAGGCCAGAACTGGAAGACAGCAGAGATCTGAGAGATTGTAGGGATAAAGGAGTTTATGGAGATTCAGGAGGTGACTGCTTCATTCCATGTTCAACTGTGGACATTAGCTCCCAAGCTGTAGACAATACATTGTACAACACTTGCTGGGAAAGAAAACTCATTATAGTGAGCGTATTTATCTTGAATTTTCTAAAGCTCTCCTTGACAGTCTCCCATCTTGCACCCTCTCTAAACTTGAACTCAGCCATAGCTCTACTGCCCAAATCCTAACTCATCCCAAGTGTGGCTCATCCTGTGTTCATTGGCCCACATTGGCTCCTGTTTCAGCAAGACCTTGGTTTTACAGTTCTCATCCTTGAGTTTAGATCCCTCCACGGGCTCACAGCTCCCCATCTCTAACTTCCTCCAGCCCTACACCATCCAAGATCTCTGCACTCCTCCAATTCTGGCCTCTTGCACTCCTCCAATTTACATCACTCCACATTAGCCGTCATGTCTTCAGACGCCTAGGCTCTAAGCTGTGCAATATTCACATCATTACCTCTCCTTTGACCTTAAAACCTACCTCTTTGACCAAGCTTTTAGTCACCTGGCTTAATATCTCCTTACATGGCTTGGTATCAAATTTTGTCTCAAAGTGCTTCTGTGAAGTGCCATGCGACATTTTACTATGTTAAAGGCACTATATAAATGCAAGTTGTTGTTGTTTAATATAGAGATCCTATTATCGTTGTTAAATTATTAGTAAAACCAGCAAATAGGAAGATAGTAAGAATGTAAAAAGATAAAGGTGCACCCACCATTAACATCCATTTCCTTTTTGTCTTCCTGAAGTGTTGGCAATTTGACCATTTCACTTCCCCGTTCCTCTTCATTGTCCATCAGTTCCTCCTCTAAGTGCTGCCCTCTCTTTTTAACCACTGGCTTGTTGTTCTTAATTCGCTGACTGTATATCCTGGCCAGCTGATAGACCTTAGTCTTCATCTTCTCCGTCACCTCTCTCAGCAACTCTTCACTCTGGGCCCTCGATCCTGCCTGGGCTACATGTGGTCTTATGCTTCGAGCTGGATGGTCGTGCCTCTTCCGAGTTAGATTGGAACTGGTGTGTGGTGGTGGTGATGATATGATTTTGTTCTCTGTTTCTGAGCAGTTTGGCAGTTGGTTGCACAAAGGTCTTTGAGACAATGGAGCGGATTTGTGGACAAATAACAGTTCTTCAGCATGCTTACAGTTGTCGCTTTCCGATATACTGTTTGGTCTTACTTGCAGCCTACTTTCACGAGCGAACCTCACTGGAGAAGAAATGGGTGATTCTTCTGTTATGGCACTTAGATCGCTGTCTTCCACAATAACCAATGGTTCATTGAAGTCCATCCCAAAAATGATTCTGCCGTTGCTGAGATGTTTTATTTGGCTGTGTTCAGGGTTCTCAACCTCCCTTTTCTTCAGTACCTCAGAGTTGTATTCAAAGACCTCGGACCTTAGTGTTGTATCATGTTTCTGTTCCGTCCTTTTTGGAGACTCTGCTGTAACGTCAGACATGTTTTCCATCACCTGCCAGATTTTAATCATGTCTGCAGATGATCGGAATTCATTCTCTGTAATAGTGTCTTGGGAAACGGGGCAGGCGTCCCTTGAAAAGTCCAAAGGTGGACTTTCTTCCACAGGATTATTAGACATTGGCTGTTGAGGTTCTGAAATCTGACCTGATTCTGGAGAAGAGGAGCAAGATCCTCTTTGGGTAGTGGGATCTGGAAGGTCAAGCAAAGCGCAAGATGGTGGCCCATTATCATGGGCAACAGCAGTATTGGAAGCAGCCAACCGTCTCCTCAATGTGGCCTCTCGCAAATCCTCTTCCTTGTTTTGATTATTTAACTTAGAGATAGAGCTCTTGACCAAGCCTGCTGGGATGTAGGACAGGCTTTCTCGCCTTCTGATGCTGAAGTTGGCATCTTCATGCTCTGCATGATCATAGTAACTCTTAATCTTCTCAATGAGCAGCCGGTCCTGCCTAGACAGCGTTGAGTCCCTTCTCCTAGGAATATTTCTATCGAGCTCTGACGACATGTCCTCCAGGCTGCTGAGGTTAGACTCATCAAATTGCCTTTCCTGGCTACTATTGGCTTGAGAAACACTCACTTGGCAGCCATTGTTTGCATCAAACGTGCCACTGTTCTGCAACAATTTGTCGCCATTTTCAAGGCTACTTTGTCTGCTTGTTGACTTTGATGTTGGGCAGCTGCAGGACCTGCCATCATCTGCTGCCAAACTATTGCGCCTTGATCGGCTGTTCATGAAGCGACCTGCAATAAGGCTGGCTTGCCCCAGCACTGATGGTGGAAGAATGCTGCGGGAATCTCGTTCTTGCTCTTCCTCGTCTGTTGACTCTTCGCTGCTGAAGTGTTTCGGTTCCTCGCCTGCCTCGTTGAACGAGCACTCCATGGCAGACTCCACGGCCCCCTGCCCAGAATCACTCCCTTCAACATCAACGCCCTTTGGGGCTTCATCTGCTCCCTTTGGTTCTTCTGGGCTGCGTGCAGTCTCGGAGTCGGACTGGATCTCCTCAAGGGCAGACTGGCAGGCTTCAGTGACCATTTGTTGAACGGATATTGGTTTTACATTAGGAACAACCTGAGGATTACAACAAGATGGAAAAGGTGATTAGTGCAACAGACGTTTATATAAATAACAGGGAACACTTTCCCCCTCTGGAGATACTGAGTGATACTGGTAAATGTAAGTAGATTCACCCAACCCTTGTTCATGGTGCAGTGCTCAAAGTGGACTGTGGCTTGGAGATGGAGCTACAAGACTGTTGTGCTGATCCTTCTACCCCCACACTCCCTTTGGCTCTGGATGGGACCATTCATATTTGCCTTTAGGAGTCTGTGCAGGCCCACACAGCAACTAAAGGTCACGGCCCATCATGGCCAGATAAACATATACAGTCTGGGATGAAGGTGATCAATGGATTTAGTCTCAATGATCATCTAATGCTTTCTGACAGGTAGGTTTGTGATGCAGATTGGGTTACTGATCATAGATATGGAGCATGGACAATGAACACCTACGTTTAGCATTGACTGAGCCACACATACCAGCCTGGAAATCGCAGGTTAATCGGAGCTGTCTAGGTTAATGGATAATGGATGAGAGACCAGATTACGTGAGTTTCATTTCACTATTTGGTGAGATCAATAGATTTTTAAGGTTGTTTATGATCTAACCCTCAACTTCAAAGCCATGTGCAACCTCCCTGCTGCTTCTGACTTACATCTAGGGCCGGATTGTATTCCGGCGATGGGGACCAATTAACTGCCTGCCATCGGGGATGCTATCCCTTTAAGGGACGAGCTCCCTCCTCCAGAGCTGGGGCCAATTAGAAGGCAGAAGCTCTGGTACAGGCAGTGCCACCTGGAGTGGTGGCCTCCGCTGGTATTGCTAGACGCCTTCAGAAGAGAAGTCGGACAAACTCCTCTGAGCACTATTTTTTCATCCATGGGCAGCTTATTTTGAAAAGTCACTGAACTTCCACGAAGCTGTGAGCAGCCTGATTATTTCAATGCGCAGTACATTCTAGACCTCTACACGACTGCGCAAACACACATCTTAGAGCGAACATTGCTCTCCTCCCACAGGTCCCAAACTACCTCTCCTCGAAGGTCCCATTCCACCTCCACCTCTCATTGGTCGCAAATCTACCTCTCTTCTAACAGATCACCAAACACTTCTCCTCTAACAGATCCCAATCCACCTCTCTTCTCACTTTTCTCATTCTCTCTAACTTCACATACCTGGACTGTTAGCTCTCTTTTCTCAAGAGCTCGCACTTTCAGGAGGCATGGGGTAGGATTTTATGCTGCCCTTGGAGACGGGCACAGTGGCAGAGGGACAAACAGAATGGCAAGGGGTGTCGTTCCCGACGTTGTCCTGGCCCCATGCCATTTTGTCAGGGGCTGGGAAGGCTGAGGATGACCTTCCCACCCCAGGCCAATTGAGGCCCTGGGAGTAGCATCACCTGGTCTCCAAAGACACTCCTGCACAGGTGACAAAATAGCCACTGTGGCTGACTTTCCTCGCCCCAAAAGAGATCAGCACGCTGAGGTTGCAAAAGGTGCTTTATAATGCTAGGTGTTAGAACTCAGACAGCCAAGCAGTGAAGGATGAAACTGAAGCCTAGTCTTTATACACTTACAAGCTTTTATTTACAGAGACACACATTACATATCATGCACCTCCATCCAACAATCCCTCCTTCAGTCTGCTGCTATATATATGAGCACAGGCTCATCCGCAATTAATACTCACCACCTGAATACAGTTGGCACCCAATTGCTATGCAATTATCATGAGTTCTTTCTTTTTAAGGAGAAGAGTGGGTGATTTTTGCTCCACTTTAACATACGTACCTCTTCAGAGACAGTGGTGGCAATGTCCCAACCTCTGCGCTTCTCTGCATTTCCAGACGGCTGGCTGTTCTGCCGCTTGAATCCTTTGGCTTCCTGTAGCTCTACAGGATCTTCAGTCTAGTGGAGAGACATATGGAGAGATGAGCAAGAGGCGCTGATTTGTGGTCAATGACCCAAGGCAGAAAGAGTCCACAGTTGTAAATGCCCTTCACTACCCTCCATCCACCCACAACCCCTCTCAGAATTGTAAACACTAGCTGAGCAGCTTCTCTAAAGAGTCTTGGCTCTGAGCCCCTTCCTATAATGCTGGTTATGTCCCCAATTGATGCTGATGAGCTAAATCCAATAATTAGATGTCCTGTTAAAAGCAGGTTAGAGATTAACAGCACTGGGTTAGCACCTTCAAACATGCAAATACTGATTGAATAAGATTCCAGCAGGATTACAAGTAACTTGACTGGGGTAGGGCTTGCATCATATAAAGGTAAGTGTCTTTATAGATAACACTAGGATCATGTGATCTCCTGGGCTACTTTCAATCATCTGAGGGGGGTCAGGGAGGAATTTTCTTTCCCTTATTGGTCCTGGAGTCTTTTACTGACCATCAAATTCATATGTCCTTAACTACTTAAACAGCTCACCATCACCGGTTGAAGGGGTAACAAAGTGACTAAAGATGTAGAAAACTAGGCTTTGGTGAGAGTGGGATTCAGTGCAGACGGGAAGAAGGTGCTAAATCAACTAGCCAATAGTAAAACAAACTACTGAAACCCAACTAACTAACCAAAGTGACAAGGTTTATGATCTAAAGAGAAAGGAAAAGGTCAGTACTAAAAAGAACACCAAGAAAAGTGAAGCATAAGTTGGAGGTGAAAGGAGAAATTGGCCTACAGAACTGTAATGCAAGAGTGGGAGGTATTTAAAGAGAGGTGGCAAAGGTACAGAATAAGCACATTCCAAATAGGAGATCATTAGAGTGGGGCCGCGGAACGCTCCATCCAGTTGGACCGTGCTGTACCACGTATCCTTTGTGGAAAAGTTTGTGCAGAAAAACACCTTTGATCACCAATCCATCAGGCAGTGGGCTGCACGGAATGTCCTCAAGGCTCTATGGGAAAAGGAGATGGTGGATCCTGTCGGATGGTTCCCCGAGCAGACTGCCAAAGTCATTTGCAGAATGCCTCATCACCAAAACTTTCAAACAAGCACCAAGACGTAGTTTGGCTGGTAAGAAGGGCCCACCCCGTCAGATCCTTCCTGCACGCCCGGAATCTCACCACCTCTGCAAGCTGCCCCCAAGGTGGCTGTGGTGGGGAAGAGACTGTTGCCCACCTCCTTCTGGAATGTGCCTTTGCAATGCAGATGTGGAAAGAGATAGTGTTTTTTGTCGAGGTTCATCCCAAGCAGCTCAGTAACACAGGAGTCTGTGTTCTTTGGGCTGTTCCCAGGGACGCACATCGAGATAATCATCAACTGCTGCTGGAGGACCATCAATTTGATGAAAGACGCTCTTTGGTCTGCCCGAAACTTGCTGGTCTTCCTTCGCAAAGAGTTGTCCACGACCGAGTGTTGCAGACTGGCATATTCCAAGGTCCAGGGACGCACTAAAGCTTGGGACAGCCGCCACAAAGGCTCAATGGGGACAGCCGCCACAAAGGCTCAATGGGGAAAGACCACTGTGTACGGTCTCCCACCATAGTGAACCGAGGGCTGGACCCATGGGAAACCCCTCAGGCTGTATACACCAAATATGGGTTTGCTGTAAAATGTACATGGCATGTAAAATGGAATGGAAGGGTTATGAAGCAACTCACTCCTGGATTGACGAAAACTGATTTCCTTTGCACTTTCTGAAATGTCAACTTGGTGCTGTTTTGCACCGTTTTGTAACTTTTTTTAAAACAGATTTTTAGGAATAAAGTATATTTTTGAAAAAAGAGGTATGGAATGAGGAGCAGGATAGCAACTGGGTTAAAAATGGGTTAAAAGAAAGAGAATAGAAAGTAGAGGATAGTTCTTCCAGAGTGGTTGAAAATTGGTAATGATGTCCCAGGGGGTTTTGTTCACTGGGTAGATCAATGATTAGGATAGAGGTGTAATAGGAAGCAGGATTGAAATTTGCAGATGATTCTAAAATAGGAGGTTCAGTTAATTCCTTAGAAGACCAAAGGAGGCTACAGTGGGATATTTTTTTAAGATGGGGGAATGTGCTAAAAGGTGGCAGATGGAATTCAATGGCAATAACTGTGAGGTGGTACATTTCATCATCACAATAGCAGCAGTAATTCTACTTTAAATGGAAGTAGGCTTTGTGTTCTGGCTGAAGACAGGGATTGTGGGTACAGGTTGACAGGACATTAAAGGTAGTGCCTCAGGTTGATAAAGCTGTAAAAAAAAAAGCTAATGGAATTCTAGGTTTTAGTCACAAGGCAACATGAGCCTATGTAAAACCTAACAAGATCTCAGCTAGAGTACTGCGTGCAGTATTGGGCCCCACACTATAGAAAGAAAATTGAGTCTTTAGAGAGGGTACAATGCGGATGAACTAGGATGCTGCCTGGTGGTATGAGGAAATACAAATAGGAAGACAGACTTGAAAAACTGGGGCTTTTTTCATTAGAACAATTCAGGTTATGGGAGATATGATAGAAGAATTAAAAGTATGAAAGAATGGGACATGGTGAATAGAAGCAGACTGTTTCCAGTAGTTGAGGGGTCATAGATACAGGATTAAATGAGCTTTTTCACATAGAGTTGTAAGGCAGTGGAATTCACTTCCAGGGTTAGTGATTGAGGCAGAAACTATGTCAACATTCAAGCTTTGATTGGATAGGTGGATGAAATGATATGGAAGGATATGGATACAGGGTGGGGAAACATGATTAGGACTATTAACATGACTGATTGGGCCAAATGGCCTGTTTCTCTGTTGTGACTTCTATATATTTCTTAATCGGTTTTACTACTGAGACGGGGTGGCTCAGTCAGTTAAATACTGGCCTTGCACCTCTGGAGCCTGGCTTTGTGTCCAGTCCACACGGATGGAACAACAGCCTCTGACCTACACCAAATGAGTCTGGGCAGTCTCCATCCTACCTGGTGTGGGCCATAGCACACCACCATCCCCAATTTGGCACCAAATTGAAAATCTCGAACCACAAGCCGGAGTCTGAAATGGGAATAAGTCACCCTGAGGTGAAGAGGACACACTGAGATTTGCAGGGGTGGGTGCAGCTCTTTGTTGAGATATGGGGAGGGAGCTATTCCTTTTAGTCCAACTGGATTATTTATTTATTTATTGAAAAAAAACATTTATTTAGAGATACAGCACTGAAACAGGCCCTTCGGCCCACCGAGTCTGTGCCGACCATCAACCATCCATTTATACTAATCCTACATTAATCCCATATTCCTACCACATCCCCACCTTTCCCCTACCACCTACCTATACTAGGGGCAATTTACAATGGCCAATTTACCTATCAACCTACAAGTCTTTGGCTGTGGGAGGAAACCGGAGCACCCGGCAGAAACCCACGCAGTCACAGGGAGAACTTGCAAACTCTGCACAGGCAGTACCCAGAATTGAACCCGGGTCGCTGGAGCTGTGAGGCTGCAGTGCTAACCGTTGCGCCACTGTGCCGCCTAGCGTGCTTCATGCCAACACATGGTTCCCAGAATCAATCTGCTTCACTAACATTCCTTACCCAGATAAGCACAAAAAAAGTATTAACTTTAATATTCAACATCTATATCAAACCATCATGTAACTCCATTGGAGTTCCATTCCAGACAGTAATAACTTGAAATCCAAAGCTTTTCACTATCAACCAACTTCTCCCAGCCTTGTTCAGAAAGACTCATTGGCCAATCAACACAATAATGCATGATGAAGTGCTGTACTTGTTAATGCAATCAATGCTACTGCTGTGTAATGGAAAGTTTTAGCACTTTGAGTACCCAGAGTAAGCATCAGCATTCTCAGGTCTAATGCATTCAAAGTTAGATGCAAAATTAAGCTCCCTCTACACAGTCCCATCAACACTCCTCGATACAGCATACGTTAAATGCCAGGTAAAGCTCCCTTCAGTCTGCTCAGTCAAGCACTCATCAGTCAGGTACAGCGCGAGTTATATTCAAAGCAAAAACTGCCTCTACACTGTCCCAACAATGTGCCATCACCCCCTCAGAAGAAGATTTTTACTACGCCGGGTGTCATTTTGGTTTGCCACAATAGCCACCCTTGTGGACTTTCCGAGTTAAGCTGGCACATTATTGCCACCGTATGCCAAATTAGTCAAAATTTTGCAACAGCTATTAGACAACCGACAACTGGATGGAAACTGCCCATGTGCACCTCACAAAAAACCCCGCAGTCAGCAGAGAGAAGAGCCAACTATCAGAGGCTGGGCTGGCTTTGAACGAGGAGTAAAGGAATTTTTTTCTGATTGATTCATTCAGTCTCCTACCAAATAATGAATTGATACCCAGATGGGAAAGGACTTGCCTTTCCTGTTGATTATGAATGACCTGGATTGAGTTCCATTCTCAAAATAAACCAGAAAGAAGCACTATCACATGGCCAGGCCTGTAAAGGCCCTAATGACAACATATATTCACAATCAGTCAACTGAATCAACTTCTATCGTCAGTTCATGGATTAATGGCATCTTGACTTGTCATTAGTGTTGAGTATTGTTCAAGGTATTTAGGCAGTGGCATGCAATTCTGCTCCATGATCCAATGTATTCCCCGTCAAAGCAAGCAGAGCCCCAGAGCATGCTGGGATAGCTGCAGCAGGCACAAATGGCAGGTGTTAAAAAGTTAGTGGTGCAGCCACTTCGAGCTGGTTCAAACCAGCAGTGCAGGCGGCCAAGGCTCTTTCCATGCGGAGGGTGGACAGAGAAAGAGAGACAGAAATAGAGGCGCTCACCATGGAGAACTTAGCAGAAAGCAAAGCCCTGGCTCTATAGTGCCAACAGGAGATGGCAGCCAGCAGAGAACTGGCAAAGTCGGCTACCTGGTCGCCCTCTATCATTAATTCCTCTTCTGGCTCCACGCCTTCTTGGATAAACTCTGTACCTCTCGCCATTTCCTCTGAGTCACTTGCATTCAAGAGCTCCAAGGAGTCTTTGCAATGGGCTAGGTTGTCCTCGTCATCATGCCTCTCGCTCTCAGGCTCGCTCGTACTAGACCCAAGAGTACTGACACCAGTTATAGAATTCAGGCAGTCCTTATTGCCCAGAAGCTCTCCATCGCTGCCAGCATGCTGTTTGAAGGGGTCAAATGGTTTAGTCATTGGGGCAAATGTGCGCCAAGGCATTATATAACTTACAGCCACTGACTCCTTTCAACAACGTCTATAATAGGTGATCGATCAATGGCAAAGTTTGTGCTTATAATGTGTGCTTATAATATTAAACAGGACTGAATGATCACAAGGCATCCTACACAATATTTTCGGTAGTTGGGCCAGATTGTAGCCACCTTAAACTAGTTGCTACTTGAAAGCAGGGAAGCAGCCTATCCAGATAGAATATTACCTGGACTCAACATCAAAAGCTGTGTAACCAGTTTGACTTTGGGTTCCTGTTCTTTTCTGATGTCTTTAATTCCATTTGAGGAAATATGTAAGACTGAGAGTCGAAAATCAGCAATTGAAGTTCTCTCGTCATAAGTGATAGGAGTGACTCATTGGGTAGGAACATCCTCATCTCTGAGACACAAGGTTGAGGGATCAAGTGCCATTCCAGATGCTTGGTGTCCTGGTAAATATTTAACCCTCAGTCATCATCACAAACAGCTTATCTGGTCATTACGACTTTTGTGGGAGCTTGCTGTGTGCAAATTGGCTGCTGCGTTTCCTACATTACAACAGTCACAACACTTCCAAAGTACTTCATTAGCTCTGAAGCACTTTGTAATGTCCTGAGGTTGTGAGAGGCGCTGTATAAATGCAAGTATTTTCATTGGTTCAATAATTATTGACCACCATCTCAAGGGCAACAAGGGATGGGCAACAAATGCCATCCTTACCTAGCCAGGCCTACATGTATTGCCGGTCCCACACCAAATTGGTTGATTCTTAACTGCCCTCTGAAGTGGTACAGCAAGCTGTTCAGTTGTATCAAACTATTATCTTATCAGCGACATCCACAATTATAAAAAGAAAAAAGAATTGCAGCCCACAGGATGACAAAAACAATTAATAAGCATCATTATCCTGTAATCTTCTCATATTTCCCTTGCTATTATACCAGGCCTCTGAAGAGACTGGTGCTGCGATATCTGTTTTGTATATCAGATTCACAGTTGTTTTGCTTGAGCAGTGGTTGAATGGCTGGAGACAGAGTTTTGAGGGTTTCTGGGGCGGGGTGGGTAAAGGGCAGGGTGGAGGCGGCTGGGGTGCGGGGGAGGGGGGGGGGGGGCGGTGGAGTATTTGAAATCTGTCTTCATTGAAAATACTGTGGCCAGAAGTGACCTGAAATACAGGATGTGCATCCTGACTTGCTCTTGCTAGTTAACCAGTTTTCTTTGTGACTGCATTGATGCAAGAGTTAATAAAGGATCTGGCAGTTATCTGCCTCACATGAAAACATATAATCGGAGACATGGTCGCTTAAAGTAGTACAGCGAACTGCAAAAGATTTTTGATTGTTTTTGTTTTGAAAAAGTCCGAGTTGCACCAGCTTTTAAAAGCGAGCTGAAATCTTGGCTTGTTTTAATGTTGCTCACATTAATCTTATTTCTTAATAAATTTGTTTGTGATTTTTAGCCTGATATATATGCCCTGATGTTATTTGCTCATTTTCAATACCTATCGGGTGTTCATGGTTTGTATTTCAGCCTGCTCGCACAGACGACTCTAAACTACATTTTAGTTCATAGGGAGTGAGGGTTCATCTATAGAAATGGACAGGGTTTACACCAAGACTGAGCCAGATGGAGCCCTCTAGTACCAACAATGCTGGAGTTTGTAGGGTCACTGAGAAGGCATCTCATTTTCATGGGCCTGATGGGCTGCACAGCATCACCGGGCATAGATTTCCCTTCCCCCAAACATTTGCCCTTCTGGAGGTCAGTGCTGCTCATCTGATTGGACATAAGCCTCCAACCCAACACCAGACCCATCATAGCCTGGAGAAGCAGTGACTTACAGTGTTCCTGTCCCTAGTCCCACCGCATCAGCCAAACAAGAATTCTCAACTGAGGTTGGGACCCAGCACATCTAGGTCCTGGACATTTCTGAGCTGTTCCAAACTGGAATCTTGGTGGAATGGCTCAGGGGATTAGGCTTCTAAATGCTTGAAAATGGACTGGGTAATGCCAATCATCAATCTCTCGCTCACATTGCACAGAACCTGAGGCAAAAGACAAGAACAGCTTGACGTGCTGTCAAATACCTGCCTCTCGCTGACTCTATTTAGATACAGTGGAGAGTGCTGGTCAGGTGCCCGTTCTGATTGCAAAGAGGCCTCTGCCATTTTTAAGGCACCGGGCTCATTTACAATCAGCATGCGAGTTGTGGTGAACCAAACAAGGGTTTTCCGATCATGGAGGGTGGAGATCCTAGACAGGCAGTGGCCCACATTATTTAATCCTGCTTTTCCAGAGTTTACAAAACTAATTCAACACTTGCCCTTGTCAGGCCTCTTTGGTTCCATGGCTTATGGGACTGGGATGACGACTGGAATGTGTGAGCACAATTCAGGCTTTGACCAATTCATATCTAAAATGACAATCAGAGTCCTATTTATGTGACAGGACCCTGATTCGCATATTAAAAGGAGCCTGAAACAAGCAGCCACTTTACACACTTAGCAGGCAGCCCATTTCAAAATGCAGCTGGCCATAACACCAGTGGTGACAAGGAGTAAGATCCCAATTCCATTTTGAGACCATTACTCCTGTTAACACCTGGCCAAGGGAGTCAAGATCAACCCATGACATTCAAAGAGCAGCTGAATTATCCCAAATGAGGGTCAATGTTTGGTCTGCTACCTAGTTTTCCTGCAACATCAAATCTGCACAGATTTAGCATCAAATTAACAACTCTGTCACAGATGGGAGCTTAATGCATTGAAGCCTCTGGAACAAGTGCCAACCTGATGATCATGGGGGTGGGGGCACTGTGAGGCATTGGCGTGCCTCATTGCCTGGCCAAAAGGTGCCAGCTCTAGGCTCTCTGGTCTGTTGCTTAAAACGTGTGTGAATGAGAGAGCCTGGTTCCCTCACTAAAGTGCAGTGTGTAAGGTGGGGGGGTGGGAAAATATTTACAGAAAGCTCCACGTAACCTTCACTGCAAACACTTCAATCAGGATCAGAACTGAAGGCCCAGGCTTCCCTTGATAACTCAGCAAGGTTATGCAGGATGCGGGTGAGCTCTAGTTGAGCCCCAAGCTATACTAAGTTAGGCTGATGATGGCCAGAGCCCTCATGGCAGTGCTACGACTGGGCTCAGCATGTCCAAGTTAGGAAGCAAGGGGGGGCCTGAACCCACGGTCCCTGGTCCTAATGACTGTTGGGTGGCCTGCGCACATGTGGAAGTTGACTGTGATGTATCCCACGGTTGAATAGCTTGCCAGGCACTGCCTAGTCCAAGCCTGAATTCTGGAGAGAGGCCAAGGAGCTACAGTCCAGCTAAAGAGTGTAAGTCCTACATGAGAAGACGAGGAGAGAGCAAGGTTTCAACTATTGTGGAAATTACCCATCAGTGGTGACAGCCTCAGTAAAAAAAAAAGACAAGAAGGATTACAGTTCAATAAAAAGAGAGCTGTTGGTCTTACCTTAAGAGAAACTGCGGAGTTCAAGGGCGGCCATCATGTCGAAAGGAAGGAGTGCAAGAAAGAAGGAAGAGAGAAAGAATGTTAGACATCATCTATCAGGAGATCTGCTCAATGGGAAAATGGGTGATCACTATTAAACTAGCAGTGAGGTTTGTTCAGCAAGGAGAGTGGGAGCACTGCCTTATTCCAGTAGCACTGGCAGGAGGAAGCACTGCCCACCCTCTCAGCTGATGGCATGTGCCATGCAATGGAAAAAGGTGGAGGGGGAAGTTTGGGAAGAAAGAGATGACTGTAAATGATTAGTTGCTAAGAAGGAAAGACCAGCATTTCGATGGTGCCTTTCATGACCTCAGGCTGTGCCAAAGTGCTTTACAACCAATGAAGTAGTGTGTGCAAGTTGACTGCCACACTTCCTACATTACAACAGTGACTCTACTTCAAAAGTTCTTAACTGGGTGTAAAGCACTTTGGCATTGAGGTTGTGAAAGGCATTATATAAATGCAAGTCTTTCTTTAGAGTCCAACAAGCCATCCCTGTTTGATGGATAAATGCAGTTGAGGCCCACATTGGCTCAGCTGTGCTCCTCCCACAGTGGAATAGCCCATGGACATTTGCAGGCCTCGCTGTAGGTTGAGTTACCAGAGGTGCCAAAGAAACTGCTACTCCAGTAATGGGTCAGAACCTTCAGCGAAAGGAGAGGAATGCGAAAGGAAGTAGTTTATTCTGTGTCAGACACCAGTGTTATTTACAGATTGCTTTCGATCATGGCATCAGCACTCATTTCTTTAAAGAGCTATTTTTACATCTAGAAATAAAATATCACTCGAAGTCTTGAGATTTACTAACATCTGGAGGGGGCTACAGCAGAGAATGACCAGAATGATACCCAGGCTAAAAGAGCTTAATTATAAGTAAAGGTTGCATAGACTAGGCTTGTATTTCCTTGCGTATAGAAGCTTAAGGGGTGATCTCATGGATCTCTGTGCTGTACCCCCCCCCTCCAGATGTTAGTAAATCTCAAGTGCCCTTCGAGTGATATTTTATTTCTAGATGTAAAAATAGCTCTTTATATCATAATTAAAAGATTTGATAGGGTAGATAGAGAGAAACTATTTCCTCTGGTGGGGAACATAATCTTAAAATTAGAGCTCGGCCATTCAGGATGATGTCGGGAAGCACTTCTTCACACAAAGGCTAGTGGAAATCTGGAAGTCCCTCCCCAAAAGTCTGTTAAGGCTGGGGGTCAATTGCAAATTTCAAAATTGAGATTGATTGCTATGCAAGTGCATTGAGGGTTACGGAAGCAAAGGCGGGCAGATGGAGTTAAGATACTGATCAGCCATTATCTCATTGAATGGTTGAACAGGATCTAAGGGGTTAAAAGGTCTCCTCCTGTTCCTATCTTGTGTGTGTGGTGTGTGGGTTACAGGTTCAGCCATGAAAGCCGTCCATTGTTGGGCATTCACTAGCTGGGGCGGGGGTAACTTAAAGGTGATGAATAGCCCTTTAGCTGAAATACTGCATGCACCCATGAAGCTGGTCCATTGCAAGAGACGGCACCTTTGGAAGAGAACCACAGGGAGCAGAAGTGATGGAAGGTAGAGAAACGGATATTTTTCTCAGGTGTAAATTCACTCACCGCTCTGCACCAGAGATTTCAGGATCTGTTTCGTTGGCTCTGTGAGGAAAAGAAAAGGAAAAGACAAAGGCAGCCCATCAGATTAATGCCATACAAATTAATGGGGCCAGAGAGCCTTGTATTCCTTTCGCCTGACCTGTTGTGAAGACTCCAGTTCAGAGCACTGATGAGCCACATTAATAGCTGTTGATTTCAGGATTGCTGTGCTTTCAGCACAGTGGGTTTCCAAAAGAAAAAACATTTCCAGCTCCATCATCCTTTGAGAACTGCGCTCCTCGAACTCTGGATTTCCACTCTATCGTCCCATCACTGGCAGCCCTGCCTTTAGCTGTCTAGGCCCTCAGCTCTGGAATTTCCTTCCTAAACCTCTCTGCCTCTCTCCTCCTTTAATAACGCCCCTAAAAACCAACTCTTCGGCCAACCATTTGTGCACCTGTCCTAAAACCTCCTGTGGCACGGTGTCAAATTTTGTCTGCTAGCGCTCCTGTGAAACATCTTGGAAATGTTACGATATTAAAGCTGCTATATAAATACAAGTTGTTGTTATTATTGTTTAAAGTCTGTGGACAGGAATGTGCAATTTTTTCTTCATGTGCAGTGAAAAAAATCAGGGTGAAGGGAGTTAACGTATTCTATTTAGGTTACAGACCCCAAGTTTAACAGTTGGGCTGTAACATAAATGCTTCTGAGGTGATGGGAGAGTTTTTAGCAGCATCTGTGGACAGAGCAGGGTTCTGCCAGCATTGTAAATGTTGCCTTTGGAGGCTCCGACTTTTCTGGACACTGGCAGGCTGAGCACCTGTCTCCAACTGCCTCAGCCTAAAGGCATGGACCACCTGTCTTAGACTATCCACGAGGGCTTCCTGCCTACCTTTGGTTCCTTCTCGGCTTAAACCTGGGGATCATCAGATAGCAAACAGGAGCCGGAACCCCTCACTCAGTTGTAGCCATGGTCAGATAAGTTGGCCTTGCTCTTTAATGTTGTTGACGATGATTGATGACATCACCAATTAATAGGTAGCAAGTGTCACCTTCTTAAAAAAAAAGGTACAACCCATAAGCTGTAACTGAAACAAAAATGCAATTTCAGAAATCAAATTAAAATTTTATTTTGGGTTATCGATGAAGCATTCCAGCCCATCTGGTGCCCACTGGTTGCAGAAGTCCTCAAGTAGATAAAACATGCTCCATCTCCAGGGACACCTGGACGCGAATGTGTCTGTGGAAAAGAGGCAGGTAGTCGGGCCAAAATGACCCTGCCCCTTCCCCTGAAAGCACATTGCCTGGACCTGTGATGCCACCTTGGCCAGGACCAGAAGCAGTCCCACGTGGAGGTGTCCGATGTGCCCTCTCCCCTCCACTCCACACTGTGGGGGTGGGGGTGGGGGATCAAAGATCAGGACTGAAGTTTAGCCAGAAATTGAGGAGCGGCCGCTTCAAATAATGGAAGAGGGCCTGCAACCTCTCACATTCGACATGGACGTGAAACAAGGACTCTTCCAGGCCACAGAGAATCCAGGCAGCCTAGGAGTCTGTGAAACGCCTTAAAATGTTATTTCATGGGACTGAACAAGCTGATTGGCCTCCTTCTGTCTGTAAGCTCTGTGCAATACTCCTCACGCCAAATCCCCAGTGAGTCAAATGGGGTTGAGTTAAGGTGGGAGAAGGATGGGTGTACCTCCTGGCTCCTGTGACCGTTATTTGCTTGTCTGGCCCCAGACTAGACCTTACCAGACTGCCTGCGGCCCCTGCGGCAGCTCAAGAATTCCTCCATTGGCTGAGTGGACATAGATCTTTTTGATCGCTCTGGGCTGTACCGGTACTTGGAAGGATCTAGAAGAATCACAGCAGGAAGAGCAATCAATTGCCAATCAACCATCAGATCATAACCAAGTTACAAAGAGGAGGAACAAACAGAATTATCAATATTTGGGAACATGGGAACAGTTAGATGAGAAAAGACCGTCTAGTTCACCTTCTGCTATCCTGATAGTCACCTGATACAATGATAATGGAATCGTTAACTAATCAGAGAGATCAGTCTCTATCAATTAATGTACATTGACCCAGACATGGGTCAAAATTCATCTTTTCCTCCCAAGCGTCTGATACTTACCACATCATGTCTCAAATTATTCATATACTGTATACTGTAAAATGTTTTATTCTGAAAGAAATCAATTTAATTTGCACTTGAATGAATCGATTCTAACTCCTTCCACTATCTACCTCAGGAATCTATACCTTAGGTTAACCACTCACTGAAATATTGTTTCTACAGATTAGTTTTGAATTTACCCACCTCCCAGTGTGGGCCATGTCCTTTGGTTCTAATGTTCTGAATAAAGTCACTCATAATCTAGTCCCTTTAGAACCCTAAAAACAGGTAACACATGGCTCCTGTGAGGACTGTCTTCTAAAGAAGAGGTGAGACAACTGAGGGACCAGGCTCTTCCTGGAAGCTCTCCTGATTTTCTTGCATTCAGGCAGCCCTTCCCTGGTGGGCATTGGAGCATTCTTTAATCTCTGTGTCACATGTTTCCAGGTCAGATGCAGAACAAAATCTCCCTCTACTCTACCCCACCCCAACAATTAGCCTCAGTCCCAACCCCACTATAAAACCTCCTACTGCACGAGGTTGGTCTTTTTGATTCCCCCCACTAAGTATCCTCGTGCTGCTCTGAATGAAATGAAAAGTGCCTAATTTGGGACAATTTTATACCGGAAACTACTACCCACTGTGAGTGCTCCAGACCCCATTTCTTATAAGGATTCTGACACTCAGTAGAGAGAAGAGCTTTCAACTCAGCTGCGTGGGATATATTCAAACTTTCGGCCAGGAATATTGAAACCATTCCAGTCTCGCTCTCCCCAGCTTTTTTTTTTGATAAGGTGGGCAAAGAAAACCTAGGATTTCCAAATGAAACGTTTAAAGCATTAAGATAACTTGTTAACTTGAGAATATATTACTTACAGTAGGAATCCATTTCCAAGATGGCTTCCTTGGCCTGAAAAGAAACAATAAAATGTCAAGATGCTTCAAACCAAGGGGAAAAATATGTACACAGGTAAGGGAGCAAATGATATTCTACCAGCATCATACCAAGGATAGATGGCATCATGGGCAACCGTTCATTCCACCATGCACTATATCAGATAAGCATAGACAAATGGCAACACAGGATCCAGGTCATATGGCCAGAATCCTGTTGCTTCAGTGGTTGAAGCACTGTACCAGCATGACCCCAATAGTCAGAGGCCCTTCAACCCAACAGTCTGGATTGGGTTGGTTTGGATTTGAACAGATTAGATTAGTGTGAGTTGGATTGGATTAGAATAAGTTAGATTGGACTGTAGGGGGTTGGGACCGAACCAGTGATTCATAGGTGAAAGGGCAGCTTGATTATCCACAGCAGCATCCATCTCAGAGATGCCTGGGTAGGGTTTGAATACAAATCCCAGAGGTGAAAGGTCAACATGATATTAAACACTGCCCTGTAATAACCATGATGTATGTATCTGATATTAAGTACTGCCCTGTAATGACCATCATCCTACGTGACTGTGACAAAGGTAAACTTTCCCTCCTCATCCTTCTTGACCTGTAAGCAATCTTTGACATGGCTGACCACACCATCCTCCTCCAATGCCTCGCCAATGTTGTCCAGCTGGGTGGGACTGCTCGCATCTGGTTCCATCTTATCTATCTAATCGTTGTCAGAGAAGCACCAGCAATGGCTTCTGTTCCCACTCCTGCACTGTTACCTCTGGTGTCCTCCAAGGATCTATCCTTGGTTTCTTCCTATTTCTCATCTATATGCTGCCCCTCAGTGACATCATCCGAAAGCGCAGCATTAGTTTTTACATGTATGCTGATGACACTCAACTCTACCTCACCACCACCTCTCACAACTCCTCCACTGTTGCTAAATTATCAGATTGCTTATCTGACATCCAGTACTGGATAAGCAGAAATTTCCTCCAATTAAGTATTGGAAAGTTAGAAGCCATAGTTTTTGGTACCTGCTCTAAACTCTGTTCCCTAGCTACTGATTCCATCCCTCTCCCTGGCAACAGTCTGAGATTAGGCCAGACTGTTCACAACCTTGGTGTCACATGTGACCCCGAGATGAGCTTCCAACCTCATATTACTGCCATCACTATTTCCACCTCCGTAACATCGCTCGACTGCGCCCGTTTCAACTCATCTGCTGCTGAAACCCTCATTCATGCCTTAGTACCTCGAGTCCTGATAATTCCAATGCACTCATAGCTGATCTCCCACATTCTACCCTCCGTAAACTTGAGGTCATCCAAAACCCGGCTGCCCATGTCTTAACTCGCATCAAGTCCCGTTGCCCTTTCACCCCTGTGCTCGCTGACTACATTGGCTCCCAGTCAAGCAACATCTTGGTTTTAAAATTCTCACCCTGTTTTCAAGTCCCTCCATGGCCTCACCCCTCCCTATCTATGTAATCTCCTCCAGCCCCACAAAACTCCGGGATCACTCTGCTCCTCTAATTCTGGTTTCTTGTGCAACCTTGACTTTAATTGCTCCACCATTGGTGGCCGTGCCTTCAGTTGCTTAGGCCCTAAACTCTGGAATAGCCTCTCTGCCTTGCTTTCCTCCTTTAAGACACTGCTTAAAACCTACCTTTCTGACCAAGCTTTTGGTCATCTGACTTAACATGGAAGAAGAGTCTTATTTGACCGAAATGTCAACTTTGTTTCTCTTTCTACAGATGCTGCCAGACCTGCAGAGTATTTCCAGCACTTTCTGTTTTAATTTCAGATTTCCAGCATCCGACGTATTTTGCTTTTATTTTAGCGTTTAATTCACTGCCGCTTCTCTTCCAGGATTGACTACCTTGAAGAATTTCTGCTCTTCTCTCCGATGGGATTTCCGTTTGTCTCTTTTACCTTGTTCACCTTCACTGCTTTCCATTTCCCTCCTGGTGTTTGGTAAGGTGTCTACCAAAACTCGTTTTCACAGCCACATCTCCTTCCTCAGCGACTGTCTCCAGCTCTGACTTATTCCACGTGGATTCCAACTGAAGTTCCATCCTTCATGTTTTGAATCCACCCAGGATTACAGGTATCTCCGAGATATACAATGTTCCTTGGACTGCTGCTCTCACCGCATCCTGAGATCCACACTCAGTGCCATGTGCCACCACATGTACACACTCGCCCTCTCTCTCCAGCAGCACCAACTCACCCTATCACAAAGCTGTCCTGCTCAGTTTCATTTCATCCTTTATCTTATCCGATGGTTTGACAAAAAACCTTTTCTCTTCCTTTCAAGTGTTAAGGAACGCAAGAGTCAGCAACTCATGGGTACCAACGCCCCTCCAGATCTTTCTTCCCCTTCACTTCCCTCTGACTCCATCGCTTTTTCTAATCTCATCCCTTGCCGTGTATTCACAATACCCTCTGACCTACCTCTCTCTGACACTCAATGATCTGTACTCAGCAAAGGGCTCAGTTTCATCTCCTTACGCCCCCACCTCAATGGATTTAGTGCTCGGCATGACGTTGAGCTCTTTTTCCGTCGCCTTCGCCTCCGGGATCACTTCTTTGGCCAGGAGATCCCCCCCATCCCCCTCCAACCGACCAGCAGACCCATTCACCCGCCTCCCGTATTCTCCTTCAAACTGGAACCCTCCCTCTGGCCTCTTATCCACTCTTGATCTTTTCAATAAGAACCGTCGGCATAATATTACTTTTCCCCCCTCGCTCACTCTAACCTGACTCCCTCCAAACTTACTGCACTCCGTTCTCTCAGGTCTAACCCCGACATTATGATCAAACTTGCTGACAAGGCTGGTGCTGTTGTTGTCTGGTGTACCGACCTCTACCTTGCACAGGCTGAACGCCAACTCTCAGACACTTCTTCCTACCTTCCCCTGCACCACCGAACATCAAACCCCTGTCTCCAGGACAGTCACTGACCTCATCTCTTCTGGAGATTTTCCCCCCACAACTTCCCACCTCATAGTCCTGCAACCCCCAAAAGCCTGCTTCTACCTGCTTCCCAAAATCCACAAACAGGACTATCCCAGTAGATCCGTCATTTCAGCCTGTTCCTGCCCTACTGAACTTATTTCCTCCTATCTTGACTCTATTTCTCCCCTCCCCTTTGTCCAGGGGTTCTGAAGAAGAATCATATCCGACCCGAAACATCAACTCTGTTTCTCCACAGATGCTGGCAGACCTGCTGAGTATTTCCAGCACTTTCTGTTTTTATCTCCTTTTGTGACTCGGTTCATATTTTGTTTGAAAATGCTCCTGTGAAGTGCCATGGGATGTTTTATTACGTTAAAGGTGCTATATAAATGTAGGTTGTTGTTGATGGACCTGGTATTAAGTACTGCCCTGTTCTGACAATGTTGAACCCTTTGTATTAAGTACTGCCCTGTAATGAACACGATGGACCTGGCATTGAGTACTGTGCCAAGCAGCCTGTTATGATTCAAATAGCAGCTCACCTTCTGCGGAATGATGGCGTGATGATTCTCCAGAATCAGCCTCTTTACGTGATGAGTCCAGAGACGCTTCTCTTCCACTGTCTTTGCCTGTGAGAGACCAGAATGTCACAGATTGGCTGAAATGTAGAGACATTGAGGCAGTGGTTGAAGTACTGAAGGAACACTCCAGGACAGCGCACTACATTGGTCTTCATGAAATGTTTCCGTACAAAGCAACAGTAAGCCCATTGCTTAAATAAACTCAGTAGCACAAGGTTTATTGCACTGACAATCCATTTTCAAAGCCTCTGAGACACAAGGTTGTGGGTTCAAATCTCAATCCAGTGATTTGAGCACAAAATCCAGGCTGACACACCCAGTGAAGCACTCGGAGTGCAGTGCTGCCGGAGGTGCCGTTTTCAGATAAGACATTAAACCGAGGCACCGTCTGCCCTCTCAAAGTGGGCATAAAAAAAAAATCCCATGAGACTATTTTGAAGAAGGGGCTTCTCCCTGGTGTCTTAACTGTTTTTTTTTTTAAATCATTCTACCAACATCACTAAAAGCACATTATTTGGAGATAGTTTGCAGTGGTGTTTCCCAAGGGTTAGTTTTGGGTTTGTTACTCTTTTCAACTTTTATAAAAGACCGAGGCTCAGGTGTAGGCAGCAGCATTGTAAAGTCTGCAGATGATACAAAATTTGGCAATACAGTAGTTAGTAATGAGGACAGCTTCAGGTTGACATAGAGAGGATGGTGAAATGTGCAGAAGTATGACAGATGAGTTCAATGCAGAGAAGTGTGAAGTGATGCACTTTGGGAGGACAGTATACTATAAATGGCACAATTTTGAAAAGCGTAGATGAGCAGAGGGATCTTGGTGTTCACTTACACAAATCCTTATAGGTGACTGGGCAGAGCGATAAGGTGGTTAACAAAGCATATGGGTTACTTGGATTTATAAACATGGATTATCAAAACAAAGAGAGCATGCTAGAACTTTATAAATCACTAGTTAGGCTTCAGCTGGAGTATTGTCGACAATTCAGGGCAGCAGACTTCAGGAAAGATGTAAAGGCATTAAAAAGGGTGCAGAGGAGGTTTACCAGGATGTTCCCAAGGATGGGTGACTTAAGTTATGAGGAGAGATTGGAAAGGTTTGGACTGTTCTCCTTGGGATTGGGAAGGTAAAGAGGTGACTTAACAGAGGTTTTCAAGATGATGAGAGGTTTTGATAGTGTCGAGACAGAAAAAATATACCCTCTGGTGAGTGGGTCAATAACTAGAGGTCATAGATTTAAAATAATTCACAACAGATCCAGCCAGAAGACGAGGATTTTTTTTCCACTTCAGAGAGTTGTCGGGATCTGGAATGCTCTTCCTGAAAAAGCAGTGGAAGCTGATTCCATAAATAATTTTAAGAGACTGTTGGACAGGGAACTTACAGGACAAAAAGTGAGGATGTGGGACTAAGCATGGCTGCTCTTTCAAAGATACAGTACAAACATGGTGGGCCGAATGGCCTCCTCTGTGCTGTAAGTTTGTATGATTCTATGATTTATTTAATTGCTGATAGTGGGAACTTGCTGTGTGCAAATTGTTTGCCATCTTTCCCTACAACAGTGACGACACTTCATAAAGTACTTCATTGGCTGTGAAACATTTTGGGGCCTCCTGAGGTAGTGAAAGGCGCTATATAAATGTAAATTCTTTCTTGCATTGCACTGCTGATTGACAGCATATGGGACTACCCTGTACTGTATTACTATTTGTTGAGGTTCACAATCCTAATAGTTTCTTGCTGCAAGTCCTCAACTATGCATAAAGTGGTGCCTTGCTGTGCCAAAGGGGCATGCAATTCCCCTCAGTGCAAACTCCGGATTTCAGTCAGTTCACAATGGGCCGTTGCCAACTACAGGCCAAGAGAAGGGGAAGAATGTAGCTAAAAGGACCAACAGCTCCACTGAAAAGAGTCCTTCCAGCTGCTGAGACGGCCTTGCCTCCAGCATTCTCCTGTTGTTCTTGCAGGAGAATCAAAGGAAAGGGTAATTGGCTCTGGATCCTAGCTCAGGCAACACTGTAAGCAAAGTAGGCCCTGATAGGGGGGGCCCAGAGACACAAGGGGAACCAAGGCACAGGAAGAGGGAAGGTGTCTTATAAGGGCAGCATGTTGAGAACCTCACAGCGTGCTTGCTCATTCAAGAGTTCACAATCTCACCTACTCTTGTGGCAAGGCCGTAGAGGTTGGAGGTAGGGGAGTGAGTGGTATGGGAGAGCATCAAAACAAAGGTCTCGATTTCCACCCTACTCACAGGGGACTTCAGCACTTATACAGCTGAGATTCGGGATAGGAGGCTCAGCTATCTTCATGATTGGTCCTCACATGCCTTAGGTTGGCATTCCCTGGTCAGGTTGGCACATAGGGACATGCGGAAGCCATTCAGCCCCTCGAACCTACACCATTTAATTATTTTGTGGCTGATCAGTAACTCAGCTCCATTTACCAGTCTCAGTTTCATATCCTTTGATACCCTTACCCAACGAAAATCTGTTGATCTCAGTCAATTTAACCCTTTAAGCCCTGGTATAATTCTGATGCACCCCCTCCAAGGTGATTGTTTGTAAATGTCAAGACCTTGAATGATGTTTAATTTCTTGCTGCATAAAGATGGAATCCTGAGAAATGAACGCTAATGCGGTGATCAAAAGCAATCTGTAAATTACTTAAGTGCCTGATACAGAGTAAACTGCTTTCCTCCCTCACACTCCTTTTTCCCTGAATGTGTTGACCCATTACTGAGCTAACAATTCCTTAGGCATCTCTGGTAACGCAACCCACAACACAGATTGAAGCTTTTGAGCTATTCCACTGTGGAGGTAGCACTGACAAGCTGATGCAACCCTCAGTGGCATTTGTCCATCTACCAGGGATGAGTTTGTTGGACTTTAAATAACGAACTTCCATTTGTACAGCACCTTTCGAAGTTTAGTCACTGTTGTAGTATATGAAACACAGTAGTCAATTTGCATACAGTATGGTGCAGCAAGTACCAATGAATTAAATGAGCAGATTATATGTTTTAGTGATGTTGATTAACAACAACAAAACTCTATCAATCTCAATCTTGGAAGTTCCAACTGACCCCCAGCATCCACAACATTCTGGGGAATACAGTTCCACATTTCCATGACCCTTTGTTTGAAGAAGTGCTTCCTGACATCGTGACTGAAGGACCTAGTTCTAATTTTAATTATGTCTCCTTGTCTGGAATTCCCCCCACCAGAGGAAATAGTTTTTCTCTATCTATCTATCCTATCAACTCCTTTCCTCAATTAGATCGCCTTAATCTTCTATACTTGAGGAAATACAAGCCTAGACTATGCCTGTCCCCATAATTTAACCCTTTAACTACGCCCCCGACCCCCAACATCCTGCCCCAGGCACTGCCTGGTTTGACACTGCACTATGGCATCCCCATCCTTTGGATGGAAGGAAAAGGGAGGCAAGTCCAAAGAAAATAGTGAATTTACTTATTTTTTTTTAAATGTAAGAAATATAACCAAAGTCCTTGGAAAAAATTCTGCCTTCAGGGAAACTTCAAAAATGTTTTTTCTAAGGCTATTGATGCCAATAATGTAGAAACATTATGGGAAAGAGGAAAAAGAACAGAACAGACTTGGAACCCAGATAACTGGCACAAAATGGGACTGAGCAAAGACTACCTCCACCATCTCTCAACAGGAAAAGACTGGGGGGGGGGAGAGGGGAGGGTAAGGAGATGTAAAGGATGGAAATTTCAAGTATAATCACACCAGTGTGTTAAGGGGATTGGGGAGGGGGGGGGGTGCGGGAAAGAGGACATTGGAAGAGGCTGTGTGTGGTGTTATGGCTTTTAAAGCAATGCTGTTCTCATACCTGGACAGTGTGCTGCTGCTTTGGGTTCTTGTAATGAGACAGTCCGAAGCACAGTGAGTCTCTTGTGCTTTCGATGAGCATTAGTGCAGAGCACTATTAGAGAGAGAGAGAGACAGAGAGAGTTCATTACAATCCAAACTGGACAATCAATTTCCTTCGTAACATAAGCTGTTCTTACTGAACTCCTGCCCTACATGTTCTGGTAGGGTGGGGAAAGAGAGGAGATTTGAACACAGGCCAGCCTCTATTGGCTAATATAGGCCAGGCTCCCAGTACTCCCATCCCTGACCAAAATGGCAGCCAGTGGCATCCATTGCTTTCACCAGCAGTCAGTTGCGTGTGCGGTCAGTCACATTTAGCCTTGATGCTCCTCTCTTCAGATGGGTCATGGCACCTCCTGCCATGGTAACCCTGTCAGGTAACCCTGTCTAACACCAACAGCAAGTGATTCTCTGCACAGAGTTCCATGGTATTCATCATTTCACATGTCAACCATGCAAGACACTGCAGCCTGTAACTCATTCCCAAGTATCCATTATTCTATATATAAACCACCTGAACCCCTCGATTAGATTCCAGCCTGTAACTCACTCCCTGGTATCCATTATTCTATATACAAATTTATCTCTCTCTCTCTCTCAAGGTGTATTTAGATCCATGAATGGATCTGTAAACATGTTGACTAGTGTTAGGTACCATGATATGGGTCTTGTAGATGAAGTGCTCCCCTCTTTTCTTGGCCAGCAGCAGAACCTTATCAAACAGGAATAAAGTGCGTTCATTTCTGGCACGGTGAATCCGGAATGTTCCTTCCAGGACCAACTCCCCGTACGTTGTCAGGTCTGGCCCGTTCCAGTTTATCAGTAAGCTCTGTACCTCCTGGAAAGGCAAAAACAAAGATCCGTCACACTAACAGAACATATCCAATAGCAATGCCTCCCTGAGCTGTACATCCCCACCCGCCATACTGTTTTACCCATTATTCACATGCCATTCCCAATCCCCCACCCCATCCCACACAAACCCTCACCTTTCCTGACTGACAGTGTGAGGGAGCTGGATTAACGTCAGTAGAGATACAGTCAGTAACACAGGGTGCTGGGGGAGGGGTTACAGAGTGTCAGTGTGAGGAAGCTGGATTAACATCAGTAGAGATACAGTCAGTAACACAGGGTGTTGGGGGAGGGGTTACTGAGTGACAGTGTAAGGGAGCTGGATTAACATCAGTAGAGATACAGTTAGTAACAGACGGTGCTGGGGGAGGGGTTACTGAGTGACAGTGTGAGGGAGCTGGATTAACATCAGTAGAGATACAGTTAGTAACAGACGGTGCTGGGGGAGGGGTTACTGAGTGACAGTGTGAGGGAGCTGGATTAACATCAGTAGAGATACAGTCAGTAACACAGGGTGCTGGGGGAGGGGTTACAGAGTGTCAGTGTGAGGGAGCTGGATTAACATCAATAGAGATACAGTCAATAACATAGGGTGCTGGGGGAGGGGTTACAGTGTGTCAGTGTGAGGGAGCTGGATTAACATCAGTAGAGATACAGTCAGTAACACAGGGTGCTGGGGGAGGGGTTACAGAGTGTCAGTGTGAGGGAGCTAGATCAATAGAGATACAGTCAGTAACAAAGGGTGCTGGGGGAGGGGTTACAGAGCGTCAGTGTGAGGGAGCTGGATTAACATCAATACAGATACAGTCAATAACACAGGGTGCTGGGGGAGGGGTTACAGAGTGTCAGTGTGAGGGAGCTGGATTAACATCAGTAGAGATACAGTCAGTAACAGAAGGTGCTGGGGGAGGGGTTACAGAGTGTCAGTGTGAGGGAGCTGGATTAACATCAGTAGAGATACAGTCAGTAACAGAAGGTGCTGGGGGAGGGGTTACAGAGTGTCAGTGTGAGGGAGCTGGATTAACATCAGTAGAGATACAGTCAGTAACAGAAGGTGCTGGGGGAGGGGTTACAGAGTGTCAGTGTGAGGGAGCTGGATTAACATCAGTAGAGATAGTCAGTAACACAGGGTGTTGGGGGAGGGGTTACTGAGTGACAGTGTGAGGGAGCTGGATTAACATCAGTAGAGATACAGTCAGTAACAAAGGGTGCTGGGGGAGGGGTTACAGAGCGTCAGTGTGAGGGAGCTGGATTAACATCAATACAGATACAGTCAATAACACAGGGTGCTGGGGGAGGGGTTACAGAGTGTCAGTGTGAGGGAGCTGGATTAACATCAGTAGAGATACAGTCAGTAACAGAAGGTGCTGGGGGAGGGGTTACAGAGTGTCAGTGTGAGGGAGCTGGATTAACATCAGTAGAGATACAGTCAGTAACAGAAGGTGCTGGGGGAGGGGTTACAGAGTGTCAGTGTGAGGGAGCTGGATTAACATCAGTAGAGATACAGTCAGTAACAGAAGGTGCTGGGGGAGGGGTTACAGAGTGTCAGTGTGAGGGAGCTGGATTAACATCAGTAGAGATAGTCAGTAACACAGGGTGTTGGGGGAGGGGTTACTGAGTGACAGTGTGAGGGAGCTGGATTAACATCAGTAGAGATACAGTCAGTAACACAGGGTGCTGGGTGTTGTGTTTTTCTTGCTTAATACAAACACACTACACAGACAAGATTGGTGAAACTAAAAGGTGAATTCTTTTATTGAAGATGCGAACTTATTTACAATAATACTCGGAATGCAGGATAATACATCTCATCTCTGCAGCTGCTTCCAAAAACTGCCTAGAGATCACATTGCTTTGTACATCACATCCTGTCTGGTGATGGACAGGTGTTTTAGACACTCCCCTTATACGTAATACCACAGCATCCCCTTTTTCTAAACTAAAGATGTGTCTTAAAATAATCAGAACTATTTACAATACAGTGAGTGAAAAAAGGTATTAATTGTTTAAAATATCTCTCTCTCTTTGGCCTCCTTGTCTCGAGAGACAATGGATACGCGCCTGGAGGTGGTCAGTGGTTTGTGAAGCAGCGCCTGGAGTGGCTATAAAGGCCAATTCTAGAGTGACAGACTCTTCCACAGGTGCTGCAGATAAAATTGGTTGTCGGGGCTGTTACACAGTTGGCTCTCCCCTTGCGCTTCTGTCTTTTTTCCTGCCAACTGCTAAGTCTCTTCAACTCGCCATGCTTTAGCCCCGCCTTTATATAAAATTTACAATACAAAATAAAATATACAGCAACAAACTTACAAGTCTCTAACATGTATTGGAGGTCTAATGATATGCCCCGACTTGGTCACCGTAAATTCAGTTTGTGGTCGTTGTACAGTCTCTCAGTTTTGACCATCAGTGGGAATGTTGGGTTCGAGTCGTGTCTTTGAACAGGTCCTGTTGGCAATGGGATAGCTTGACGCTTCTCGGTCTGGAACTTCTTGAATTTGGCACAGGTTCCTGCTATGTCATGCCTTCGGGGGTTATTACTTGTACCTTTTGTCAGCTGTCTTCTTGCAATCCGAGGAACTCCTTCTTCAGGGTGCTGCGTTGCTGTGTTTGTGTTCTCAGTTCGGAGATGGTGTCCCTCTCCCTCTGAAAGTAATTCTGTAGAGTCCATCTCCACTCCTTCTTGATCTTCAGATCAGTTTCCAGTAGGACCTTGCAATGCTTTGCTGGCTTCTTTGCCTCGATTGTGAGTTTTGACCCGCTGGGTTTGTAATCCAGCTCCTGCTCATCACAGATCATCTGCAGTTGGCCTTGTGGTCTGTTGTCTTCGCCATTATCGTGTCAATGCTATGAAATATAACCAAGGTCAGGATGCCGGAAGGCTTGCAATCGCTGGACCTGTGGTATCCATGATGTGAAGAATTTGGGGTGACCAGGGTGAGTTGTTATTTCAGCACTCAAGTGTTATGGATCTCGAGATGGAATCGAAGTGGTCAGTTGAGCCATAGTTTGCCACTTTTGTGCTTACATATTCTTCAGGATGCGGAGCGGTAAAATATTGGCACTTGCACCTGTGTCACTCTTGGTCCAGAGTGTGTGCCTGCCAGGTTTTTGTGGGAAAATAACCTGGATGGTAGCAAAAGCTTCTGAAGGTCCCACCGTGTCAATACACTCCATGAGATTGATAGAATGAAATGCCTGCTCACTTTGTGTGTCAGTGCCTTGGTCATGCTCACCTTCCAACCTTTCGTTCTGTCTGGTCATCTTGTGTATTTTTTGCCTTTGAAATTTGGACTGTTCCCTCTGCCTGTTGGAATGCCATACTTGTTGTGCATCCAACTGTGGCTTGTCTTGTTGTGATTTAGGTTTTTTGCATTGGTGCTTCCAGAGCCCTCTGTTGCCACATGCTTTGCAATAACATGGAAGACTGGACAATTTCTTGGAGAATGTATGAGGCCACACCGCCTACATGGCTTGCCAGGCTTGGCTGTGTTGGCAACAGTGCCAATAGTAGACAAAGTACACAGGGCTTGTAGGCGCTGCCTGCCCATAAGGATGGCTTCAAATTTACAACCGCTTTTCAGCAAGGCTTCTAAACTGGGTTGGTCAAGGTGGTCTTTTTGGAATGCTTCAAGCTCGATAAACCTGTCAGCTAGCTCAGCCTCAGAAAAATCGCAGTCATGCCCCTTATCTCTACATCAGGTCACAAAGTGGTCTAATGTCTCCTTTGGCTACTGCTGCAACAACAAACTCAAGACGGTAAATTCTGAAATTGAGTTCGACTTACTGGTCTTCCAATGTAGACTATATTTTGCTCGGGTCTTTTAAGTCATTCTCTGAAAGACCAGACATATTTAACCTATGGAAGCCTTCATTCCCAATGGCAATCTTAACATTAATTGCTTGTCTATCTGGCTCAGCAACAGACAAGTCAAGAAAACACAGTTCCATCCTCTCGCTGAACAGTTTAAATTCAATGTAGAGGTCTGCTGTCTTCCAGTTTAGGGATGGAAACTTCATGGTCATATTGTCTTGAAGAGTATCAGTGACAGGAATAAAGATTTAAACTTGCACAGTTCTTATGGGGGTTAAGTTCTGTGGCTCGACCAACTTGCAGTACACTGGGTGGCCACACCTAATTGTCAGACTTGGGATTGATGGCGCTGTTGCTGGCGTCCCACTCTTTTGCTAGGCCGTGCCCACAAGGCTGCGTTTTGGAGCCCAAAATGTTAATGGTGATGAGGACTTTTTCAGCCTTCTCAGACTTGTTGGAAGCTGCCGTTCGACAGACATATTCTTATTTTTTATTTTCTGGCCCTGTCTCGAACATTTGATTGCACCCCCCCGGTACTCCTGATCCAGTGCCCCAATGCCTAGTGCCACACCTCATGGAGTTGATTATATAAAATATTTTTTTTTCTGTGCAAGCTGTTATTGCAGATCGATTTAGACCGATGTTCCCTTAATGTAAAGCTGCAGAATTGAGACTCGACACCTGCCAGTTGACATGAGGTGTGATATACCGATGATGCCAACCTACCGTGTGTCCAACACTAACAATATCGCAGAGTCACTTACACAGACTTAGATGCTGCCGCAAGGATCGCAGACAAACTTGATGAACTTCCAAAGCTTTGCAAGATCTGCAGGAACTTGAAGTCAGATCTTCAACAACCATCAACTGCCACCACATTGTGTTTCTCTTGCTTAACACAAACATACCAATCACACAGGCAAGATTGGTGAATCTAAATGGTGGGTTCTTTTATTGAAGATGTCAACATATATACAGCAATATTAGGAAGGTAGGGCAACAGGTCTCATCTCTGGAGCTGTTTCCAACAACTGCCTAAATATCACATGGGTCTGTACATCACATCCTGTCTGGTGATGGACAGCCATTTTAGATATGCCCCTTAAAGTAATACCACAACACTGAGGGAGGAGTTACTGAGTGACAGTGTGAGGCAACTGGATTAACATCAATAGATAGTCAGTAGTACAGGGTGCTGGGGGAGGGGTTACTGAGTGAGCGTGAGGGAGCTGGATTATCAGTAGAGATAGCATCAGTAACAGAGGGTGCTGAGAGGAGTGGAGCGATTATGAGTGACAGTGTGAGAGATGCCTGGAAATGTTTGTATGAGAGGGAGATTCTGTGCAGGGAAAGCCCGTAGCAGAGATGTTTAATACCTGTAGCCGGATAGCATGCTCATGTTTCCTCTTCATGTCATTAATGTACCAGGCCACACCTGTCATGGTGTCTATAGCTTCTTCAATCACCTCATAGCCCTCCTGGTTGGCATCAAAGTGCTTTGCTATTTCCTGCAAGGAAGACAGACAGGGATATAGCAACATAGGAACAGGAAGGGGGCCGTTCAGCCACTCAAGCTTGCTCTACCATACAATTAGATCATGGATGATCTGTACGTTAACTCCATTTACCTGCCTTTGCTTCCATCTCCCTTGATAACCTTCCCCAAGCAAAATCCATCAATCTCAGTCTTCAAAGCTCCAAATGTACCCCACAGCCTTCTGGGGGAGAGAGTTCCCGAAGTGCTTCTTGACATCACCCCTGAACAGTCTAACTCTAATTTAAGGTGGTGACTCCACCACCAGGGGAAACAGTTTCTCTTAATCGACCCTATTGGATCATTTAATCATCTTTAATATTGCAGTTTGATCACCCATTAATCTTCTATACTCAAGAAAAAAGACTTGTATTCCTTTTGTGTCTTTCATGACTATAGGACAACCCAAAGCGCTTCCCGGGCAATGAAGTATGTTTGAAGTAGAGTCACTGTTGCAATGTAGGAAACTCAGCAGCCAAGTTGCACATAGCAAGATCCCACAAACAGCAATGTGATAACAACCAGATAATCTGTTTTTTCATGATGTTGATTGAAAGATAAATACAGGGATAACTCCTCTGCTCTTTTTTGACATAGTACCGTGGCATCCTCTATGTCCATCAAAGAGAGCAGACAGGACCTCAGTTTAACATCTCGACCAAAAGGTGGCACCTCTGACAGTGCAGCTTTCCGTCAGTACTGCACTGGAATGTCAGGCTAGATTTTTGTGCTCAAGTCCCAGAGTGGGACTTGAATCCACAGGCATCTGACTCACAGACGTGAGTGCTACCAACTGAGACATAACTGTTGTTATCAAGGGGAAACAAGCAGAGTCTGTGCAACCTGTCCTTATGATTTAATCCATTAGCCCCATCATCACTCTGGTGAATCTGTGCTGCACCACCTCCAAAGCCAATATATCCTTCACGCATTCACACACACATTATGCAGTCTTTCCATCAGCAATCACTGGGAGTGGGCCCCAAATGGAGTAGCTGGGTAAAGCATCTATCTGATTAGTTGTAGTAATGAATCATATGGACTTCTTTTGATATTCATTCTCGGGATGTGAGCATTGCTGGCTAAGCCAAAATTTATTGCCCATCCCTAGTTGCCCCCCCGAGAAGGTGATGGTGGGCCTTCTGCTTGAACCACTGCATGTTTTAATACAACTAAGTGACTTGCTTTGCCCACTTCAGAGGGCAGTTGAGTCACTCATGTTGGTGTGGGACTGGAGTCAGTGGAGGCCAGACCTGGTAAGGAGGGCAGATTTTCTTCCCTAAAGGACATTAGTGACCCAGTTGGGTTTTTATGACAATCCAACAACTTCACAGTCACTTTTATTGAGAGAAGCTTTTTATTTTCAGCTTGTTTTTATTGAACCAGATTCAAATTCTCAAATGGTTTTGGTGAGAATTTACCGGATTCGCTGGATTAACCAAACCACGCATTCCGTCAACTTGTTCAGAGCGAGCCAGTTTCCAACAGTATGTCGAAATTAGCACCAGCATCCGTGAGCGAAAGTGGGGAGAGGGAAAAGAATGGGAAAACATTCCTGATTCTGATTGCTATCCGGTGGCTCCTGATAGAACATCCACCTGTGTGGAAATTGGGGCGAGGTTGAGAGTGGGAGGTACTGTGGGGCCCCACCTGGTTAAATAGCCCCTTCACATAAAGAATAGCCATTTGTGGTGCGAGATCTGTGACACTCATAAACCAAGTAAGGAATCTCATACTTTCAGGAGAAAGAAAGAACGTGCATTTCTCTCGTGCCTTACGTGAGCTCAGGATGTTCCAAAGCTTTTCACAGACAATGGAGGTCTTTTTGAAATGCAGTCACTATTGTAATGTGGGGGAACGCCACAACTAATTGGTGCACAGTGAGCTCCTGCATACAGCAATCCAATAATCTATTTTAGTCATGTTGATTGAGGGATAAATATTGACCAGGACACAGGGAGAACTTCTCTACTCTTCTTTGAAAATAGTGCCATGGAGTCTTTTACACACAGCTGTGAGGGTAGACGGGCCTCAGTTTAACATCTTATCCAAAAGACGGCACTCCCTCAGTACTGCACTGGGATGTCAGCCTGAATTTTGTGCTCAAGTCTCTGGAGTGGGACTTGAACCCATGATCTACTAACTCAGAGGGGAGAGTGCTACCACCGAGCCATGGCTTGAGGAAAGAGAATAAATCTAACCATATTGTTTTATCCAGATACCACTTTGAAATATTTATACAATGCAGAGACAAAGGGAGCACAGCTAGCAATGCCATCATGAGGGCGTACACTGAGTTCCAGGATTGTTATTCTGGGCACACCCTGATATGTCTGAATGATTGTCCTTTGTTCACCTGGACACTGCTGTCTTACCTGCAGCAGGAGATGGTACTTGAGGATCCTCTGAACTGGTTTCAGCAGGTAGGAGCCCAGTGGGAGGTAACGCTTCAGAGTCGACTGACGCTCCCTGAAGAATTTGGCCAAGACCTTGTTCCTCATACATTCAGTCAGTGCTGCCACAGAGCTGCAGGAAGTAAAAGAGGAGGAGATGTTTCAATTGAGGAACAAGGAAATGGAGCAAACAGTGAGGAGGATAGCAGCAGACTTCAGGGGGACACAGACAGACTGGTGAAATGGGCAGATGAAATTTAATGGCGTGCAGTGTGAATCATACAGCACAGGAGGGGACCATTCAGCCCTCCATGCCCGTGCCAGTTCTTTGTAAGATTGAATTAGTCCCACTCTGCAATTTCTCCATAACACTGCAACTTTTCCAGTATATATCCAATTCCCTTTTGAAAGTTACTATTGAATCTCCTTCCAACACCTTTCCAGGCAATGCATTCCAGATTATAACTCAACATGTAAAAAATTCTCATCTCACCTCTGTTTTTTTTTGCCAATTATCTGTGTCCCCTGGTTACTGACCCTCCTGCCAGTGGAAACAGTTTCTCCTTATTAGCTCCTCATAATTTTCAACACCTCTATTAAATTTCTACTTAAACTTCTCTGCTCTAAGGAGAACAATCCCAGCTATTCTCGTCTCTCCGCATAACTGAAGTCCCTCAGCCCAGGTATCATTCTAGTAATAGAAACCAAATGATACAATGTTAAAGGGGGTGCAGGAACAGAGAGTTGTAGGGGCTCACATACAACAATAACAACTTGCATTTACATAGCACCTTTAATGCAATAAGATGTCCCAAAGCATTCTCAGGACAGTTATCAAATAAAATTTGACAATGAACCCACAAAGAGCTATGAAGACAGGTGACCAAAAGTTTAGTCAAAGAGGTAGGTTTTGAGGAGGAGAGAGGCGTGAAGCGGTTTGGGGAGGGAATTTCAAAACTTAGGGCCTCAGCGGCTGAAGGCACGGTTGGCGATGGAGCGATTAAAATCAGGGGTGTGCAAGAAGCCGGAATTGAATGACCGGAGATATTTCTCAGAGGGTTGTGGGGCTGGAGGAGATTACAGAGTTAGGAAGGGGCAACGCCATGGAGGGATTTGAAAACAAGGATGAGAATTTTGAAGTCAAGACATTGTGGACCAGGAGTCAGTGTAGGTCAGCAAGCACAGGAGTAACAGGTGAATGGAACTTAGGGTATGGGCAGAGTTTTGGATGAGCTCAAGTTTACGGAGGGTGAAAGGTGGGAAGGCTGCAAATCTTTGAAGGTGGCAGAGCAAATTGGTAAGGCTGTTAAAAAAGCTCACAGGATCTTCAGCTTTATAAATACAAGCATAGAGTACAAAAGCAAAGAAGTGATACTAAACCTTTATAAATCAATGCTCAAGCCTCAGCTAGAGCATAATGTCCAAATATGGGCACCACACTTTAGAGAAGGGACATCAAGATCTTGGAGAGGGTGCAGAGGAGATTTACTGGAATAATACAGGGATGAAGGACTTCAGTTACGTGAGAAACTGCAGAATCTGAGACTGTTCTCCTTGGAGCAGAGAAAGTTTAGTCATTATCCTTTTTATATCCTCATACTGAGAGAGCAGAGGGCGCCTCGGTTTAATGTCTCATCTGAAACATAGCACCTCTGACAGCGCAGCACTCCCTCAATACTGCACTAGGTATATTAGTTTTGAATATGTGCTCAAGTATCTGGAGTGGGAGTTGAATCCGCGACCCTCTGACTCAAGCAAGAGTGCTGCCAGGGAACCACAACTGACTTTCTTAGCTGGCTTTATGTGGACATCAATACTGGCATAGACTTGTTGGGTTGAATATGCTGTGGCTGTGAAATGAGCCATTCTGGACACCATTACTGGTGGCTGTGCCTGTCTTTGTGTACAGAAGAGGAGAGACACTGATCGGGTATTGAAAATGGCCTCCTTGTACTCAAGCCCAGTGTGTGCATTCCTAAAATAGGTAAACAAGATAACTTGAACAGAAGATGATTACTTACTTGGGGTAGTTGGTACAGTACTGGGTGTAGATATCAAAATCCTGACTCTGCAAGAGAGAACAGAAGGTTCTGTGACTTGCCTAATGTATGAACTGTACAGAATCTCAACAGGTGACCCCCCCCCCCCCCCCCTCCTGACATCCCTACTCACTTGGCTCAGGTTACAGTCTGGTTCACTTTCTATGTTAGTGAATGAATGGCCAAAGGCCACTCTGTCATGGGACCATCAAAGCCAACTCCAACCCTGCTCTTACCCGACATCCAAACATGCCCAGGCTCCACGTCCAGGAGCTTCTCAGACCAACTGAGAACCATTGGACCTTCTGCTTTCAGAAAATAACATTTTGGGATTCAGTGCATGATTAATTTGAGACCTGGGAATGTACAAACATACAAAATTCACTCCATATGCTGATCATCATATTTAAACACTTTTCCCCACCACAGTTCACCCCACAAGCCATGTAATCTCTCATGAGAGGCAGCAGAACAGAATAAAAACTCAGGGCCAACACTGCCTGTGTGGAGTTTGCAAGTTCTCCCTGTGTCTGCGTGGGTTTTCTCCGGGTGCTCCGGTTTCCTCCCACAAGCCAAAAGACTTGCAGGTTCATAGGTAAATTGGCCATTATAAATTGTCACTAGTATAGGTAGGTGGTAGGGAAATATAGGGACAGGTGGGGATGTTTGGTAGGAATATGGGATTAGTGTAGGATTAGTATAAATGGGTGGTTGATGGTTGGCACAGACTCGGTGGGCCGAAGGGCCTGTTTCAGTGCTGTATCTCTAATCTAAAAATAGGGAAAACATGCCATGAGGTAAGAATAGCAGGCTTGAGCGGAACAAGTATCTCCGGCCAGAATTTTACGCTCCACCGGGAGTGGATTGGAGGCAGGAGGACGTAAAAGTTAGTGGGAGGCGGAGGGGTGGGGTGCCATTACCCTCGCCCACCCGCCCTCGCTGCCATTTTACCAGCGGCGGGGGAGGTTGAAAACAGCCAGCCCACCCCGGGCCAGTTGAGGCTCTTAAGTGGCCAATTAATTGCCACTTAAGGGCCTCCACCCACTGCTGCAGCTTTGCCACCTGGGGAGGCCACCCAGTAAAACCAGGCGGCCTCCTTGCGGGCTGCGGGGCAGGGTGGGGGTGCCATCCTTATCAGACACCCTGTGCCGCATGGAGGGCCCCCCTGCAGCACAAGCTGGCCCCACTGGAGCATTTCCCCCCGCCCTCCTAATCGACACCCCACCCGTCTTGCTGGTGCCCACTCGATTTTCCCCGGTGAGGCCTGAAACCCCACTTACCTTTTATTTATTTATTATTTAGAGACACAGCACTGAAACAGGCCCTTTGGCCCATCAAGTCTGTGCTGACCAACAACCACCCATTTATACTAATCCTACATTAATCCCATATTCCCTACCACATCCCCGCCATTCTCCTACCACCTACCTACACTAGGGGCAATTTACAATGGCCAATTTACCTATCAACCTGCAAGTCTTTGGCTGTGGGAGGAAACCGGCAGAAACCCACGCAGTCACAGGGAGAACTTGCAAACTCCGCACAGGCAGTACCCAGAACTGAACCCGGGTCGCTGGAGCTGTGAGGCTGCGGTGCTAACCACTGCACCACTGTGCCGCCGCCTTTCTTGGTGCCAGCGTCCCTCTTGCTCTTCTGGCTTGATGCAGTGCCAGCAGAGGCCGCCGCTCCCGTTGGCGCTGCTGGGACTGAGGAGCTACCAGCCCTCTGATTGGCCAGCAGCTCCTGGAGACGGGAACTCTTGCCTCAGAGGGGTGGAAACCTCGAACAAGGTCAGTTAAGAGCCTGGGCCATGCAAAATCACTGCATAGCTTCCAGGCCCGGGGGAGGCGGGCTCGCCCCTGACTTTTCAGATGGTGGGCACAACATAAAATTCCAACCTTTGGTTCTATGCTTCTCAAAGCCTTCAACAACTGGGGATTTTCCTTGTCACATGTCTGGGTCAATTATAGATTAATTAATAGAGATTGATCTCTATGATTAGTTAACAACTCCATTATCATTATATCAGGCGACTATCAGGATAGCAGAAGGTGAACTAGATGGACTTGGTCTTGTCTCGTCCAACTGTTCCTAAATATTGATGGTTTTGCTTGTTCCTCCTGTACATAACTTGTTTATGATCCAATGGTTGATAGGTAATTGATTGCTTTTCCTGCTGTTATCCTTCTAGATCCTTTCAAGTACCAGTATGGCCCAGAGCGATCAAAAAAAAACTATGTCCACTCAGCCGATGCATGGCTCATCAATGCAATAAGACATGCATTTACCCACTTACTCATTGGGATTTGGTAACAGATATACATGTCAAACATTAGGGTCAGGAAAGAAGGTGACACTGGGATCTGATTATCACCCTGGTATAAGATTAGTCCCTGTACTTAGACAGTGTACAACTTCCAGTTCCATTTTCGATTATCGTGCACATCAAGGTGAGCCAAAAAAATATGCTGGGAGTGCAACAGTTTCACTTCCAAGCTTGTTGACATTTCTGATGCTCATACTGTTCCTGCCCTGGGAGTGTTTGATGGGACAGTGTAGTGGGAGCTTTACTCTGTATTAACCCATGCTGTACCTGCCCTGGGAGTGACTCCACCCCGTTCAGTGTTTCCGTGTCTGTGAATTGAGATATGAATGTTTTATTACATTAAAGGTGATTTATAAATGCGAGTTGTGCTTTCTTGTTGCAAAGAGGCTAATCCGTGGTAAGGACAAGTTTGTCTATCGGTCAGCGAGCCTCCCACCTGTACAGTTCTGATACTCCTACCTGCCTGTCCTTTATTGTCGTTCATATTCCCTGTCTGGGGTTGGAGGAGGAACTGGGAAGGGAGAGATACGTATGAGTTGAGTCTGGTGACATTTAGAGGAAATCCTTGACCTGAAATCTAGACCTTCCGATCTCCATAGCCAGTTCGTGAACAGATCATCTTTTTATTAGGCACTTTACAACTTTCTGAACTCAACATCAAATCCAAGAACATTAGGTTATAGACACTCCTCCCATTTTTTCAGACAGCAGGTACTGGAAATAGTTCTGCTATTGTCAATTACACCTCCCCTAGACCCACTATTTTTTTCGTTACTTGTCCCATTACCATTCCCTTTGCCTTGCACTGCCATCCCCTCTGTCACTGAATCACTCCTGCCCTCCATCCTATGATAGAGCTTCCATTTTGTTCTTTCCTCTCCTTTTCCCTGCCTCAGCACTTGTTTAAAAACTGCTAAATCTCTATCTTCTTCCAGTTCTGATGAAAAGTCATCAGCTTGAAATGCTAACTCTGTTTTTCCCTCCACACAAGCTGCCTGAGCTGCTGAGTATTTTCCAGCATTTTTTGTTTCTATTCCATAGTCAGTTGTACATTCCAGTGGGCATCAAGGACCAGCTGATCAGCTCTGCATCTGTAAGCAAAAACCTTCTCCTGAGGAGCACCAAGACAAGAGTAAATAAAGTAAGGGATACCAGACAACAGGTCTGTATCAGCCTGTGTGCACCTCTGACAGCACAAGTCTCTTGAGACAGATGCTGTCCCTGAGTAGGCCTGGAACAGAAGTGGTGGAGCCCATTTGTCCACTGCACACACCTCTCTGCTGACCAGGTTAACTGGGCCATGCTCAGTAACAGCAACATGATGCAAAATAGCACAGAGACTTCCAGGCCTGATAAACCACCAGTACGGGGTCACATCACTCACGGGTCTTCGGCTCATATCACTGCCTAGAGTAGAAGGCGGTTAGTTAGTATACGGAGCAGATACTAAAATGTGACCCACCTTGTCCACAAAGCATCTCGCAATGGCAACAGGATCATGATGACAGCTGTCAAGGTCTTGCAGAAGGTCACTGCGAAGACAGAGTGTGGAGAACAGAGAGACAGACCAGAGTACGAGAAACGGAGGGACAAGGGGAGAGAGGGGGAAGAGAGGGGGAAGAGAGGGGGAAGAGAGGGGGAAGAGAGGGGGAAGAGAGGGGGAAGAGAGGGGGAAGAGAGGGGGAAGAGAGGGGGAAGAGAGGGGGAAGAGAGGGGGAGAGAGATTCAGGAGGATTGGAGGAGGGAGGAAGTGAAAGGGAGGGAGGAAGTGAAAGGGAGGGAGGGGAACATCAAAGGAAGAGTGGGGTGGGGCGAGAGAGCGGTGGGTGGGGGCGTGAGAGAGCGGGGGGGGGGGCGAGGAGGAAACAGAAGGGACAAGGGCAAAGACAGAAGGGATAGGAGGTGGAGATGGGAGAGAGAGAGGTACAAAGAAGGGGAGAGAGCGGTGAAAGGGGGAAAAGAGAGAGGGAGAAACAAAGGGGTGAGTGAGAGAGAGAGAGAGAGAGAGGGAGGGAGGGAGGGAGGCAGCAGGAGAAAGGGAGAGGAGGAGACAGGGAAAGAGAAAAAGATGGGAGATTTGGGCAAACAAAGACAGTAAGAAAGAGCGAGACAGGGGAAAAGGGGGACATAGGGAAAGAGAGGGTGAGAGGCAAGAGAGAGAGGAAGGAGACAGAAAGGGAGAGACAGGATCAGGGCAGCAGGAGATGGGGAGAGATGAAGGATTAGAGAAAGAAAATGGGTTGAAAAAAGGAAAAGAAAAAAGGAAGACAAAATGAAGAAGGAGATGGGGAGGAAAGGATAGAAAACAAAGAGGAAAAGCAAAGGACAGAGGGAGAGAAAGAATATAAATATTAGACGATAAAACATCAAAACAAATAACTACCTCGGCTAATTCCAACTGAAGAATTTGCATGCATTTGCCTGGAAAGGAAATGTGAAAATGGTATGATGATTTACATTTACCGATTGCATGCCAAACCATTTGAATCCATTTCAGCTGACATCAGAAACCTTGGATAGATGTTGACTTTGTTGGTAAATCAGCAGCCAGATTTAAAACTCCCCATAATTTTATTTCCACTGAGGTCACTACCACCCATTTACATTATCATGCACAGTCAAAATCTTCCCATATCTATCTGTTGTGTAACACACAAGAACATATGAAATAGGAAGATAGGCCATTCGGCCCCTCGAGCCTGCTCTGCTATTTAATAAGACCATGGCTAATCTGATTATGGCCTCAACTCCATTTTCCTGCCTGTCCCCCCCATGACACTTGATTCCCTTGTAGATCAAAAATCTGTCTAACTCAGCCTTGAAAATATTTAATGATTCAGACTCCATTGCTCTCTGGGGAAGAGAATTCCAAACACTGATGACACTCAGAGAAGAAATTCCTCCTCAATTCTGTCTTAAATGGCAGACCCCTTAATTTGAAACTATGGTTTCTAGTTCTAGATTCCCCGAAGAGAAACATCCTCTCAGCATCTACCCTGTCAAGTCCCCTCAGAATCTTATATGTTTCAATAAGATCACCTCTCAATCTTCTAAACAACAATGAGTATAGGCCCAAACTGCTCAATCTTTCCTCATAAGACAACCCTTTCATCCCAGGAATCAGCCTAGTGAATCTTCTCTGAACTGCTTCTAATGCAATTATATCCCTCCTTAAGTAAGGAGGCCAAAGCTTTACACAGTACTCTAGGTGTGGTCTCACCAATGCCCTGTACAGTTGTAGCAAGACTTCCCTACTTTTATACTCCATTCCCCTTGCAATAAAGGACAACATTTCATTTGCCTTCCTCATTACTTGCTGTACCTGCATGCTGACTTTTTGTGATTTATGTACAAGGACACCTAGATCTCTCTGTACTGCAGCATTCTGCGGTCTCGCTCCATGTAAATAATATTCTGCTTTTCTATTCTTCTTGTAAAAGTCGACAACCTCACATTTTCCCACATTATACTCCATCTGCCAAATTTCTGCCCACTCACTTAACCTATCTATATCCCTCCTCATAACTTGCTTTCCTACCTATCTTTTTATCAGCAAATTTGGCGACAACACACTCGGTCCTTTCATCCAAGTCATTAATATAGATGGCAATTAGTTAAGGCCCCAGCACTGATCCCTGTGGGACTCCACTAGTTACAGTTTGCCAGCCCAAATGTGCCAATTTATCCCAACTCTCTGTTTCCTGTTAGTTAGCCAAGTCTCTATCCATGCTAATATATCACCTTCAACACCATGAGCTCTTATCTTGTGTAGTAACTTTTTATGTGGCACCTTATCGAATGCCTTTTGGAAATCCAAATACATTACATCTACTGGTTCCCCTTTATTCACCCTGCTTGTTACATCCTCAAAGAACTCTAATACATTTATCAAACATGATTTGCCTTTCATAAAACCATATTGACTCTGCCTGATCGTATTATGATTTTCTAAGTGTCCTGCTACTACTTTCTTGATAATGGATTCTAGCATTTTCCCAATGACTGATGTTAGGCTAACTGGTCGATAGTTTCCTGCTTTCTGTCTCCCTCCTTTCTTCAATAGAGGTGTTACATTTGTGGTTTATCAATCCAATGAGACCCGGACTCTAGGGAATTTAAATTACAACTAATGCATCCACTATCTCTGCAGCCATATCCTTTAAGACCCTGAGATGTAGGCCAACAGGTCCAGGGGACCTGTCAGTCTTTAATCCCATTAGTTTTCCTAGTACTTTTTCTTCTAGTGATTGTGACTGTTTTAAGTTCCTTCCTCCCTTTTGCCTCCTGATTTTCTACTATTCTTGTGTCTTCAACTGTGAAGACGGATGCTAAATACTTGTTCGAGATCTCTGCTATTTCCTCATTTCCCATTATTAATTCCCCAGTCTCACCCTCTAAGGGACCAATGCTCATTTTAGCTACTCTTTTCCTTTTTACATATTTGTACAAGCTTTTACTGTCTGTTTTTATATTTCTTGTGAGTTTTCTCTCATACTGCAATTTCTCGCACTTTATTATTTTTACTGTCTATTCTGGAGTCTGACACTGTAGTAACTCATGATTTTGGTGTGTGACACAAATACAGTAACTGTCTATTCCAGAGTGTGACATGCTATGGTGACTAACTATTTCAGTGTGTGACACCATACTGTGACTGTCTATTCCGGCGGTCACATCCCTTAGGATAGGGTCTTCTGATTTGGTCCATGGTCAGGGACAAGAGGGTGTGTCTGCAAGTGCGGGAGCTATGGGGACCCCAGAATGTAGAAGCAGAGGAGTCTCAGCCTTTGCAATTGTCTAACAGGTTCAAGGTTCTCTCAACCTGTATGGATGAAAGTGGGGCTGCAAGACGGATGAGCAAACTGACCATGGCACCATTGTACAGGAAGCCATTCAAGCTGGGGGGTAGTAAACAGGAATGTAGTGGTAGTACGGGATAGCATAGTCAGGAGGGTAGACATAGTTCTCTGCAGCTGAGAGCGAGAATCCAGAAGGCTGTATTGCCTGCCTGGTGCCAGGATTCGGGACATCTGCTGTGGGCTGGAGAGGAACTTGCAGTCAGAGGGGGAGGATCCAGTGGCCGTGGTCCATGTAGGTACTAATGACATTGGTAGAACTAGGAAAGATGTTCTGCTGAGGGAGTATGTGCAGCTAGGGTCTAAATTAAAAAGCAGAACCTTAAATTATTACCTGAGCTACAAGCAAATTGGAGTAGGGTAAATATGATTAGGCAGTTAAACGCATGGCTCAGAAATTGGTGTGTGAGAAATGGGTTTTGACTCGTGGGGCACTAGCACCAGTACTGGGGAAAGTGGAAACTATAACTTTGGGACAGTCTGTACCTGAACCACGCTGGGACCAGTGTTCTGGCAGGTCGTATAACTAGGGCAGTAGAGAGGTCTTTAAACTAAATAGTGGGGGCGGGGGAACAGGATTGAGGTGGTGAGATAAATTAAGTGGAGAAGACAAGGCAAGAGAGCAAGGTAGCAATAAGGAAAATGATGATCTGAGTGTGGCAGGAAGGGACAGAGTATACAAACCTAAGAGTGCACCAGCAGATAAGACTAGAGGTTACAAAAATAGTAAAAAGACAGAACTAAAGACTCTGTATCTGAATGCACATAGCATTCATAACAAAGCAGATGAGTTGACAGCTCAAATAGTAATAAGTATGTATGATATGATAGCCATTACAGAGACATGACTGCAAGATGACAAAGACTGGGTACATGACATTTAGGAGGGCCAGGAAGCTAAGAAAAGGTGGAGGGGTAGCTCTGTTAATTAAGGATGGCATTGGTACAATAGAGACAGATGGCCTTAGTTCTAGAGATGAGAAATAGTATAGTTAAGAAGTTACTGTGGAAGTGGTTTATAGGCCCCCTAACAGTAATCACGCCGTATGGCGGGGTAGACAGGATGAAATAACGAGGGCTTGTGAGAAAGGTACGACGATAATCATGGGTGATTCTAATCAAAATATAGATTGGACGAATCAGATTGGCAAAGGTAGCCTGGATGATGAGTTCAACAGAGTATTTTCGGAACAGTTTCTTGGAGCAGCATGTTCTAGAGCCAACCAGAGAGCAGGCTATACTAGATCTGGTACTGCAATGAGATAGGATTAATTAATGACCTCATAGTGAAGATGTCCCTAGGTAGCAGTGATCATAATATGATCGAATTTCACATTCTGTTTGAGGGAGAGAAGGGCGAATCTAAGACTAGTATTTTAAACTTAAATAAGGGCAATTATGAGGGCATGAAGGCGGAGCTGGCTAAAGTAAACTGGCAAATTAGGTTAAGGGAAAGGTCAGTAGAGATGCAGTGGCAGACATTTAACAAGATATTTCAGAATACTCAGAAAAGATACATTCCAGTGAGAAAGAAAGACTCTAAGGGAAGGACGTTCCATCCGTGGCTAACTAAGGAAGTTAAAGATAGTATCAAATTGAAAGAAAAAGCATATAATCCCATGAATATGAGTTGCAGTTCAGAAGATTGGGCAGAATATAAAGAACAGCAAAAAATGACTAAAGGATTAATAAGGAGGGAGAAATTAGAGTACAAGAGAAAGATAGCTAGAAATATAAAAAAACAGATAGTAAGAGTTCTACAGGTATTTATAAAGGAAAAGAATAAGTAAAGTGAGCATTGGTCCTCTAGAGAGAGAGAGAGTCGGGGGAATTAATAATGGAAAATAAGGAGATGGTGGATGAATTGAACAGATATTTTGCATCCGTCTTCACTGTAGGGGATACAAATAACATCCCAGACATAACTGTGAATCAGGATGTAAAACAATTATAATCACCAGGAAAAGGATACTGAAAAAGATTATTATAACTAAAAGCTGACAGGTCCCCAGGTTCTGATGAACTTCAGCCTAGGGTCTTAAAAGAAGTGGCAGCTGCCATAGATGCGTTGGATTTAATTTTCCAAAATTCCCTAGATCCTGAAAAGGTCCCATCTGATTGGAAAATAGCAAGTGTGACTCTTCTATTCAAAAAAGGAGGGAGACTGAAAGCAGGAAAAAACAAAAGCAGTTAGCTTAATGTCTGTCATGGGGAAAACGCTATTATTAAGGAAGTTATAGTGGGCCACTTAGACAATCTTAATGTAATCAGGCAGAATCAACATGGTTTTATGAAAGGGAAATCATGTTTGGCTAATTTATTGGAGTTCTTTGACTAAGTAACAAAGAATGTGGATAAAGGGGAACCTGCAGATGTGCTTTACGTAGATTTCCAGAAGGCATTTGATAAAGTGTCACATCAAAAGTTACTAAGCAAAATAAGAACTCATGGTGTAGGGGGTGACATATTAGCAAGGATAAAGGAGTGGTTGGCTAACAGGAAGCAGAGAGTAGGGATAAATGGGTCTTTTTCGGGTTGGCAAGCTGTAATTAGTGGAGTGCCACAGTGATCAGTGCTGGGACCTCAACTATTTACAATTTATATCAATGACTTGGATGAAGGGACCGAATGTATGGTTGCTAGATATACTGATGACTCAAAGATAGGTTGGAAAGTAGGTTGTGAAGAGGACATAAAAGTCTGTAAGGAATATAGATAGGTTAAGTGAGTGGGTAAAATGTTGACAAATGGACTGTAATGTGGGAAAATGTGAAGTTATCCACTTTGGCAGGAAGAATAGTGAATAGATACAGCAAGCAATTAGGAAGGCAAATGGAATGTTTTTGTTTATTGTAAGGGGAATGGAATATAAAAGTAGGGATGTTTTGCCACAATTGTACAGGTTATTGGTGAGACAACATCTGGAGTACTGTGTACAGTTTTGGTCGCCTTATTTGAGAAAGGATATAAATGCATTAGAGGCAGTACAGAGAAGATTCACTTGACTGATACCTGGGATGGGTGAGGTTATCTTATGAGGAAAGGTTGGACAGGTGGGGTCTGTATTCAATGGAGTTTAGAAGGATGAGAGGTGATCTTATTGAAACATATAAGATTCAGAGGGGACTTGACAGGGTGGATGCTGAGAGGATGTTTCTCCTTTTGGGAGAGACTAGAACGAAGGGACACAGTTTAAAAATAAGGGGTCTGCCATGTAAGATGGAGATGAGGAGCAATGTTTTCTCTCAAAGGGTTGAGAGTCTGTGGAACGTTCTTCCCCAGAGAGTAGTGGAAGGAGAGTCATTGAATATTTTTAAGACAGAGGTAGATAAATTCTTGACTAACAAGGGAGTCAAAGGGTATCGGGGCAGGCGGTAAAGTGCAGTTGAGGCCATAATCAGATCATCCATGATCTTATTAAATGGCAGAGCAGGCTTGAGGGGCTGAATGGCCTATTCCTGCTCCTAATTTGTATCTTCGTATATGTCTGTGTATTCCGGTGTCTAACACCGTACGGTGACTGTTTATTCAGGTGTCTGACTGCCTATTCCGGTGTCTGACACCATACGGTGACTGCCTATTCCATTGTCTAACACCGTACTGCGACAGTCTATTCAGGTGTCTAACACCGTCCAGTGACTGTTTATTCCTGTGTGTGACATCGTACTGTGACTGTCTATTCAGGTGTCTAACTGCCTATTCCGGTGCCTGACACCATACGGTGACTGCCTATTCCATTGTCTAACACCGTACTGCGACAATCTATTCAGGTGTCTAACACCGTACAGTGACTGTTTATTCCTGTGTGTGATATCGTACTGTGACTGTCTATTCAGATGTCTAACACCGTTCAGTGACTGTTTATTCCTGTGTCTGACGCCATACAGTGACAGTCTATTCCGGTGTTAACACCGTACAGTGACTGTCTATTCCGGTGCTAACACCATGCAGTGACTGTCTATTCAGGCGTGTGACACTGCACGGTGACTGTCTATTCCCGTGTGTGACTTTGATTGGTGACTGTCTATTGTGGTGTGTGATACCATACAGTGACTGTCTATTTTGGAGAGGAGACAGAGTGGTGGAGAAGGAAAATGAATATCAGGCAATAACATGTCAAAACATTTTCAGCAAGTCATTACTATGGTCTTGGCTAATTTCAACTTCACAGCTAAAAACAGTGACCAATGTTGGCATGAAACATGTGAGGGTTTCACAAGAGAGCAGAGTCAGAGGAATGCAGAAATCTCGGAGGCTTGTCGGGTTGGAGGAGGTCAGCGAGAGAGAGAGAGACGGGAGAAGTCAATAAATTTTAAATTTGCACCTTTGTGGATCAAGAAGCCAATTAACCACTAGCTCCAATCCCTCATTGCTAGCCAGTTGCTCATGCAAGTAATTCCACAGCTGTTTCTCAAAGTCCTCCACAAACAAACATGTCAAGTCAGAGAACACAGCCCCTCACTGACATTGGCTTTTTTTCCTTCCACTTGGTCTCCTCAGGTTGTGTGCTGAAACAAGAGAGTGAGGGAGCTGAACAGATGTGAGAGTGGGACAGATGCTGAGACTACACTGCTCCTGTAGACATGCAGAGAAAGGGATGGGGACACACACAGACACACATGCGGTCATATGCGAACACACGCAGATCAGCACGCACATGCAGGTGCGCAGAGGAGTGGGAAGCGGAGGGAAGAACAGGATGAGGAAAAATCGAGGGTCATGCACACAACTCACCTCTAGAAGAGGAGGAAGTCCTATCGGAAGGCAAAAATTAATATCCAGCAGTGAGATTGGGAGACTTAAAAGCATAGACATCAAAAGATTACAATTAATAGCAAGCTGCCAAGAGAGCAGTTGAACCACTGAAACCGAAATGTGCCCAGCCAATACCTCAAGGCTCCTGTAAACACAAATCTCCATCCAAAGTTTACTAGTGTAGTGAGGGTGAAGGGGTGGTGGTGAGGGCGGTGGGGAGGTGGAAATGGCTGGAGGAAAAGGCAAACAGACCATGGCCAATGTCCCAGGGTCTAATACAGATCCGCCCAGTGTCTCAGGGCCTAACACTAATCCACCCAGTGCCCCAGGATCTAATACAGATCCACCCAGTGTCCCAGGGTCTAACGTTGATCCACCCAGTGTCTCAGGGTCTAACACTGATCCACCCAGTGTCTCAGGGTCTAACACTGATCCACCCAGTGTCTCAGGGTCTAACACTGATCCACCCAGTGTCTCAGGGTCTAACACTGATCCACCCAGTGTCTCAGGGTCTAACACTGATCCACCCAGTGTCTCAGGGTCTAACACTGATCCACCCAGTGTCTCAGGATCTCACACTGATCCACCCAGTGTCTCAGGATCTCACACTGATCCACCCAGTGTCTCAGGGTCTAACACTGATCCACCCAGTGTCTCAGGGTCTAACACTGATCCACCCAGTGTCTCAGGGTATAACACTGATCCACCCAGTGTCTCAGGGTCTAACACTGATCCACCCAGTGTCTCAGGATCTCACACTGATCCACCCAGTGTCTCAGGGTCTAACACTAATCCACCCAGTGTCTCAGGGTCTAACACTGATCCACCCAGTGTCTCAGGGTCTAACACTGATCCACCCAGTGTCTCAGGGTCTAACACTGATTCACCCAGTGTCTCAGGGTCTAACACTGATCCACCCAGTGTCTCAGGGTCTAACACTGATCAACCCAGTTTATCAGTGCACTCAATACGAACAGTTGACTAATATTCTTTGCAGATGAAAAACAATGTCATGGCAAAGCAGACCTGATTAATTAAGCTTGTAATCAGAACAGCTCTGTTCTGCTCATTATAAATGGAGTGTGGCAGGACATATTAAATGGCTGTGCACATATGCAAAATATGCAATTAAACTGTAGCTGAGTCATGCAGAAACAAATAGAAAGCCTCAGCTAACTTGTGCATAGCAGTTAAAAAACAAACAGTTCCTGTCCCTGGTTGTTCCTGAAAGACTACTGGTGGCCAGTATTGGCTGTTCCGTGAATCCGGCCAAGTGATCAGTCGACACAAAAAGCCTCTCAGAAATGAACAAAACAACGAAGTGGAGTTTCCAGTGGTCAGGAGAGAGAAAGGAGTTGGTTTATGCTAATGCCAACCTTGTGAAGTTAATTAATATAAGTCAATTAATATAAAAACAGCACATATTGTACTCACAGATATGTATCAAGATCCCATGAATAGTGGAACAAGTCTCTTCTCAGATGCTGGGTAAACTACCAGTGATCTACAGTTTGCCTGAGAAAGCCCAGGTATCAATACAATCTAACAGCACACAAGGCCATTCAGCCCATCATGCCTGTCCTGGCTTTTTCAAAGAGCTATTCAATTAGTCTCGCTCCCCTGATCTCTGCCCAGAACTGTGCAAATTTATTCTTTTTAAGTATTTATCCAATTCCCTTTGAAAGTCACTAATGAATCTGGTTCCACCCCCCTTTCAGGCAGTGAATTCCAGATCATGACAACTTGCAATTGTTTGACTTCAGTCAGCTCTGGCTGAGTGGAACTGCTCTCGCCTCTGAGTCAAAGTCGTGAGTTCAAGTCCGACTCCAGGGACTTGAGCACATGATCACAGCTGACACCTCAGTGCAGCACTGAGGGAGCACGGTCCTTCAAATGAAGCATTAAATTGAGTGCCATTCTGTTGTTCCCAGCAGTTTAGGTGGAGGATCAAGCTCCTGCAGCACAAATTCTCCTGCTGACCTGGCCAAAATTCCTTCCTCAACCTACATCACCAATAACAGATTATAGAATCCTATCGCACAGGAGGAGGCCATTTGGACCAATGTGCCTCTGCTGTCCCTTTGAAAGAGCTATCCAATTAGTCCCACTCCACAGCATTTTCCCCATAATCCTGCAAACTTTTTTTCCTTCAAGTATATGGCAATTCCCTCCTTGAAAGTAATTATTGAATCTGCTCCATCACTCTTTCAGGCAGTGTATTCCAGATCATAGTAACTTGGTGCACTGAAAAAATTTCTCTTCGTCTTCCTTTGCCAATTACCTTAAATCTGTGTCCTCTGGTTACTGCCCCTCCTGCCAATGGAAACAGTTTCTCCCTATCTGCTCTATCAAAACACCTCATAATTTTAAACACCTCTGTTAAATCTTCAAATAACAGACAGAGACAGCAAGCAAAGAGTTAAAGAGAAGAACTGATCTGGTAAACGATAGAAGGAGTGAGGAAAGGGGAAAAGCAAGGGAAAAAGAACTGAAAATAGAAAAAAAAATGATCAGCTATGAGAATGGAAGTGAAATGACGAACGCAAAGTGAAGCCGGGTCCCTCCCTGTACCTGTTAAACTCGTAGATGTCCTCAATGTTTCCAAACAGGGCAGAGACATGCTCAGGCCTGATAGGTAAATCCAAAGCATCAATGATGCAACCGAGATAGTCCTGGCAGCGGAAAATGAGAAATACACAGAGGTTAGATGTGCGACCTTTGAACCAGAGGCTGCAGAGTCTATATGGGTGTCATCTGGTCCCAACACAAACTTGATTTCCTAGCCAACAATTACATCCAAATCCCTCTCTGGCCACTGAGGCTGAACCGGACTGTTTGTATATTTGGTGTCTTTTTCGACCCTGAGCATAGCTTCCGATCCCATACATATCCTCCATCGTTCCATATCCATTATATCATCTGTCTCCATCCCTGTTTCAGTTCATCTGCTGATGAAACTCTCCACTGTGCTTTCGTTATCTCCACACCAATGCTCCCGCTAAGCTTCATGCATGTACCGGCCGCGCAGAAGCCTGGAAGGCGCTGCACGGCTCTTATTTTGTGTTAAATATCATGCGTGTGCAGCTGTGAAAAAAAAAATTAAGTCACTGGCTGTGTGCAACAATGAAATTTTAAAGGGAATATTGCTCCAGGCTCCACTATTTCAATGCTCTCCTGGCTGGTCACCCGCCTTCCACCCTCCAAAAAACCTCAGCTCATCCACAGGTTTGCTGCCGATATCCTAACTCAGCACATCCATTCACACATCTCTCTTGTGCTAGCTGGCCTACAGTGGCTTCCTGGCAAAAGCCTTAAATTTAAAACTCTCATTCCTGTTTTCAAGTTTCTTCATGGCCTTTCCCCTCCCTATCTCTGTACTCGCCTTCAACCCTACAACCTTCTGAGATCTCGGAGTTCCTCCAATTCTAGCCTTTGGACCATCCCCCGATCTTCTTCATTCCACCATTGGCAGCTGTGCCTTCGGCTGCCTCAGCCCAAAGCTCTGGAATTCCCGTCCTAAACCCCTTCACCTCTCTACCACCCTCTCCTCCTTTAAGATGGTCCTGAAGAGCTACCCTTTTGATCAAGCTTTTGGTCACCCCGCTTAACGTCTGCTTCTTTGGTTCAGCATCCATCTTTTGATCACATCGTGGCCCATCTTTTTCCACCATAGAAGTTGCTACATATAAATGCAAGTTCTTGTTGTTTTATCCCTCTAAGTGCTCTCGGGGACAGCCCTATGATTCCTAGTCGGCACAGAGACAGTGAGGTCCAGAGAGCGGTTCAATCTGAGGGTCTGCCTAGCCAGTATAGTTCAACAGCCCACTTTGTTCTCCACTCCTCCATTAATAAAAAAGGAAAGTTTACATTTATAACAGCAACTTGCATTTATATAGCACCTTTCACAACTTCAGAACGTCCCAAACGCTTTACAACCGATGAAGTACATTTGAACAGTAATCGCTGTTGTAATGCAGGAAACGCGGCAGACAATTTGCACACAGCAAGCTCCCACAAACAGCCAGGAGATAAATGACCAGCTAGTGATATTGGTGGCGGGGTTTAAGTATTGACCAGGACACAGAGAAGAACTTCCCTGCTCTTCTTCAAAATGGTCCCTTGGGATCGGTCAGGCCCTTCCGAGACAGCAGCCGGGGACTCGGTTTCACATCTCATCCCGAAAGACGGCACTTCAGAGGTGGGAGTGATACCTTTGAGCCAAAGCCGACAGGAGGTTAATCCAGCTTACTTACCATTATTTCTATAGCATTCTTCTTGATTCAAGACTTACTCGGTCTCTGGCAACAGAGGTGCCACAAATGAGAGATAAGAGAGTGAGCTGTAAAGACCCCACCCTGCCTTTATCAAGTCCCTGACAAGACTCCTCCTGTATCTAGAATAGTGCAAGCTGAACAAGCAGCAGATTAGTAGATATTGATTGAGGGAGGCAGAGGGCTTGGCGGGGCCCGTCGATGCAAGGCACTAAAGGGCTTTCCTAGGGAAATATTTCAGTATAAAACCAGTCTGGTTGCAGCCCCTCTGGGAACTTGTGTCCAGTCTTCAGAAACAGTGAAGTACCTCAGCACAGCCATCGTCGGGCTCGTTCAGGTTAATGTAGCAACAAAGCGATTTAGCCTTCTTGCTGCAAAGTGGTTTAGCATCGTTGCAAAGGGGAGGGGGTGAACCCCACATTCCTGCCATTTACTCAAGGCTGTTATGTCCACCAAGTACAAGGTATCACTGAGCTGGGTGGACAGGGCCTTGGGCAATGTTTAATTAGTGTAAACATCCTGTGTGAAGGGCCAGTGTCTCAGCTTTCATCATGAGCTCTGAGTTGCTGGCATCCACCTGTTCGAACATTAAACAACACACACATACAGCCCATGTAAGAGGTAAATGGACTGGGATATGGGACAGTGCTCATGTTGCACCTGGTGATCTATGAAGGTCATTCAACAGCTCAAAAGCAAGACACAAAAGGCACCGATTGTGACAGGCCTACATATAAAGGCAGTCAACTGATGGAGTAAACAGTCTATAGCTGTTTCCAGATGCATCCTTCTTGTCAACACATAGGCAGTCCAAGAAAAAGAAAGGATTCTCATACAACAGCTTTCACAACCTCAGGCCATCCCAAAGCACTTTACAGCCAACAAAGAACTTTTGAAGCGTAGTCGCTGTTGTAATGTAAGAAATGCAGCAGGCAATTTGTGCACAGCAAGCTCCCATAAACAGCAATGAGATAATGATCAATTAATAATAAATATTGACCAGGACACCAGGGAGAACTCTCCTGCTCTCCTCCTGTGGGATTTTTCACATCCACCTGAGGGGGCAGACGGGGCCTTGGTTGAACGTCCTGTTGGCACGTCCTACAGTGCAGCACTCCCTCAGCCCTGTAACTGGATTGCCAGCTTGGATTATGTGCTCAAGTCTCCAGAGTGGGGATCGAGACCACAACCTTCCTACTCAAAGGCAAAGTGCTACCACTAACCCGTGACTGACATCAGGGCAACAAACACTGAAAGGGGTCAAAAATACAGCCAGGGCACCTCTGAGCTTTTTCCACTGCGTTCCATCTCCCATGATCTAGACCAGGGGTCTGCAACCTGCGACTCTGGAGCCTCACGCAGCTCTTAAACATCTCATTTACGGCTCCCGACCTTTTCCATTGGAACGCATTAACATGAAAAAAGTCTTTTGAAAAATTAAGTCAAGAAAAGTAAGACCCACATTTTTATTGCGGTGATAAAAGTCTAATCATTATGCTGCAATTTACGGTTGCAAATGCTTATTGTAATGAAAAAGATCACTGTGCTCTAAATAAACCTGTTGGAGTAGTATAGATACACCATGTTTATAGATAATGCCTTTGGTTCGAGGAACAGACCTTATGGTTGCCATCATTATTGTTTTCAATACAGCTGAGATCATAAATTATTCAGACTGTGCTAGTAAAAGCTTTTTTTAAAATCACAAGAATCAATAGTTGAAAAAAACGGTCTTAATCCGACACATCTTAAATTATAGTTTGTTTTAAAGATGCCTTTACTGACAAAATTATAGTTGAAAAAGTCAAAAAACTCAATAATTCAGAGTTAGGTCAATTTAAATTTTTTTCTATTGATACATAAATTCAATAGATGTATTTTATTATATATGCAAATATGCATTCTACCCATTTGCTAAGTTTTTGGCTTAGTAATGCCAACATTTCATCTTGCGGCTCCCAATAGTTATTTATTTTCAGCAATTGTTTTTGTATAAAAGGTGGCTGAGCCCTGATCTAGACTGAGGAGTTAGGGTTTTCAACAAGCTTGCATTTATATATAACTTAGCTTATCTCTCAGAAGCTTGCAACAGTGCATCAGCTCCAATAAGTTACTACCCAATTGCAGTCACTCTGATATAACGGATAGCAACAGCATGGTCTCACAAACAAAGTGAAATCTCTTTTCTCCAATCTCAGACTTTGCTGGTAATGCCTGCATTTGTTGCCCACCTTTAGGTGCCCTAAGGAGGTGATGCTGAGGCCTTCTTGAACTGCTGCATATTTGATACCACCCGGCCTATTTCAGACGGCAGGTTGTTGTGGGACTGGAATCACTTATAGGCCAGACTGGGTAAGGACAGCATGTTTCTTTTCTCTTTATTTGTTCTTGGGATGTAAGCATCGCGGGCAAGGCTAGCATTTACTGCCCATCTGTAATTGCCCTTGAGAAGGTGGTGGTGAGCTGCCTTCTTGGACCGTTGCAGTCCCTGTGTAAGTACATCCACAATGCTCCTTTCTATGCAACTTAGTGGATTGCTATGTATTTCAGAGGGTAGTTAAGAGTCAACCACATTGCTGTGGGTCTGGAGTCACATGTAGACCAGACCGGGTAAGGATGGCAGGTTTTTACCCCTGAAGGACATTAGTGAACCAGATGGATTTTTGCAACTATCTGGTAGTTTCATGACCATTATTAATGAGACTAGCTTTTTATTCCAGACTTATTAATTAAATTTGAATTTCCCTAGCTGCCATGGTGAGATTTGAACTCATGCCTCCAGAGCATTCATCTGGGCCTCTGGATTACTGTCCAATAAAATGACCACTCTGCTACCACCCCACTAATATGCTTCCCTGAAGGACACTGGTGAACCAGATGGGCTTTTACAACAGTAACATAACCACTACATTACTGTACCAGTGACGATTGGCCAGATAATTCATAATTCAGGAAGGATAATTTAGAGATTTTATGAAGGATGTCAAAGACTTGGAAAGGGTGTAGAGAAGACCTACTAGAATCATACCAGGAATAAGAGAATTCAGTTTATTTATTTATTTTTATTTAGAGATACAGCACTGAAACAGGCCCTTCGGCCCACCAAGTCTGGGCCAACCCATTTATACTAATCTTACATTAATCCCATATTCCTACCACATCCCCACCTTCCCTCAATTCCCCTACCACCTACCTATACTAGGGGCAATTTATAATGGCCAATTTACCTATCAACCTGCAAGTCTTTGGCTGTGGGAGGAAACCGGAGCACCCGGCGAAAACCCACGCGGTCACAGGGAGAACTTGCAAACTCCGCACAGGCAGTACCCAGAATTGAACCCGGGTCGCTGGAGCTGTGAGGCTGCGATGCTAACCACTGCGCCACTGTGCCGCCCCTTTTTTTAAATTGTCTCTGCTTCTACCACCCTCATTGACAGCAAGTTCCAGGTCATTACCACCTTATTATGTTCTGGAATGTTCAGCCTGAAAGGGTGGTGGAAGCAGGTTCAATAATAACTTTCAAAAGAGAAGTGAATATATATACTTGAAAAGGAATAGAGTTGTGGAGAAAGAGCAGGGAATTGAGACTAATTGGATAAAAGAAATGGCACAGGCACAACGGGCCGAATGGCCACCTTCCGTGTGATACGATTCTAGAATTGGTTTTTGGTGATGTTTGTTGAGGGAGGAATGTTGACTAGGACAACAGGAGAACGTGATGCTTAGCTCTGAATAGTGCTACCAGGCCTTGATCATCCACCTAAACTGCTGGGTCAGAGTGGCCCTCAATTTAATGTTCACCTGCAGAACCACACTCCCTCAATGCTGCACTGAGGTGCCAGCCTAGATCACATGCTCAAGGCTCTGGAGTGGGACCTGAACCCAGGACCATCTGACTCAGTGGCAAGACAACACTACCACTTTAGCCAAGGCTGGCAGAGAAGTCAAACATCCAACATCAAGGCAATGCGGTTAGCACAGCAGCCTCACAGATCCAGCGACCCGGGTTCAATTCCGGGTACTGCCTGTGTGGAGTTTGTAAGTTCTCCCTGTGTCTGCGTGGGTTTTCTCCGGGTGCTCCGGTTTCCTCCCACAAGCCAAAAGACTTGCAGGTTGATAGGTAAATTGGCCATTATAAATTGTCACTTGTATAGGTAGGTGGTAGGGAAATATAGGGACAGGTGGGGATGTTTGGTAGGAATATGGGATTAGTGTAGGATTAGTATAAATGGGTGGTTGATGTTCGGCACAGACTCGGTGGGCCGAAGGGCCTGTTTCAGTGCTGTATCTCTAATCACTTAAGCCACGATCCTATTCCTGCCTGCCCAATTATGGAGTTGGAGGAAAAAAGGGCACTGCATGGTAGGAAAAAGAATGTGTGTCTATGAAAAGAGAATCCATTATCAAATCACATTGTCTCCACCCCCATCAGTGCTGCACTGTCAGAGGTGCCATCTTTTGGATAAAACGTTAAACCTGCCTGCCCTCTCAGGTGGATGTAAAAAATCCCATGGCACTATTTGAGTGAACAGCAAGGGAGTTCTCCGTGGCCAATATTTATCCCTCAACCAACATCACTAAAACAGTATCTGGTCATTTATCACACTGCTGTTTCAGGGACCTTATTGTGTGCAAATTGGCTGCTACGTTGTCTACATTATAATAGTGACTACACTTCAAAAATAATTAATTGGCCAAAAAGCATTTTGGAATGTCCTGGGGTCCTGAAAGGTGTTACATAAATACAAATATTTTGTCTTTTCTTTCGACTACATACTGCCCCGTGCTAACACCATCTACAGACATGGGGTCCGCTTCCAAGTGTAGACTGACAATACCGAGCTCTACCTCTCCATCCTTCCACTGTCTATTTGTTAAGAGGCTGCTTGTCCTACACCCAGCCTTCAATGTGCTGCTGCTCCCTTCAGTTAAACAATAGGAAACCACAGCAATCGTCTAAATCAAGCAAAACGCTCCTATCCACACGTATAATTTTGATAGGCTCTGCAGGTTTGAAAGTTTGTGATAGACCTCCTTTGATAGGGTGATGATGAAATATGTAGACCCTTGTCCTTCACCACTCCCTCCAAACTTTAACATGGTTTGTCCTGTTGTCAGGCTCCAATCCCAGAAGCTCTTGATGTCCCACCACTACCACCAACTCCCAGTCCCCTAGCTCTGTTCAGATGGTGTTATATCCTTAGTCAATGACTTGGTAGTAATGATTGCCACCCAGTGCTGAACGATGCAGGAAACTCCTGGACTTAATCCCTTCCCATGCATATTCCAATCCCCCCTCTACTCCACTCCATGCTTCAAGGAAAGGGAATGAGGGAGGTGACAGTGAAAGAGAGTGTGTGCAAGAGGGCACGAGAGAGAGAGAGAGAGAGAGAGAGAGAGCGAGCAAGAGTGGGGGCGGGTGCGCAAGGAGGAGGAGGGCGCCTGCACAGAGAGAAAGAGAGCGGATGTGCGCTCGAATGGGGGCAGGCGAGAGAGCAAAAGCCTGAGAGAGAGTGAGGGAGAAAATGAGAGTGCAAAAGGCTGAGACTGCGAAAGAGAGCACGAGGGAGCACACAAGGGAGAGAGCAAGTGAGCAAGAGCATGGGAGCGTGAGAGAGTGCGCGCGTGAGAACATGAGAGTGTGTAAGAGATTGAGAGCAAGTACAGCAGAGAAAGAGAGCGAGGGAGTGAGAGAGCGCGCGAAAGACAGAGAGCACGCGCGAAAGAAAGAGCGCGCGAGAGAAAGATAGAGCGAGCGCGCGCGAGAGAAAGAGAGAGCGAGCGCGCGCGAGAGAGAGAGCGAGCGCCCGAGAGAGAAAAAGAGATCGAGCGCAAGAGATTGCGCGCGCGTGGGCGAGAGAGCAGTCGCGCAAGAGAGAGCGGGCGAGCACGAGAGAGCGAGCGAGAGAGAGTGAGCGAGCGCGAGACAGGGCGAGCGCGAGAGAGGGAGAGAGAGAGGGCCAGAGAGAGAGAGGGCCAGAGAGAGAGAGGGCCAGAGAGAGAGAGGGCCAGAGAGAGAGAGGGCCAGAGAGAGAGAGGGCCAGAGAGAGAGAGGGAGGGGGAGAGAGGGAGGGGGAGAGAGGGAGGGGGAGAGAGGGAGGGGGAGAGAGGGAGGGGGAGCGAGGGAGGGGGAGCGAGGGAGGGGGAGCGAGGGAGGGGGAGAGAGGGAGGGCGAGAGAGGGAGGGCGAGAGAGGGAGGGCGAGAGAGGGAGGGCGAGAGAGGGAGGGCGAGAGAGGGAGGGCGAGAGAGGGAGGGCGAGAGAGGGAGGGCGAGAGAGGGAGGGCGAGAGAGGGAGGGCGAGAGAGGGAGCGCGAGAGAGGGAGCGCGAGAGAGGGAGCGCGAGAGAGCACAAGAGTGAGAGAGAGCGAGAGAGAGCGCGAGAGAGAGAGAGAGAGCGCGAGAGAGAGAGAGAGAGAGCGCGAGAGAGCGCGAGAGGGAGCGCAAGAGAGGGAGCGCAAGAGAGGGAGCGCCAGAGAGGGAGCGCCAGAGAGGGAGCGCCAGAGAGGGAGCGCCAGAGAGGGAGCGCCAGAGAGGGAGCGCCAGAGAGGGAGCGCCAGAGAGGGAGCGCCAGAGAGGGAGCGCCAGAGAGGGTGCGCCAGAGAGGGTGCGCCAGAGAGGGTGCGCCAGAGAGGGTGCGCCAGAGAGGGTGCGCCAGAGAGGGAGCGCAAGAGAGGGAGCGCAAGAGAGGGAGCGCAAGAGAGGAAGCGAGCGGAAGAGAGCGCAAGAGCGAGAGAGAGCGCAAGAGCGAGAGAGAGCGCAAGAGCGAGAGAGAGCGCAAGAGCGAGAGAGAGCGCAAGAGCGAGAGAGAGCGAGAGCAAGCACGAGAGAGAGAGAGAGATATAGAGCGAGAGCGCGGAGAGGGAGAGAGTGGGCGAGGGCGAGAGGGAGAGGGAGCGCGAGAGAGTGGGCGAGACCGAGGGGGAGGGGGAGAGGGCGAGGGGGAGGGAGAGAGGGGGAGGGGGAGAGAGAGAGAGGGGGAGGGGGAGAGAGAGAGGGGGAGGGGGAGAGAGAGAGAGAGAGGGGGAGGGGGAGAGAGAGAGAGAGAGGGGGAGGGGGAGAGAGAGAGAGAGAGGGGGAGGGGGAGAGAGAGAGGGGGAGGGGGAGAGAGAGAGGGGGAGGGGGAGGGGGAGGGGGAGGGAGAGTGGGGGAGGGGGAGAGAGAGAGGGGGAGGGGGAGAGAGAGAGGGGGAGGGAGAGAGAGAGAGGGGGAGGGAGAGAGAGAGAGGGGGAGGGAGAGAGAGAGAGGGGGAGGGAGAGAGAGAGAGGGGGAGGGAGAGAGAGAGGGGGAGGGGGAGAGAGAGAGGGGGGAGGGGGAGAGAGAGAGAGAGAGAGGGGGAGGGGGAGAGAGAGAGAGAGAGGGGGAGGGGGAGAGAGAGAGAGAGAGGGGGAGGGGGAGAGAGAGAGAGAGAGGGGGAGGGGGAGAGAGAGAGGGGGAGGGGGAGAGAGAGAGGGGGAGGGGGAGGGGGAGGGGGAGGGAGAGTGGGGGAGGGGGAGAGAGAGAGGGGGAGGGGGAGAGAGAGAGGGGGAGGGAGAGAGAGAGAGGGGGAGGGAGAGAGAGAGAGGGGGAGGGAGAGAGAGAGAGGGGGAGGGAGAGAGAGAGAGGGGGAGGGAGAGAGAGAGAGGGGGAGGGGGAGAGAGGGGAGGGGAGAGAGAGGGGGAGGGGAGAGAGAGAGGGGAGAGAGAGAGGGGGAGGGGGAGAGAGAGAGGGGGAGGGGGTGGGAGAGAGGGGGAGGGGGAGAGAGAGAGGGGGAGGGGGAGAGAGAGAGGGGGAGGGGGAGAGAGAGAGGGGGAGGGGGAGAGAGAGAGAGGGGGAGGGGGAGAGAGAGAGGGGGAGGGGGAGAGAGAGAGGGGGAGGGGGAGAGAGAGAGGGGGAGGGGGAGAGAGAGAGGGGGAGGGGGAGAGAGAGAGGGGGAGGGGGAGAGAGAGAGGGGGAGGGGGAGAGAGAGAGGGGGAGGGGGAGAGAGAGAGGGGGAGGGGGAAGAGAGAGAGGGGGAGGGGGAAGAGAGAGAGGGGGAGGGGGAAGAGAGAGAGGGGGAGGGGGAAGAGAGAGAGGGGGAGGGGGAGAGAGAGAGGGGGAGGGGGAGAGAGAGAGGGGGAGGGGGAGAGAGAGAGGGGGAGGGGGAGAGAGAGAGGGGGAGGGGGAAGAGAGAGAGGGGGAGGGGGAAGAGAGAGAGGGGGAGGGGGAAGAGAGAGAGGGGGAGGGGGAAGAGAGAGAGGGGGAGGGGGAAGAGAGAGAGGGGGAGGGGGAAGAGAGAGAGGGGGAGGGGGAAGAGAGAGAGGGGGAGGGGGGAAGAGAGAGAGGGGGAGGGGGAAGAGAGAGAGGGGGAGGGGGAAGAGAGAGAGGGGGAGGGCGAGAGAGAGAGGGGGAGGGCGAGAGAGAGAGGGGGAGGGCGAGAGAGAGAGGGGGAGGGCGAGAGAGAGAGGGGGAGGGCGAGAGAGAGAGGGGGAGGGCGAGAGAGAGAGGGGGAGGGCGAGAGAGAGAGGGGGAGGGCGAGAGAGAGAGGGGGAGGGCGAGAGAGAGAGGGGGAGGGCGAGAGAGAGAGGGGGAGGGCGAGAGGGGGAGGGCGAGAGAGGGAGGGCGAGAGAGGGAGGGCGAGAGAGGGAGGGCGAGAGAGGGAGGGCGAGAGAGGGAGGGCGAGAGAGGGAGGGCGAGAGAGGGAGGGCGAGAGAGGGAGGGCGAGAGAGGGAGGGCGAGAGAGGGAGCGCGAGAGAGGGAGCGCGAGAGAGGGAGCGCGAGAGAGGGAGCGCGAGAGAGGGAGCGCGAGAGAGGGAGCGCGAGAGAGGGAGCGCGAGAGAGGGAGCGCGAGAGAGGGAGCGCGAGAGAGGGAGCGCGAGAGAGGGAGCGCGAGAGAGGGAGCGCGAGAGAGGGAGCGCGAGAGAGGGAGCGCGAGAGAGGGAGCGCGAGAGAGGGAGCGCGAGAGAGGGAGCGCGAGAGAGCACAAGAGTGAGAGAGAGCGAGAGAGAGCGCAAGAGCGAGAGAGAACGCAAGAGCGCAAGAGTGAGAGAGAGCGCAAGAGCGCAAGAGCGAGAGAGAGCGCAAGAGCAAGAGAGAGAGAGAGAGCGCGAGAGAGCGCGCAAGAGAGGGAGCGCAAGAGAGGGAGCGCAAGAGAGGGAGCGCCAGAGAGGGAGCGCCAGAGAGGGAGCGCCAGAGAGGGAGCGCCAGAGAGGGAGCGCCAGAGAGGGAGCGCCAGAGAGGGAGCGCCAGAGAGGGAGCGCCAGAGAGGGTGCGCCAGAGAGGGTGCGCCAGAGAGGGTGCGCCAGAGAGGGTGCGCCAGAGAGGGTGCGCCAGAGAGGGTGCGCCAGAGAGGGTGCGCCAGAGAGGGTGCGCCAGAGAGGGTGCGCCAGAGAGGGAGCGCAAGAGAGGGAGCGCAAGAGAGGGAGCGCAAGAGAGGGAGCGCAAGAGAGGGAGCGCAACAGAGGGAGCGCAACAGAGGGAGCGCAACAGAGGGAGCGCAACAGAGGGAGCGCAACAGAGGGAGCGAGCGGAAGAGAGCACATGAGAGCGCAAGAGCGAGAGAGAGCGCAAGAGCGAGAGAGAGCGCAAGAGCGAGAGAGAGCGCAAGAGCGAGAGAGAGCGCAAGAGCGAGAGAGAGCGCAAGAGCGAGAGAGAGCGCAAGAGCGAGAGAGAGCGAGAGCAAGCACGAGAGAGAGAGAGAGATATAGAGCGAGAGCGCGGAGAGGGAGAGGGAGAGAGTGGGCGAGGGCGAGAGGGAGAGGGAGAGGGAGCGCGAGAGAGTGGGCGAGACCGAGAGAGAGGGAGCGCGAGAGGGAGAGGGAGCGCGAGAGGGAGAGGGAGAGGGAGAGCGATAGCGAGAGAGAGGGGGAGAGGGAGGGGGAGAGGGCGAGAGAGAGGGCGAGAGAGAGGGCGAGAGAGAGGGCGAGAGAGAGGGCGAGAGAGAGGGCGAGAGAGAGGGCGAGAGAGAGGGCGAGAGAGAGGGCGAGAGAGAGGGCGAGAGAGAGGGGGAGAGAGAGGGGGAGAGAGAGGGGGAGAGGGAGGGGGAGAGAGAGGGGGAGAGAGAGGGGGAGAGAGAGGGGGAGAGAGAGGGGGAGAGAGAGGGGGAGAGAGAGGGGGAGAGAGAGGGGGAGAGAGAGGGGGAGAGAGAGGGGGAGAGAGAGGGGGAGAGAGAGGGGGAGAGAGAGGGGGAGGGCGAGAGAGAGAGGGGGAGGGCGAGAGAGAGAGGGGGAGGGGCGAGAGAGAGAGGGGGAGGGCGAGAGAGAGAGGGGGAGGGCGAGAGAGAGAGGGGGAGGGCGAGAGAGAGAGGGGGAGGGCGAGAGAGAGAGGGGGGAGGGCGAGAGAGAGAGGGGGAGGGCGAGAGAGAGAGGGGGAGGGCGAGAGAGAGAGGGGGAGGGCGAGAGAGAGAGGGGGAGGGCGAGAGAGAGAGGGGGAGGGCGAGAGAGGGAGGGAGGGCGAGAGAGGGAGGGCGAGAGAGGGAGGGCGAGAGAGGGAGGGCGAGAGAGGGAGGGCGAGAGAGGGAGGGCGAGAGAGGGAGGGCGAGAGAGGGAGGGCGAGAGAGGGAGGGCGAGAGAGGGAGGGCGAGAGAGGGAGGGCGAGAGAGGGAGGGCGAGAGAGGGAGGGCGAGAGAGGGAGGGCGAGAGAGGGAGGGCGAGAGAGGGAGGGCGAGAGAGGGAGGGCGAGAGAGGGAGGGCGAGAGAGGGAGGGCGAGAGAGGGAGGGCGAGAGAGGGAGGGCGAGAGAGGGAGGGCGAGAGAGGGAGGGCGAGAGAGGGAGGGCGAGAGAAGGAGCGCGAGAGAAGGAGCGCGAGAGAGCACAAGAGTGAGAGAGAGCGCAAGAGCGAGAGAGAGCGCATGAGCGAGAGAGAGCGCAAGAGGGCAAGAGCGAGAGAGAGCGCAAGAGCAAGAGAGAGAGAGAGAGCGCGAGAGAGCGCGCAAGAGAGGGCGCGCCAGAGAGGGCGCGCCAGAGAGGGCGCGCCAGAGAGGGCGCGCCAGAGAGGGAGCGCCAGAGAGGGAGCGCCAGAGAGGGAGCGCCAGAGAGGGAGCGCCAGAGAGGGAGCGCAGAGAGGGAGCGCAAGAGAGGGAGCGCAAGAGAGGGAGCGCAAGAGAGGGAGCGCAAGAGAGGGAGCGCAACAGAGGGAGCGCAACAGAGGGAGCGCAACAGAGGGAGCGCAACAGAGGGAGCGCAACAGAGGGAGCGCAACAGAGGGAGCGCAACAGAGGGAGCGCAACAGAGGGAGCGAGCGGAAGAGAGCATGAGAGCGCAAGAGCGAGAGAGAGCGCAAGAGCGAGAGAGAGCGCAAGAGCGAGAGAGAGCGCAAGAGCGAGAGAGAGCGCAAGAGCGAGAGAGAGCGCAAGAGCGAGAGAGAGCGCAAGAGCGAGAGAGAGCGCAAGAGCGAGAGAGAGCGAGAGCAAGCACGAGAGAGAGAGAGAGATATAGAGCGAGAGCGCGGAGAGGGAGAGGGAGAGAGTGGGCGAGGGCGAGAGGGAGAGGGAGAGGGAGCGCGAGAGAGTGGGCGAGACCGAGAGAGAGGGAGCGCGAGAGGGAGAGGGAGCGCGAGAGGGAGAGGGAGCGCGAGAGGGAGAGGGAGCGCGAGAGGGAGAGGGAGCGCGAGAGGGAGAGGGAGCGCGAGAGGGAGAGGGAGAGGGAGCGCGAGAGGGAGAGGGAGCGCGAGAGGGAGAGGGAGAGGGAGAGCGAGAGCGAGTGCGAGGGGGAGAGGGAGGGGGAGAGAGTGGGCGAGACCGAGAGAGAGGGAGCGCGAGAGGGAGAGGGAGCGCGAGAGGGAGAGGGAGCGCGAGAGGGAGAGGGAGCGCGGGAGAGGGAGAGAGAGAGCGCAAGAGCGAGAGAGAGCGCAAGAGCGAGAGAGAGCGCAAGAGCGAGAGAGAGAGAGAGAGAGAGAGATATAGAGCGAGAGCGCGGAGAGGGAGAGGGAGAGGGAGCGCGAGAGAGTGGGCGAGACCGAGGGAGAGGGAGCGCGAGAGAGAGGGGGAGGGCGCGCGAGGGGGGGGAGGGCGCGAGAGGGGGGGGAGGGCGCGAGGGGGGGGGAGGGCGCGAGGGGGGGGGAGGGCGCGAGGGGGGGGGGGGAGGGCGCGAGGGGGGGGGGGAGGGGCGCGAGGGGGGGGGGGAGGGCGCGAGGGGGGGGGAGGGCGCGAGAGGGGGGGGAGGGCGCGAGAGGGGGGGGGGGAGGGCGCGAGAGGGGGGGGGAGGGCGCGAGGGGGGGGGGAGGGCGCGAGGGGGGTGGGAGGGCGCGAGGGGGGTGGGAGGGCGCGAGGGGGGGGGGAGGGCGCGAGGGGGGGGGGAGGGCGCGAGGGGGGGGGGAGGGCGCGAGGGGGGGGGGGAGGGCGCGAGAGGAGGGGGGGGAGGGCGCGAGAGGGAGGGGGAGGGCGCGAGAGGGAGGGGGAGGGCGCGAGAGGGAGGGGGAGGGCGCGAGAGGGAGGGGGAGGGCGCGAGAGGGAGGGGGAGGGCGCGAGAGGGAGGGGGAGGGCGCGAGAGGGAGGGGGAGGGCGCGAGAGGGAGGGGGAGGGCGCGAGAGGGAGGGCGCGAGAGGGAGGGCGCGAGGGGGAGGGCGCGAGGGGGAGGGCGCGAGGGGGAGGGCGCGAGGGGGAGGGCGCGAGGGGGAGGGCGCGAGGGGGAGGGGCGAGGGGGAGGGGGCGAGGGGGGAGGGGGCGAGGGGAGGGGGCGAGGGGGAGGGGGCGAGGGGGAGGGGGCGAGGGGGAGGGGGCGAGGGGGAGGGGGCGAGGGGGAGGGGGCGAGGGGGCGAGGGGGCGAGGGGGAGGGGGCGAGGGGGAGGGGGCGAGGGGGAGGGGGCGAGGGGGAGGGGGCGAGGGGAGGGGCGAGGGGGAGGGCGAGAGAGGGAGGGCGAGAGAGCGCAAGAGCGAGAGAGAGCGCAAGAGCGAGAGAGAGCGCAAGAGCGCGAGAGAGAGAGCGCGAGAGAGGGAGCGCGAGAGAGGGAGCGCGAGAGAGGGAGGGCGAGAGAGGGAGGGCGAGAGAGGGAGGGCGAGAGAGGGAGGGCGAGAGAGGGAGGGCGAGAGAGGGAGGGCGAGAGAGGGAGGGCGAGAGAGGGAGGGCGAGAGAGGGAGGGCGAGAGAGGGAGGGCGAGAGAGGGAGGGCGAGAGAGGGAGGGCGAGAGAGGGAGGGCGAGAGAGGGAGGGCGAGAGAGGGAGGGCGAGAGAGGGAGGGCGAGAGAGGGAGGGCGAGAGAGGGAGGGCGAGAGAGGGAGGGCGAGAGAGGGAGGGCGAGAGAGGGAGGGCGAGAGAAGGAGCGCGAGAGAAGGAGCGCGAGAGAGCACAAGAGTGAGAGAGAGCGCAAGAGCGAGAGAGAGCGCATGAGCGAGAGAGAGCGCAAGAGGGCAAGAGCGAGAGAGAGCGCAAGAGCAAGAGAGAGAGAGAGAGCGCGAGAGAGCGCGCAAGAGAGGGCGCGCCAGAGAGGGGCGCGCCAGAGAGGGCGCGCCAGAGAGGGAGCGCCAGAGAGGGAGCGCCAGAGAGGGAGCGCCAGAGAGGGAGCGCCAGAGAGGGAGCGCCAGAGAGGGAGCGCCAGAGAGGGAGCGCAAGAGAGGGAGCGCAAGAGAGGGAGCGCAAGAGAGGGAGCGCAAGAGAGGGAGCGCAAGAGAGGGAGCGCAAGAGAGGGAGCGCAAGAGAGGGAGCGCAAGAGAGGGAGCGCAAGAGAGGGAGCGCAACAGAGGGAGCGCAACAGAGGGAGCGCAACAGAGGGAGCGCAACAGAGGGAGCGAGCGGAAGAGAGCATGAGAGCGCAAGAGCGAGAGAGAGCGCAAGAGCGAGAGAGAGCGCAAGAGCGAGAGAGAGCGCAAGAGCGAGAGAGAGCGCAAGAGCGAGAGAGAGCGCAAGAGCGAGAGAGAGCGCAAGAGCGAGAGAGAGCGCAAGAGCGAGAGAGAGCGAGAGCAAGCACGAGAGAGAGAGAGAGATATAGAGCGAGAGCGCGGAGAGGGAGAGGGAGAGAGTGGGCGAGGGCGAGAGGGAGAGGGAGAGGGAGCGCGAGAGAGTGGGCGAGACCGAGAGAGAGGGAGCGCGAGAGGGAGAGGGAGCGCGAGAGGGAGAGGGAGCGCGAGAGGGAGAGGGAGCGCGAGAGGGAGAGGGAGCGCGAGAGGGAGAGGGAGAGGGAGCGCGAGAGGGAGAGGGAGCGCGAGAGGGAGAGGGAGAGGGAGAGCGAGAGCGAGTGCGAGGGGGAGAGGGAGGGGGAGAGAGTGGGCGAGACCGAGAGAGAGGGAGCGCGAGAGGGAGAGGGAGCGCGAGAGGGAGAGGGAGCGCGAGAGGGAGAGGGAGCGCGGGAGAGGGAGAGAGAGAGCGCAAGAGCGAGAGAGAGCGCAAGAGCGAGAGAGAGCGCAAGAGCGAGAGAGAGAGAGAGAGAGAGAGATATAGAGCGAGAGCGCGGAGAGGGAGAGGGAGAGGGAGCGCGAGAGAGTGGGCGAGACCGAGGGAGAGGGAGCGCGAGAGAGAGGGGGAGGGCGCGCGAGGGGGGGGAGGGCGCGAGAGGGGGGGGGAGGGCGCGAGGGGGGGGGGAGGGCGCGAGGGGGGGGGAGGGCGCGAGGGGGGGGGGGGAGGGCGCGAGGGGGGGGGGAGGGCGCGAGGGGGGGGGGAGGGCGCGAGGGGGGGGGGGAGGGCGCGAGGGGGGGGGGAGGGCGCGAGAGGGGGGGGAGGGCGCGAGAGGGGGGGGGAGGGCGCGAGAGGGGGGGGGGAGGGCGCGAGAGGGGGGGGGAGGGCGCGAGAGGGGGGGGGAGGGCGCGAGGGGGGGGGGAGGGCGCGAGGGGGGTGGGAGGGCGCGAGGGGGGTGGGAGGGCGCGAGGGGGGTGGGAGGGCGCGAGGGGGGTGGGAGGGCGCGAGGGGGGGGGGAGGGCGCGAGGGGGGGGGGAGGGCGCGAGGGGGGGGGGAGGGCGCGAGAGGGAGGGGGAGGGCGCGAGAGGGAGGGGGGAGGGCGCGAGAGGGAGGGGGAGGGCGCGAGAGGGAGGGGGAGGGCGCGAGAGGGAGGGGGAGGGCGCGAGAGGGAGGGGGAGGGCGCGAGAGGGAGGGGGAGGGCGCGAGAGGGAGGGGGAGGGCGCGAGAGGGAGGGCGCGAGAGGGAGGGCGCGAGGGGGAGGGCGCGAGGGGGGAGGGCGCGAGGGGGAGGGGCGCGAGGGGGAGGGCGCGAGGGGGGAGGGCGCGAGGGGGAGGGCGCGAGGGGGAGGGGGCGAGGGGGAGGGGGCGAGGGGGAGGGGGCGAGGGGGAGGGGGCGAGGGGGAGGGGGCGAGGGGGAGGGGGCGAGGGGGAGGGGGCGAGGGGGAGGGGGCGAGGGGGAGGGGGCGAGGGGAGGGGCGAGGGGGAGGGGGCGAGGGGGAGGGGGCGAGGGGGAGGGGGCGAGGGGGAGGGGGCGAGGGGGAGGGCGCGAGGGGGAGGGCGCGAGGGGGAGGGCGCGAGGGGGAGGGCGCGAGAGGGAGGGCGCGAGAGGGAGGGCGCGAGAGGGAGGGCGCGAGAGGGAGGGCGCGAGAGGGAGGGCGCGAGAGGGAGGGCGCGAGAGGGAGGGCGCTAGAGGGAGGGGGCGAGAGGGAGGGGGGCGAGAGGGAGGGGGCGAGAGGGAGGGGGCGAGAGGGAGGGGGGCGAGAGGGAGGGGGCGAGAGGGAGGGGGCGAGAGGGAGGGGGCGAGAGGGAGGGCGCGAGAGGGAGGGGGCGAGAGGGAGGGCGCGAGAGGGAGGGCGCGAGAGGGAGGGCGCGAGAGGGAGGGCGCGAGAGGGAGGGCGCGAGAGGGAGGGCGCGAGAGGGAGGGGGAGAGAGAGAGGGGGAGGGCGAGAGAGAGAGGGGGAGGGCGAGAGAGAGAGGGGGAGGGCGAGAGAGAGAGGGGGGAGGGCGAGAGAGAGAGGGGGAGGGCGAGAGAGAGAGGGGGAGGGCGAGAGAGAGAGGGGGAGGGCGAGAGAGAGAGGGGGAGGGCGAGAGAGAGAGGGGGAGGGCGAGAGAGAGAGGGGGAGGGCGAGAGAGAGAGGGGGAGGGCGAGAGAGAGAGGGGGGAGGGCGAGAGAGAGAGGGGGAGGGCGAGAGAGAGAGGGGGAGGGCGAGAGAGAGAGGGGGAGGGCGAGAGAGAGAGGGGGAGGGCGAGAGAGAGGGAGGGCGAGAGAGAGGGAGGGCGAGAGAGAGGGAGGGCGAGAGAGAGGGAGGGCGAGAGAGGGAGGGCGAGAGAGGGAGGGCGAGAGAGGGAGGGCGAGAGGGGGAGGGCGAGAGGGGGAGGGCGAGAGGGGGGAGGGCGAGAGGGGGAGGGCGAGAGGGGGAGGGCGAGAGGGGGAGGGCGAGAGAGGGAGGGCGAGAGAGGGAGGGCGAGAGAGGGAGGGCGAGAGAGGGAGCGCGAGAGAGGGAGCGCGAGAGAGGGAGCGCGAGAGAGCACAAGAGTGAGAGAGAGCGAGAGAGAGCGCAAGAGCGAGACAGAGCGCAAGAGCGCAAGAGCGAGAGAGAGCGCAAGAGGGCAAGAGCGAGAGAGAGCGCAAGAGCAAGAGAGAGAGCGCGAGAGAGCGCGCAAGAGAGGGAGCGCCAGAGAGGGAGCGCCAGAGAGGGTGCGCCAGAGAGGGGCGCCAGAGGGTGCGCCAGAGAGGGTGCGCCAGAGAGGGTGCGCCAGAGAGGGTGCGCCAGAGAGGGTGCGCCAGAGAGGGAGCGCAACAGAGGGAGCGCAACAGAGGGAGCGCAACAGAGGGAGCGCAACAGAGGGAGCGCAACAGAGGGAGCGCAACAGAGGGAGCGCAACAGAGGGAGCGCAACAGAGGGAGCGCAACAGAGGGAGCGCAACAGAGGGAGCGAGCGGAAGAGAGCACGAGAGCGCAAGAGCGAGAGAGAGCGCAAGAGCGAGAGAGAGCGCAAGAGCGAGAGAGAGCGCAAGAGCGAGAGAGAGCGCAAGAGCGAGAGAGAGCGCAAGAGCGAGAGAGAGCGAGAGCAAGCACGAGAGAGAGAGAGAGATATAGAGCGAGAGCGCGGAGAGGGAGAGGGAGAGAGTGGGCGAGGGCGAGAGGGAGAGGGAAAGGGAGCGCGAGAGAGTGGGCGAGACCGAGAGAGAGGGAGCGCGAGAGGGAGAGGGAGCGCGAGAGGGAGAGGGAGCGCGAGAGGGAGAGGGAGCGCGAGAGGGAGAGGGAGCGCGAGAGGGAGAGGGAGCGCGAGAGGGAGAGGGAGCGCGAGAGGGAGAGGGAGCGCGAGAGGGAGAGGGAGCGCGAGAGGGAGAGGGAGCGCGAGAGGGAGAGGGAGCGCGAGAGGGAGAGGGAGAGGGAGCGCGAGAGGGAGAGGGAGAGGGAGAGCGAGAGCGAGAGAGAGGGGGAGAGGGAGGGGGAGAGGGCGAGAGAGAGGGGGAGAGAGAGGGGGAGAGAGAGGGGGAGAGAGTGGGCGAGACCGAGAGAGAGGGAGCGCGAGAGGGAGAGGGAGCGCGAGAGGGAGAGGGAGCGCGAGAGGGAGAGGGAGCGCGGGAGAGGGAGAGGGAGCGCGGGAGAGGGAGAGGGAGCGCGGGAGAGGGAGAGGGAGCGCGGGAGAGGGAGAGGGAGCGCGGGAGAGGGAGAGGGAGCGCGGGAGAGGGAGAGGGAGAGCGGGAGAGGGAGAGAGAGCGCAAGAGGGAGAGAGAGCGCAAGAGGGAGAGAGAGCGCAAGAGGGAGAGAGAGCGCAAGAGGGAGAGAGAGCGCAAGAGGGAGAGAGAGCGCAAGAGGGAGAGAGAGCGCAAGAGGGAGAGAGAGCGCAAGAGCGAGAGAGAGCGCAAGAGCGAGAGAGAGCGCAAGAGCGAGAGAGAGCGAGAGCAAGCACGAGAGAGAGAGAGAGATATAGAGCGAGAGCGCGGAGAGGGAGAGGGAGAGAGTGGGCGAGGGCGAGAGGGAGAGGGAGAGGGAGCGCGAGAGAGTGGGCGAGACCGAGAGAGAGGAGCGCGAGAGGGAGAGGGAGAGGGGGGGAGGGGGAGAGGGAGAGGGGGGGAGGGGGAGAGGGAGAGGGGGGGAGGGGGAGAGGGAGAGGGAGAGGGGGGGAGGGCGCGAGAGGGAGGGGGGGAGGGCGCGAGAGGGA